>NW_026057578.1:28473448-28631897 GCF_023721935.1 Panthera uncia | reverse complement strand
CTTCTTCTTCTTCTTCTTCTTCTTCTTCTTCTTCTTCTTCTTCTTCTTCTTCTTCTCCTTCTTTACAGACGGGGAAAGTGAGGCTGAGATAAGTAATGTGTCCCCACATTCCCCAGGGAAAGGGGGAAGGCGGCCTCACACCTGGGCCAGGCTTTTATCATGCACACTCTTCACCTCTCAGGAAAACTCTGGACCACACCATATCATATCGTTCCTTCCAAAGGTCCTTGCGTCTGCCCCCCCCCCCCCCCCCGCCCGGGCACCTGGCTTCTGGTCTTGCCCCTTCAGTCTCTCTCCTGGACGGCAGCCAGGGGAGCCCCTAAAGCAGAAGTTGACCCTGCTTTAAAACCTGCCTTGGAACCCCATGGCCTCAAGATGAAATCCAGACTCCCTGTTGTGCCATTTAAGGCCGGAGAGCTCTGGGCCTTTCCAGGTCCCCTCTGTCTCTGCATTTCAGTCCCCATTCCAACCCAATAGTGCAACTCGCTCTTCTTCCAGGACTATAATTTTCCTTTGCTACTGTCCTTTCTGCCTGGGGCACAACTCTGAAGGACGATGCCCTCAGGATTTGTGGTAGAGCCTTGGACACACTGGGCTCACTGCTGTCAGCCTGTCAGCGTAGAGCCCGCTTTGGATCCTCTGTCTCCCTCTGTCTCTGCCCCTCCCCTACTGATGCTCTCTCTCTCTCTCTCAAAAAATAAATAAAAACATTAAAAAATAAATAAAAAATAAAAATATGACTTGGAACGATGTTTCCCAACAGAGTTCTCTGGCTTTAGCTACTTACTACTTGAGTTACATTTGTTGGACCTTCAACCCAACATAAATAAACATTGGAGTGGTTTGCTCTGAATATCTCACCAGGATGGTGAACATTTATCTTGCTAGGGTTGAGGATGGTGAGCCCTGTAGTAATTCTCTTTCACTGGGAGCGGCCTGATCCGAGAAATAAAACCCTAAAATCCAGTATGACAACAACAAAAATAACGTATAATTTCAACTAAAAGTCACAAGGCATCTAAAGCCAGTGGTGCTTTTATATCCAAAGCTTTTGTTAATGTGGAAGCTTCTTGGGCCATCTTGTTAACTTATCTCTCTAGTTACAAAAACCCCAAATATATATATATATATATATATATATATATATATATATATATATACACACACACACACACACACACACACACACACACACATCAGGGGGCCTGAGTGACTCAGTCGATTAAGCTTCCAACTTTGGCTTGGGTCATGATCTCACGGTTCACGAGTTCGAGCCCTGCATCGAGCTCTGTGCTGACAGCCTGCTTCGGATTCTGTGTCTCCCTCTCTGAAGAGTTCAGAGGGGTCTCTGGGGTGCCTGCTCACCGTCATCTGGCTCACAGCCACAATGCGTGGGCCTGAGGTGCATCTCAGGCCCCACTTGTTATCAGGGCACAGACCAGCCCCTTTTCCTCTGCTCCTCTGTGCACCTGCCACAGAGCTCTTTAATGTGTGGAACTGCTTCACTGAGGTGTGATCACAGTGGCAGGAGGGTCAACCTCACCCCGTTACTGCCCCACCTCTGTCTGGCCTCTGCTGTGGTCCCTCCGGCTCCTTTGGCTCTGCGGGGTGGTGGTTTCTACTCTATTCCACAGATCAGCACCAAACCCTGACCGTGGTGTGCGATGATCTTCACCAGCAGTCTGCGGGTCACCGATCGATTGAGGTTATAGCAGAGCTCTGGGCAGGAAACCCTCAACAGGGACAACCGAACAGCTTGAAGATCCTTGGCCACCTCTGCCACAAGAATTCCCCCATCCCACAGATGTTTTCTTCTGCTGCTCTGTTTGGAGAGCCCCCTCTTCTTAGCGAGACAGGGCTCATCGGATACACTAGAACGTCAAGGTAATTCTGCATAATTTGGGGTGGAGAAAAAGCAGTTACACTGAGCAGGAAATCACCGCTTTTAAGATCCCTGCGAAACCACCAGACCAGGGGCTGCATGGGTCACGACAAAGAAAGCCAGAAAGGATGCAGAGGACTTCCCTTGAGGTGCAAATGTTTGTCAGGGACACCATTTATCTCCCTTAGTCGCTTGGTAAACTCTTGTGAGTCTTCATTTTTTTTTTTTTTTTTTTTGAAGTTTGTTTTGTCTGTGGGTCCTTGATCTCAGTCTCTGGAGCCGAAGGTGGGGACTTGCACCTTGGGTCAACAATTCTGGATTCCGCTTCTGGGGTGAACAATTTGGGACTCCTGAGGGAACAGTGGGGCCGGAGCCCCTGAAGGGAGAGGAGAGCATTGGGTGGGAGTGGCCGGCGGGATTCAGGTAGACTTTGAGTGAAGGACTCAGTTTCTGGATTGAGAATGGGTGAGTTGGCCTCTCAGGATGGCTGTAAGCAAGGTCCCTCCCCGCCAAAGTCCCCACGCTCCTCCCATGCCCCCGGGTGCCTTCCACCCTCATGGTGCCTTCCCTGCGGATCCAGGCGCTCACCCATCTGCCCCCAGACTAGAAAAATCGGCCAGGGGGGCGCCTGGGTGGCTCGGTCGGTTGGGCCTTCGACTTCAGCTCAGGTCATGATCTCGTGGTCCGTGAGTTCAAGCCCCGCGTAGGGCTCTGTGCTGACAGCTCAGAGCCTGGAGCCTGTTTCAGATTCTGTGTCTCCCTCTGTCTGACCTTCCCCCATTCATGCTCTGTCTCTCTCTGTCTCAAAAATGAATAAACATCAAAAAAAAAATTAAAAAAAAAAATTGGCCAGGGAAGCTGCTCGCAGGTGCTTGGTCCTGGCTGGTCTGTCGGGCGCCCCCTGTCGACCAAGCCGGGACTTGGCGATTGCACAAACCCGAGGTTCAGAGTCTGGGGCGGGCAGTGGGGACAGATCCTGTAGCAAGGACCAGAACCAGCCCCGCGCAGGGGCCTTGGAAGACTGAGTGAGCTGCTGCCAGGGTAGATACTAACCGGCATGTGTGAAAACAACCTCAAAATCGCACCGTTCTTTGCCAAGGTCAGCATTTGTTATGAGTTAGAGCAACTTTAGAGAAATCGAATTTAAAATATAGTTTTAAAAGAGGCTACTTTTAAATTGTAAAAGTAAATTTTAACATAGAATTTAAGAGGCCCAGATCTTTGATCTCAAAAGTAGCTTTTTATTTTTTATTCTTAAAATTTTTTTTTAAAAATGCTTATTTTTGAGAGAGAGAGACAGAGAGAGAGCGTGAGCAGGGGAGGGGCAGAGAAAGGGAGACACAGAATTCGGAGCAGGCTCCAGGCTCTGAGTTGTCAGCACAGGGCCCATCATGGGGCTTGAACTCACACACCATGAGATCGTGACCTGAGCCAGGGTTTGAGGCTTAACCGACTGAGCCACCCAGGCGCCCCTATTTTTTATTCTCAATATTAGAATTTCTCAACATGGTAGGATAATCGGCATTAGTAGAGATTGAGAGTAACATTAGCTGCTGTCGTCAATGATTATTTTTTTTGGCTAAAGATTTCTGCGTTAGGTTATTAGGCATTCCCAAAGGACTTCAGTCTCCCAAATATATTTTCCTTAGAATTCATAGGAAAACAAAGGAAGAGCCTGGAACGGCAACAAATTATGTGGATGACTAAAATCAACATTTTACTACGGCTTTGGTTGTGACATAAGAAGGCAGGACAGGTGTTCACCAGGACGTTGCAAGTCTGATGTAGACAGGCAGAACCAGATTTGTGTTTTTGTAGTAAAAGTCACTTCTTTTTTTATTAAAAGAATTTTTTTTTTAACTTTTAACATTTATTTATTTTTGAGAGACAGCGAGCACAGGTTGGGAAGGGCAGAGAGAGGGAGACAGAAGATCTGAAGCAGGCTCAGGGCTGTAAGCTCATAGCCTAGGCGGGACTCAAACTCACAAACTGTGAGATCAGGACCTGAACCAAAATCAAGAGCCCCTTGATCGACTGAGCCATGCAGGTGCCACAGAAGTCACTTCTTATTGTGAGTTAGAGCAGATGAAAATGTGACTAAACAGTTCATGTTAAAATTAAGACTAAGCTATATTGACTTCTTATCGGGAGCTAGGGCACATTAGCTCAGAAAGACAAATTAACAAATTGGCCCAGAAAGATAGATCTCAAACTAAATATCTTATTGCAAGTTAGAGCAAATTAAGATAAATCTAAGTAGTATTCTTAAACATGACTTCCTATGGAAAATTAGAACAAATTGCATCTTTGTGAAATCAAGCTCAAAATCATTCATTTGTGATAAAATATATGAGCTTTAAATTTTTTTTTTTAAATTTTTTTAACGTTTATTTATTTTTGAGACAGAGAGAGAGCATGAACGGGGGAGGGTCAGAGAGAGAGGGAGACACAGAATCTGAAACAGGCTCCAGGCTCTGAGCTGTCAGCACAGAGCCCGACGCGGGGCTCAAACCCACAAACTGTGAGATCATGACCTGAGCCGAAGTCGGACGCTTAACCGACTGAGCCACCCAGGCGCCCCATGCTTTAAATTTTTTTAATGTTTATTTTTGAGAGAGAGAGAGAGAGAGAGAGAGCGTGAGAAGGGGAGGGGCAGAGAGAGAGAGGGAGACACAGAAGCTGAAGTAGGCTCCAAGCTGTCCGCAGAGCCCAACAGGGGGCTCAAACTCACAGACTATGAGATCATGACCTGAGCTGAAGTCAGATGCTTAACTGACTGAGCCACCCAGGCGCTCCACATGTAGAAGCTTTAAAGTGCTATATAGGGGCGCCTGGGTGGCGCAGTCGGTTAAGCGTCCGACTTCAGCCAGGTCATGATCTCGTGGTCCGTGAGTTCGAGCCCCGCGTCAGGCTCTGGGCTGATGGCTCGGAGCCTGGAGCCTGTTTCCGATTCTGTGTCTCCCTCTCGCCCCCCCCCCCCCCTTTCCTTCTTCTTTTCCTCTAACAAAAAAAAAAAAAAAAAAAAAAAAAAAAAAAAAAAAAAAAACAAAAAAAAACGTTAAAGTGCTATATAAGAATTTTTGATGTGCAAATAAACTCAGAAACACACCATCACCTCAAAAGTTCTTAGGGCAAATTAGAGCAAATTAAGTAGGTTAAGTAAAAACAGTGTCACATCACACATTTACAGGTAAAGTAAATCAAAAGTAACATGTTGAGTTAGTGAAAAGAAAGATGAAACTAAACTATGTGTACAAACAAGCAATTTTTCTGTAAACAAGCTCAGAATCAGACATTCCCCTCTAAGGAAACTTCTAATGGTGTGAAAGCAAATAAAAATGAGTTAAAACCAATTTAGAGAAGTGGAAGCGGTATTAGGGAATATGTCATTATTCCTTAATCTACCTTGTTAGAAGGAATTAGACTAAATATATTCAATTCTAAGCACTTTCAGTGAAATCAAGTTCCAAATCACTCATTCATTTCAAATGAAACTTCTTATTGGCCCTTAAAGAGAATGCAAATGTAACAGTTGATATTAACACAAGAGCCACTCGAGCATTCTTAAAAGGACATTCTTAGAGTAACTTAGAGTGTAGCTAAGAGTTTATGTGAAATCAAGCTTGAAACCACTCATTCATTTCAAACAAATCTTGTAAGCTTCGTAAGTACTTTGTAAACTTTACATGTGCGAACAAGCTTAAAATTTCCTGCTTCTCTCACTCACTGGGAGGGGCTCTTCAGGTCTGGCATAAAGGCCTCTCTTTTCTCCAGAAATAAATAGTTTTGTGTGAGACCACCAGCAGCTATGCCCTTGCTTTCCCCTCCAGAGACAGTCCAGATTTCGGCTCCAGGAGCTAAGTCTCCATCTTCCATCTGAGGAGTTAAGATCCAGCTCCCCATAACAGAGGCTAAGATCCTACTTTTCCATACAGAGGCAGAGTCCCCACCACATGCCCTGCTGGCTAGGTCCATGTTTCCCCTTGCAGAGTCTGAGTCTCAGTTTTGGCCGCAGCGGTGACCTGATGACCCAGAGGCTACATCTCCCTTCCTGAACCTGAGTGCATTCCTATCTAAGCTAACTTCTTATGATGATTTAGATAAAATTGATATAAAATAAGCAGAATAATTGAAAACAGGCAGGAAACCACACTTCCAATTAAGGTCCAGGTTCAGGTCCAGTAATATTTCAAATGAAATTTCTTATTGTGAGTTAGAGCATGTTTAGACACAGACCCTGACCCCAAGTTGCACACTGAACCGGACTCTCATTTTGACCCTGACAGTCATTCTCATCCTAACCCTAACTATGACCTTGACCATGACGCTAACACTGATCATGAATGATATGCTCAGACTCAATCTCACTACCATATTCATCCTGACCCTGAACCTCCTACTCATCTGCCCCCTTTCACTTTGATTCTGAACATCACCATGACCCTGATCCTGACTCTCCCCCTAAATCTGTCCCTAAGCCTCATACTGGGACCCGACTCACACTTGACTTTGACTTTCACACTCATTCTCACCCTGACCCTCAGCTTCACCTTGGCCTTGTCCTGGACTCTAAACAAGACCCTCCCCTCCCCTTCTTACTCATCCTTATTCTAAATTTATTCTTCAAACAGGTGTTTATCCTCACATTGACCTTGACCTCACTCTCCCCGTTGAGAGTCCTGACATTGACCCTCACACTCTGCTTCCGTTCTCCCTCTGACCCTGACCCTTGTTCTGATCTACCTTATCCTAAGTCAAACACTGACCCTGCCCCCCACCCCAGCTTGACTCTAACAATGACCCTGGACCTCACTCTGACATCACCTTTACCCTAAACCATACCCGTAACCTCTCCATGACCCTGACCTTCATCCTCATCTTGATTCTGACCTGAACCAAACACTCAGTCTGACTCTTTCCCAAACCCTATCCCTGACCCTCACTGTAACTCTCACCCTCATTCACCCTGACCCACATCCTCACTCCATCACCTTCACACTTGTACACTTACCCTCATTCTGACTCTGACCTTGACCCTTAAAATACCCTGAGTCTGACTCTCCCTGCCCCCTCACAGGACCACTGACCCTTACTCTGATCCTCACCATGACCCATATGGATCATCTTCCTGACTGTGTAATGCTCACTCTGACCCTACCACCCTGACCCTGCCTCTCACCCTCATATTGACCCTCACAATCTAAAGTTGAAATCCATATCTATGGTCAAAGTCAAAGCAACAGGTTCAGCAAAGAACCTCTGAATCATATATTCCTCTTAACTATAATTTATTCCTTGTTAATATAATTAGTGAGAACTAGCACTAGTAGAAATAACAAGATAATCCAGAACTACCTAACTAGATATAATTAGAAAACTAGAGAATGTAAAAGAGAGGCTCCAGAAGATGCACGTGTCTGAAGTTGTCACTATTTATCTAGTTATGTAGTCAGCAGTAGTTAATTTTAACAAGAAAAAAAAAAGGAGTTTCAGTGCTTTTGAATACTTCTGTCTTTTGGAAGACTTGTGAATGTTCCTTGGAGAATAACAGGTGATTCTGAGCTGATTTCACAAATACTCTTAGACTCTTGGTGCACGTTAACTCTCAACGAAAAGGATTTTTTAACATAGTGTGTGATTATGGGGTTGTTGATACAAATCCTGCTTTGGTTTATTCTAATTCCTCCGTGTCACAATAAGAAATCTTTTGAGTGCTTTTGACTACATTTGAAAATTTATTGAAAATTGATATGTGATTCTGAGCTCATTTTTATAAGTGTCATAACCGATGAGGAGAACGAAGGCGAAAGAAATGTAGATAAAATTAAATTTCCTTACGACTTGCAGCCCATCGATAAATACCCGCGACAGGCAAAGTATGGCATTCCTCAAGGAGCTCACAACTGCCTCTTTTCATGCTTTGCTAGAAGTAACAAGCAAACTTAGCTTGGCATTCTCTGGACCTCCAGGATCCTGTAAGTCTTCTTTAACAAATGTAAATCTCTGTAGAGACTTCCTTTATCTCTCCCCACCCCCCAACTTAAAACTATACAATCAATCCCTCCTCACAAGCACAGTGCAGCTCTTTCAGCCCATGGGTTGTGTCCCTGTGCTGTAATGAAAGCACTTTTTTGCACCCCAAACCTCTCAAGAATTCTTTCTTGACAGCTCGCTCCAGGTCCACATCACATCACCAAGGACCACATTTGCTGGATCATATGGTTAAGAGTATGTTTAGTTTTATAAACAACCGGCAGCTGTCTTCCAAAGTGGCTATACCATTTGTTACATTTGACGGCGCTCACAGAGGGTGGTGTGTATGTCACAGAGCCTAAGGCTAGGGAGTTCAGCTCTGTCCCGGGAGGAAAGCAAACAAAGCTGAAATGCAAAAACCCGGGCCGGTAGCCAAACCAAAATGCCTCAGAGGCGAAGACCCCCGCCCTCCTACCGAGGATCTGGATCGGGAAGTCGTGTACAGAGCTGCCGCAGTAGCTTCTGGGGAGTGTAGTTTCTCCGGAGAAGGGGCAGAGGAGGAGCGATTTTGCACAGAAGCCGGTGCCTGTTTCACGCCCGGGTATTTTATGCGTAGGCTGTCGTTGCAATAGCCATTGTCCTAGTGAATCAACCGCGGGAACCAGAAGCTGCTGCGTTGGCCCCCACGGGGGGCGGTGCCTGCGGGGATTCTGGGAAGTGTAGTTCTGGCGAAGAACGGCCGGGCCGAGGGCTGGCTGGACGGGTTCCGCCGGCCCCGGTGACCGAAGCCGGCCCCCGTCCTTGGCCCCGAGAGATCCTTCCAAATGGGGACAGGGAGGGCCTAGGGTCTGGGACAAGGCTAGAATGGGGAGTGCGGCGGCTCAGGCCCGCGGGTTGGGGGGTTCCATGTTAGGAGGTGTGTGTGTGGCGGGGGGGGGGGGGGGGGCGCTTTGGGGGGGGGGGAGTAGGGTGACGCTCAGCCAGCCCTGAATCCCTGAGTTGCTGGGCGCTGTGCGGAACCTCCTTTCCCGACTGGGACGAGTGACATGGAACTCCACAGCTTTTCATTTTTGAAGGGGGTGGATATATTCAGAGCCAAACAATTTACGAGGGGGAGCTCCAGCGTGCATCTGAGTTTATTTGGGTGTGGGGATGAGTTCAGCCAGGGCCAAATAACAAACATCCCCTGGGGGGGCGGGGCGGTGGAGGCACGCCTAGGGCCATATATGCTCAGGTGTGTTTTGGTGGGGAAGCACTTACTTGGGTCCTGCGTTTTGGTGTAGTTGTGGAAACCCGGGACTGATAGAGAATGTCAAGCTTTGGCTTGGTTGGTGGTTTTTGGTGGGGCCGAAGGGGGCTTCTTTAGTATTCGGGGCCCATAATCGGGGTGTTTGTGGAACTTCTCAGGCCTCACTGTGCGTTGGTTTGTTGGGGATGGGTGGAGGTGAGCTTGATGTCGGTATAATAGATATACTTAGGGGTTATGGAGGAATGTCTAGAGTCCCTGGGTTTTTAGGGGGTGGAGCAGGTTTTGGCCCCGGACACACATCTATCAGTGATGGTGGACTGCATCGCTGGGGCTTACATCTAAGCAGCTTTTTGACTAAGGGCAGGTCTGCTGCTCTGGGACCTGTGGTCCCAAGGTTCGTCTAGGCATTCTGCTTTGTGGCAGGGATCTCGGGTTTGTTTGTAATGTGGGTGGCCAGTTTGGCTGATTCCCCCTTGTCTGCTTCTCCCTTGTGCTTGGGGGTCAAACCTGTTGCCCGGAACTTAGTGGGAACCTTTGAGGGCTGTTGGGCGATTATCCAAATCTCCTCTGGCAACCTATGGGGCCCAGGTGTCAGGACTTTAATTTTATTTTTAATTTTTTGGCAAGGACAAATTGTAAACCTACCAGTAGAATAGTACGGTGAACCCCCCCCCCCCCCCCCGCCACCATGGACCTATCATTATATTCAACATTTATTAATTGGCAGCCAGTCTTTCATATACATCCCCTCAACCCTATGTGTGGATACACTTTGGGAACTGTCACACCCCACAGGGCTTGACCACTAGTGACATGACCACTGACCCAACTGCCTTGGCACTCTGCAGCTAGAGTTCAAATCTAGGGATTTTGTAGCTTTGTCAGCTTGAGCGAGATTTATAACCGCCTCAGTTTATCCCAAGACCTAGCTTATGTAAACGTTAACTATTCCTAATAATATTACACCTTGAGGCCCATTGGTAGAAAAAGGATCAGTTCCCTATTTAATAAGAGCCTATCAGGGCAGGTTGTGTAGTGATGCCCACACCCGACTCTGTCCCTCAGAAGCTGTCCACGTTCTTCTGTGGCAGATCTGAGGCTTTCTTTTTCTTTTGCCTTGAAAGGAAGAGGAGCACTCCTCACTTAAACTTGGGGATTTCTAGCCGGGTATCTGGGTGCTGGGAGACAGAACTGAGGCTCTCACCCTGCCTCTTTCATTCTTACCGCCTGCTGTATCCCTTCTTGCCCAGGGAGGACTGGTAGAGAAAGAGAGGGCTTCTGGGCTCCTGACAGCCCACTTTTGGCTGGGTACCACTCACCCTTTACATTCCTACAGTGTCTTCCGGGCTCCACATCATGGGCCGGTTTCCTTTGCCTATTCTGACATCTTGTGTCCTACAGTGTCCCATTTGAGGCTCAGATGCCTTGCTTGGTCCCCTAGGATCCAGGACTGATTTAAGGGCAGGAGCCTTTACAGAGAATATTACCCTGGACCAGATTACCACCATCCTTGTCCCAGCAACATTTCTCTGTAAGTTTATTCCCATCCGTCTGTGTCCGGGATGCATTTGGAAATGTTTTTTAAAAATTTTTTTTCTTAATGTTTTTATTTATTTTTGAGACAGAAAGAGACAGAGCATGAGCAGGGAAGGGGCAGAGAGAGAGGGAGGCACAGAATCGGAAGCAGGCTCCAGGCTCCGAGCCATCAGCACAGAGCCCGATGCGGGGCTTGAACTCACAGACTGTGAGATCATGACCTGAGCCGAAGTCGGACGCTCAACCGACTGAGCCACCCAGGCGCCCCTGGAAATGTTTTTTAAAAGGTAAGTTTCCAACTATTTCTTTTAGTATTTATAAAAGGACAATTGATGTTTGTATATTGACCCTTTAAATCCTGCCACCTTGCTAAATTTAAATTCACCTATTGAAGTTTTTTTTGTTTTTGTTTTTGTTTTGTTTTGTTTTGTTTTTTGGATTCTAGGACACTTTCAAGACAGATTTATTTCCCATAGATAATCAGTTTTGTTAACTTTCTGTGTATCCTTCTGGCATTTTTTTTAATGTAAAGACAATCAGAGATTAAATACACACATACATGTTTATGCCCTCCCCACGTTTCCTAGAGGTGTCTTTGGTTAAACGGCAGTATTTTTTTTTAATTTTTTTTAACGTTTATTTATTTTTGAGACATAGAGAGACAGAACATGAACAGGGGAGGGGCAGAGAGAGAGGGAGACACAGAATCTGAAACAGGCTCCAGGCTCTGAGCTGTCAGCACAGAGCCCGACGCGGGGCTCGAACTCACAGACCACGAGATCATGACCTGAGTCGGAGTTGGACGCTTAACCGACTGAGCCACCCAGGCACCCCTAAATGGCAGTATTTAATTGATATGTAGTAATTGATATGTATTCACCTCTTCCTTAATGGCTTCTGGATTTTTTTTTTTAAAGATCTGTCTTTCCCCAAGGGCCTCTGTATGTTCTCCTGTATGTTTCTAAATGTCTATATTTTTGTTTCTTTCTAATCTTTAGCTTTCACACTACTTGGAATTTATTTTTATGCAAGGTGTGGGCTAGGAATCTAACTTCCAATCTGACAGCAGCTTGTCTGAACGATTTCACGAAGAGGCCATCCTTTCCTGGCTGTGTTGAGAGGCTGTATTACCTAAAACCCCAAGAATGTGTGGGCTCTCTATTCTGTTCCACTTACTGTCTGTTGCTGCAGTTACACGGGTTTTATTTTTTGTGCCATTGTAGAATTTCATTTTTGTTATAAAATACAACACAGGAAGTAAAGCACACAAAAGGGATAGTGTAGAATGAACAGAAAGTGAACACCCAGGTCAAAAAGTAGTGCTTTGTTGGTCTCCCCAGATGCTCCCCAGTCACAACTTTGTCCCTCCCTTCAAAAGCAACCTTTCCCTGAGTGTCTCTAAGGTCCGTCACCTGAGTAAGCATCTCTAAACTTTATAGGTTAGCTTTTTTACCTTTTATTTTGCTATTTTTATATTTACTTATTTATTTAAAGAGAGATGGAGTGCGGGAGTGGGGGAGAGGAGCAAAGAGAGAGAATTTTTTTTAACATTTTCTTTATTTTTGAGAGCGAAAGAGAGAGGCAGAGGCAGAGTACGAGCAGAGAGAGAGAGGGAGAGAGGGAGACACAGAATCCGAAGACAGCTCCAGGCTCCGAGCTGTCAGCGTAGAGCCCGACGCGGGGCTCGAACTCACAAACCGTGAGATCATGACCTGAGCTGAAGTCGGACGCTCAACCGACTGAGCCACCCAGGCACCCCGAGGGAGAGGATCTTAAGCAGGCTCCACACTCAGCGCGAAGCCCAACATGGGGCTCGATCTCATGACCCTGGGATCATGACCTGAGCTGAACAAGAGTTGGACTCTCAACCAACTGAGGTACCCTAGCTTTTTTATCTTAAAAAAAAAAAAAATCTAATAGTGATTTTTAAAATGTGTCTTTTAAAATTTATAGATTCTTGGGGCACCTGGGTGGCTCAGTTGGATAAGCGTCCCACTTTGGCTCAGGTCGTGAGCTCGCAGTTCGTGGGTTCAAGCCCCGCATCAGGCTCTGTGCTGGCAGCTCAGAGCCTGGAGCCTGCTTCCGATTCTGTGTCTCCCTGTCTGTCTGCCCCTCCCCTGCTCATTCTCTCTGTCTCTGTCTCTGTCTCTCTACGTTTCTCAAAAATATATAAAACATTAAAAAAAATTAAAATTTATGGGTTCTTTCATCCTCTTCCTTTCCTGCCAGTTTATCTGTTGAAGGACCAAGACCGTTTGATATGTAGAGCTTCCTGCAGGCTGGATTTTGCTGATATATTCTCATTGCAGATAAAGGTATTCCTTTGTATTTCCCCCACATTTGGTGTGGAGTTTCATCACACTTAGGTTCAATCCCTTTGAAAAGATTATAAGTGATGTATGCTTTTATCAGGATGCATATAATATCTGCTTTTGGTTTTCTTTGATGTTAGCCATTCTTGATTCGTAATGCCTAGATGTGTTCGTTCACTGAGGAATGTAAAACGGTGATATGCTAATTCTGTCATTTTCCTGTCTTCGCTGGAATAATATTATAAGGAGACACTTCCCCTCATCTACTATTTGATTACCCAGAGGCACGATTCATATCGGGAAGGAGATTAAATGCTTCAATCTTCCATTTAACGAGTTTTCAAGACAGTGAATTGGTTACCTGTTATTAGAAGTTGACCTTTATTT
This sequence comes from Panthera uncia, assembly GCF_023721935.1. Classification (NCBI taxonomy): domain Eukaryota; kingdom Metazoa; phylum Chordata; class Mammalia; order Carnivora; family Felidae; genus Panthera; species Panthera uncia. The sequence goes on along the minus strand of NW_026057578.1, from coordinate 28,618,558 downwards.
TAAAAAATATTATAAACTCGTAGGTTTAAACACATCTGATGGGTTTCAATCTATTGCAAGTCATATTCTTGTTAAAACTAACATTGTCCCATCTCTGGCCATTGGCAGCCTTATCTAATTAACCATGAAGTCATAGTGATATGATTCTAAAGAGTCTTTGTAAATCCTTGCTTTCTGGTATGTCAAGATATTTCAGGTTCATTTTGTACATTTCCTGCAACAAATCAGGCATAAGCCATTTTCTTATTTCTGGAAGCACGTATTTCTTTTAATGGGAAATAGTAAGCCAAGACCACAATCTGGGGGTATCTTGGTGGCTCAGTTAGTTAAACATCTGACTCTTTTTTTTTTAATTTAATGTTTATTTATTATTTTTGAGAGAGAGAAAGAGAGAGACAGAGCATGAGCAGGGGAGGGGCAGAGAGAGAGGGAGACACAGAATCTGAAGGAGGCTCCAGGCTCTGAGCTGTCAGCACAGAGCCCCATGTGGGACTCGAACTCATGAACTGCGAGATCATGACCTGAGCCGAAGTCGGATGCTCAACCGGCTGGGCCACCCAGGCGTCCTAAGCATCTGATTCTTGATTTTGGCTCAAGCCATGATCTCACAGTGAATTCGAGCCCTACTTTGGGCTCCACGTGCTAACAGACAGTGCAGAGCCTGCTTGAGATTCTCTCTCCCTCTCTCTGCTCCTGTCCCACTTGCACCCTCTTCTCTCAAAAACAAATAAATAAACTTAAAAAAAAAAAAAAAAGGCGACAGTCTGGAAATCAGGGATGGGTGCTGCAGTTGAATTGGTCACTGTAGCCTTTGGCAGGGGACAGAGCTAAGAAGTACCTCATTGTTCACACTGATATTCCTGATCCAAATTCAGGATTACTGGGATGTTACCTAACCCTTTGAGCATCACATTTGTGTCTCCTTACTTCTACACCAAAATTCTAGATTTTCTAGTTCACGGGGGTTGATGGAATTAGCATATCCCATAATTACTCATTTGCTTCAGAAGGAGATTTGGTTCAGATAGCTTTGCTAACCTCTGTTGCTTCTGTGTATTTCATTCCAATGGGTCCCTCCCTACTGGGTCACCACGGGTTAATGGTGTACCTCTGCCGAAAGCCAAAACTTCTGCCAAGCAACCCTCTCTCCATGACTCTAGCTCCTGAACCTGGTAACTGCTCCCTCCACCTTTAGACCTGGCGTTGGTCGAGACCCTCGGCTCTCGTAAGCATCCGTGGTGCTAAAGCATCTGTTTGTTTTCCCCTAACTCTGCTCACACCTTCGTAACTAGTCCCTAGGCTAAGCGTTCCAGTCCCTAGGCTAAGCGTTCCGCGGTTACCCAGTTTGAATTGCCACCAGACCAACACAGGGTCAGTGTACTTGAAACATCGTCGTTACCGGCTTTGGAGCAAATAAATAATAGCTGGAGAGATCCTGAGAAAAAAGTGCTGACCAAGAAGGTAGAGCAAGTTGGAATGTTCTTGTGTTGTATCAAATCAAATGGTTAGCGGGAAATGGAGATCCCTTAAAGCCGACTCTTCCGTAATTCCACAGGAGCCTGAGGAAGATTATGCACTTCATGTGTTCATATTTTTTATAAGGAAATAGATTGGTCACAGTGGACTTGGCAAACAGAAGACAGTGTGTGGCGAATCTGGTTGCACCGTATAAAAAAACTGTAGCAGTTTCCATCTCAGGGACACCTGTTACAATCGCACGTCGCTGACACAAGATCCCGTCCTGAGGTGTTGTTGAGACGTAGCATTTTAGGACCCAAGTCGTGCTGACAGTGTTTTCTGCAGATTTCACATCGCACTTTCTTTCTAGCCGTAGTGTCTCATCCTTGAGGACTCTTACAATGGCGTAAGGGATGTATTTCTTTACCGTTGGGAGAACAAGACAATGTTAAATTGGTTTCTCTGGGAAATAGCAATGTGCAGATTGAAGTTGGTGTTTTACACTCGTTCATAGATCGTGTGAATATGGAAGTCTTTTTGGATCCCATTTGCCCCCAACGTTTTCTTCTGACGTTTTACAGGCATGCAGAAAAGTTGAAAAGTTTTGCTGTTCTGAATGTCCTCGTACTCGCCAGTATGGATGGATAGGTGTGACAGAGCCAGTAGAGCAAAATGTTGTCAACTGGGTCGTACGTTAGCAGGAAGATTCTCAGGTAGAAATATTTTACCACATATTTATACATATGCACACACATACACACAGACACACACACAGATTCAGCTTACTAAAAGAAGGAAGTTTTCCTCACCTAGTAGGTTTTCTGACACTACACCGTCCTGTCCCTTCCTGGGATAAAGTCTACTTGGTGACGATGTAGTCTTATTTCTTGAAGGCACAGCTGGATCCAATTCGCCAACGTTTTATTTAGAACTTTTGCACCTCGTTTTATAAGTGGCATTGACCCCTGGTTTTCTTTCTTCTGTAGGGTCCTTGCTTGCTCTTGGTGTCCTTGATGAATGAGCTAGGAAGCTGGTTTTAATGCTTTGGGGCACTTAAGCTTTATTACAGAATGACCTATTCCTCGAAGTGTTGCTGGAATTGGCCAATAAAATGGTCTGAGGCCCGTGCCTTTGGGAGAGACCTTTGTCCTTTGCTTTTCTTTTTCGGTTAATAATTGGTTCCTTTTTTTTTTTTTTTTGGACTCGATTTTGGGCAATTTCTGTTCTTCTAGGAAATCCCCCATTTCTCCTAGTCTTTTCCTTTCTCTTCTCTCCTTCTCTCTCTTGGCCGTGCTGCCCCCTTCCCTGCAGAGCCCCTTCTTGGCTGGCTGGGCCCCCTCTGCCTTACGCTCTGAGTGGCAGCATAATGTTCACGGCTGTAGGTCTTCTGTGACAGAGCCCTGTTCTCCTGGTTGGCATCCCTGCTTGTTCTTACTGGTGTGGCAGGTTTAAGGAACCGTGCCTTTAGTTTTAAGGCCTGGGCACAGCCACAGATCCCAGCACACTGAACTGCCAATCACAGTAGGGCCTGGGGGAGGCGGACAATCAATTTATGGCCTTTTGACCCTATAGTGGAATGGCATGTCAACGTTTCCCAGACATCCTGACATCCCTCCTATGGGGTCTCTCCCTGCCCTATTGAACTCAGAAGTGACCATGTGTCTCGATTTGCTAATGAGCTATATCTGAGGTGTCACTTTGGGTAAAGTTGGTAAGAGCGTGAGTATGGTTCTCTATCTTACATTTCCCTCTATCATTCCTACTGACCGTTTTTCAAACAGAGGCGGTCCCGGCAGCCGTGGTCCTGGACTGAAGATGGCTTTGAGCACAGTTGCAGATGACAAATGATGGACACAGAGCCGGAGTGAGAAAGAAACTTCATAGCTCTAAGCCACGGAGATCTGAGGGGAAGCATTTGTCACTCCAGAATAACTTGGCCCTTCCTGACCCCTCCTCCCTTTTGCTGTGAGGGTTCTGTCTTCTTCAGGGCGAACTCAGAACCCTGTGGACATACGCTTGCTCTCGGGGTTTTCATTTAGTCCTTTGTTCACTGGGCATTGCCGTAGCAAGGCTGAAAGGAACGGGCTTTGGAATGAGAATTCTGGATTCTAGGCTTGGCCCTGACGCTTGGTAGCTATGATCTTAAGGACACATCAACCGACCTCTGAGTGCCTTGGCTTGCCCCTCTGTGAGATGGAAAGAATAGCAGTGCCTTCCTCTTGGCTATGTTGTAAGGATTCATGAGCTCTGGACAGTACTCGTTTTATAGATGTTGGTATTACTAGGAGCAGAGGGCTCTATTAGCTTAGGCCAAGCTGTGCTGCAGTGACACGTGACCCCCAACTCTCCGTGGCCCACCCGGCTATCTGACCTTAACCCCAGTCTAATTCCTCTTCCTTCGTAGGTCAGCTTTGGCTCTGCACCGTGATCTTTTACAGTAGAAACCAAAGCCCCTTCTGGGGACATGGTTCTTTCAGAACGTGAGTGATGGTGGAATCAGGCAGTGCTTAGAAGTGGCACGGTGGCCTTCAGTCACATTTCATCGCCCAAGGCAAGTCACAAGGCCAAGCCTGATGTCAGGGGCAGGGAGGTGCCGTCTTTGTATAGAGAAATAAATAATTGGGAACAGTGGTAAAAATCCACCATAAAGGCCCCTTTTATCCTAGTCCCCAGGATTAGCAAAATGACTGAGATGTGTTTCTTCTTACAAGAGGCTCAGAATCTAGTGAAGGTAGTCAAATAAATAGAAACTTTACAACGTGGTGTGAAGAAGGTGAGATGCCCAGGTTGGACAGAAGAGGGAGTGAGTCTCTGCCTATGGAATTAAGGGATGAATCCTAAGGGGGACCTGGCCAGCCTCCAAAGAGTACTGGCAACAGGGCGACCACAGTCCTCGGGGCTGAGATCCTGGGCGGGCAGTCCGAGTTGCTTCTCATGGTAGTTTAGCTTCGATGCCACCTGCCTCCTTTGGGACCGCATAAATGGAGGATCTCCTCTTGGGTTCATCTGGAGACACAGATGCACCGTTCTGATAAGGCCATGTGATAAGGAAGGTGGGGGCCACCTTCACAGAGTCACCGTGAGGCCTGGAGCATGACCTAAAGAGGAAGAACTCAGTTGAGACCCCGAGCCCTCAAGAGTTCAGGGACATGGGATTGAACACAGCTGGAACCAGGGCCAAGGGAGGCGGGAGCTGAGTTCTGCATGCACCTATTGGTCTGGGAGGAGACATTCTGCGCCTCTTTATCCACAGGCATTATGCCACGTCTTCACTCTGACTCACGCTCCAGGGAGCAGAGACATGGAGTTTGAATCCGCAGCGTGAGGGTGGATAGGAACTGTATATTTTGACAGCTGAGGAAGAGGGGCGGGGGACAGACTTGAGGGCGTAGAGGCTGGAAGGGGGTGAAGTAAAGAAATCCGAGGAAGTCCTGAAGCCCGAGGCGCCATGTTGAATGAGGAGACGTGAGAGGACAGGGCCCCTGTCCAGGAGGCATGGGCTCAGGGCCCACGGTACAGCTCCCGGCAACGTTGAGTGACTTTTCCATCGCACAGGTCCTGGCTTCGTGGAAGCAAGATGGGCTTTCACAAGTAAGGCTCTGAGAAGTCACCCCAGGCAGCAGAAGTTGAGATGAAGTAACTTCTCCCCAGCCCTCTGGCAGAGTTTCAAGGCAGACTCCGGGCTATCCATGGGGCCCCAGCATTGCCTGATCCTTCTGCCCACTGCGAGCAGGACCGGGGGGCAGGTGTTGCCTCTGGAGGTCAGGGAAGGCACTTGAGGCCATGAAGACACAGATCAAAATCATACAGCAGAAGGTGAGAGCTGGTGGGTCTGGAGAGGCACCGTGGTGGGGGGAAGCGAGCTCGGGTTCAGCAAGAGCGCCCCAGCGACCACAGGTACGCCCAGGGGCTCCTTCCTCCCTGCGGGGCCTGGAGTCGCTGCCTTGGAAATGCCCATGGGCCGCCTGGCGCCCCACAGCTGCTGCTGCCCCTTTCCCCGGGGCTGCCTTCTTGTGCTACTGACCGGCTCCGAGAAAGAAGACAAGCCCCAAATGCTGGGGAGGTGGGTTACTTCCCCACCGCCCTCCCCGAAATGCTGGCTTGTTTCCCAGAGAACAGCATCTATTCTCTCTCGTGAAAAGGGGAAAGGCGGTCGTCCATGCCTGCGTCAGACATTGACTCACTTCATAATGAGCGGCTCCTGCGTTGGTGTGTTTGATTGTCTTTGTTGAAAAATGTATCCAAGATTAATATTAAGGGTTCAGGAGACTTTTCAACACGCGGAGTATTTTTGAAAAACCGACTATTGAACATTCTAAGTGTACTATCAAGTTTGACCCCATATCCACCCTATCTAATGCTGTCATGCCCTAGACATCTTTCTACCTTGTTATTGCGGAAGTTTTGGAACATACAGAGAAGTAGGAGCAAAGTTGTAATAAGGCCTCAGGTCCCGTCAATACAGCTTCAGTAGTCACCTATAATGGCCAGTCTTATGCCATTTCCATCCCTCACTTCCTTCATTGGATTATTTTAGAGACAAGTCTTGGACATGATAACATTTCTTCCATAATTCTTTTAAAAAAATTTTTTTAATGTTTTATTTATTCGTAGAGAGAGGGAGAGAGAGCATGAGCGAGGAGGGGGAGAGCGAGAGAGGGACACAGAATCCGAAGCAGGCTCCAGGCTCTGAGTTGTCAGCACAGAGCCCGATGTGGGGCTCGAACTCACGAGCCGTGAGATCATGACCTGAGCCGAAGTTGGACGTTTAGCCGACTGAGCCACCCAGGCTCAGTAATTCTTAATAATAGGTATAAAAGGGTGGTGGTGGTGGTAATACAATTTATTTCAGAAGGAGAAAGTCTGGCCTGGAGGGGCGTGTGATTGGTACCTGGCCACACTCCTCTACCACACGGGTGGAGCCAGGATTTAAACCCGGTTTTCCTTGACTCCTAAGCTCCGATATCTTCTAGTGTGTTGAATAGCCTTCTTGCTGCAACATAAATCCCAATCTAAAAAATGTGGGAGCATATTTTCCAACCCTCAGGAACAAGTCTGTGTTATTTGACGAATGATGCATATGGAATGCTGTCATCAGCAGTTTTCTAGGAGAGAAGCAATTTAAATGTCAGGAAAGCATGAACTCTCTTGCCCGGCCAGGGTAAGGTGTTTCTGTTTGTTTGAAATTTGATGGAAGTGTAATAGATAACAAAGTGCGTAGTTCAAAAATGTACTCAGGGCGCCTCAGTGGCTCAGTCGGTAGAGCATCTGACGTGGGCTCAGGTCATGATCTCACGGTTTGTGAGTTCAAACCCGCTTCAGGTTCTCCACAGTCAGCGCAGAGCCCGCTTCAGAGCCACTGTCCCTCCCCCCCCTCGCCCCTCCCCTGCTTGCACGCTCTCTCTCTCAAAAACAAATAAACATTAAAAAAACGTACTCTGATTTTCAGAAAGCGAACACAGCCATGGGACCAGATCGAGATGCAGAACACTGTCTCTTGTGAGCATTACATGCGTGTAAGCCTTCCAGTCCTCCAGTCTCCCCTGAGGATAACTCTATCCTGACCCCTAGCATCACAGATTACGTTTCCTATTTGGTTTTTAATGAATGTCATCACATCGTCCGCACTCTTCCGCGTTTGGCTTCTTTTATTCAACCTTGTGTCTGGGATTCGTTTTTGGTAAGATTCGTACCTCATTTTGCACTGCAGTTTATTTTCATACGCAAAGGCCCCAACTAGCCAGGGTATTCTTGAAGAAGAACAAAAGTTGGAGAAAGATCTGTCATGGTGCCAGTGTCATTAAGGCAGCAGGGGATTGGCATAAAGATAGACGGGTAGACCAGTGGCGCAGAAGAGGGTACAGAAATAGGCCAGCACATAGACGGTGGCCTTCTAGCCAAGGGGAGCTGAGGGAAGGGAGCCTTCCCAAGAAGTGATGTGATTGGTTACTGGTCACGACGCCATCTGTCATTTACATAGTGATTGGCGGACTGGAGAGCTAGCGGCAGAGCTCGCGCTTGCGGTCACCATATCATAGTAACTGACGTTTGAACCATTGTGGTCGGGGTCTGGTGTTATTCAGCTAAACCGTGGTGACTCCGATCTGTGCACATCGGAACCGTGCAAAGCAAGGGGTGCCTGTACTTGAAAGGGGTGAGTTTTATGAAGCCGTGAATTTTGAATTATATCTTGATAAAGCGTCAGATTTTTGAAAAAGATGAAATGATCTGTAAGTGCCTCTTTCCTTGAAGATCCCTGCCATTCCCCTTGCCAGCTGTTTTGCATATGTGACATGCTGCGCTACGTGATGAGTGAAGCATTAGGGGCTTTTTTATAAAGTTTATTTATTTTGAGAGAGAGGGAGAGAGAGTGGGCACGGGGGAGAGGCAGAAAGAGAGAGAGAGAGAGAGAGAGAGAGAGAGAGAGAGAGAGAGAATCCCAAGCAGTCTCTGTGCTGTCAGCGTAGAGCCAGACCTGGGGCTGGAGCTCAAGAACCGTGAGATCATGACCTGAGCCAGAATCAAGAGTCAGATGCTTAACTGCTTAACCGACTGAGCCACCCAGGCGCCCCAGGACTTTATTTTTAAAATAGCAGGCAAAGACAGCTTTTTACAGATCCCACTTAGTGACCTGCATCCCTCAAACATTCTCACTGTGGCCCCCGTCTGTTCACTCCCGCTTTTCTCTATAGCTGAAGATTGTTCCGTTTTCTCCTCTAAATCTTCATCATCCCCTGATGCCCAGCACAAGCCCCGTGCACATGTGCTTCTTTCCTTCTCCACCCAGGCCCCATGCTTCCACCTCAGAATTCCCCCAGAATGATCCTCAAGGTCACTTTCCCCTGCACTGCTTGAGGTTTGCAGGTTGAGTCACCGATCATTTCTGCGAGGAAATCCCAAGCGTCTGAGGGCCAGAAGTGTGTTTCATGCATCAGCTGTGTGCCCCTCAGATTTTAACACAAAGCCTAGGAATGCTTAGAAGAGCTTTATAGGGAGAACCGTGTGCTTTCAGAGAACTAGATCAATTTCTCACATATCCGGGCTCTCCAGGGCCACCAGATAACACCCTCTCACTCTGACAAAATGGATGGTTGGGGCGCCTGGGTGGCTCAGTCGGTTAAGCGGCCGACTTCGGCCCAGGTCATGATCTCATGGTCCGTGAGTTCGAGCCCCGCGTCGGGCTCTGTGCTGACAGCTCAGAGCCTGGAGCCTGTTTCAGATTCTGTGTCTCCCTCTCTCTGACCCTCCCCTGTTCATGCTCTGTCTCTCCCTGTCTCAAAAATAAATAAACATTAAAAAAAATTAAAAAAAAAAAAAAAAGAAAATGGATGGTGATTTGCTGTCCGTTAACTTACTGCTTATTTGTAGGTGCCGGTTACATTCCAGGATGTGGCTGTGGTCTTCACAGATTCAGAATGGAAGGGACTGAGCTCTGAGCAGAGGAACCTACACAAAGAAGTGATGCTGGAGAATTACAGATATCTGCTCTGTTGGGTGAGGCTGTGTTCTTTCCTTTATTTATATTGTCGAGATTTGGGACGCCTTGGTGGCTCAGTCAGCTGGGCGTCTGACTGTGGTTCGGGTCATAATCTCCCTGTTCCTGAGTTCCAGCCTTGCATCGGGCTCTGTCTGTGCTGACAGCTCAGGGCCTGGAGCCTGCTTCAGAGTCTGTGTCTCCCTCTCTCTCTGCCCCTAGTGCTCTGTCTCTGTCCCTGTCTCTCTCAAAATATGAATAAACCTTAAAAATTTTTAATTAAAAAATATTGTAGAGGGGCGCCTGGGTGGCTCAGTCGGTTGAGTGTCCGACTTGGGCTCAGGTCACGATCTCATGGTCTGTGAGTTCGAGCCCCACGTCGGGCTCTGTGCTGAGAACTCAGAGTCTGGAGCCTGCTTCAGATTCTATGTCTCCCTCTCTCTCTGCCCCTCTCCCACTTGCGCTCTGTCTCTTTTTCAAAAATAAACATTAAAAAAAATTGTAGAGATTTATTGGCTACCTACTATGTGCCAGAAAATGTTCTAGACACTTAGAACATGTAAGTAACAAAATAGTAATCCCTTCCTAGTCTTTACTAGTAACCGCCTTCTGATCTTTACTTTCTAGTGTGTGGAGACAGGCAATAAACCATAAGCTTCATACCCAGGAATATCATAACATGGTAGGTTGGAAAGTGATAAACACTACATAGTATAAAATCATAATAAACTAGAGCAGGATAAAGGAGTATGGAGTGTGAGAGGGTGGCTGGCTGACTTTTGCAGTTGGGGATTTGGAATCAATGAGGAGTGACCATGGGACCAAAAATATAATGTGGTGAGGGAGTTAGAACTCTGGGGATGTAGGGGAAGAGCATTTCAGGGGCAGGGACTCGGTGCTAAGACCTTTAGGAAGGGATGTGCCTGTGGCTATGAGGAGCCTGCCAGGAGGCCAGTGAGACTGGAGACACAGTCAGCGAGGGGGAGAGAAGAGAGAGGTGCCTTCTGCAGTGGAAGGGACAATTACGTGTCAGTTTGTATGGCTTTGGGGTTTCATAAGTCCTATTTTTTGCGTTTTCACTTATTTAAAAACTTACATTGGTTATTTAAACCTAGATTCATAAACACTTTCAATTAGGACATTCCCCTGGATCAGGAGTTGGCCAGCTTTTTCTGTAAAAGGGCCACATAGTAACTGTATGGTCTCTCTGTGGCTGTTCCCAGGTCTGCCCTTGCAGTGCTAAATGCAGACAGCATGTAAATGAATGAGCGAGGCTGTGTTCCAATAAGACTTTATTTGCGGCCCCTGAATTCTGAATTTCATATCATGTTTATGTGTCATGAACTATTATTATTCTTTTGACTTTTCCCCGACTATTTAACAATTTCAAAGCCATTCTTAGTTTGTAGACTCTCCAGAAACAGAGAGCCGGGTTTTGTGGGGCTCGAACTCGTGAACTGCAAGATCACGACCTGAGCCGAAGTTGGCTGCTTAACCAACTGGGCCACCCAGGCGCCCCAGACCCCGTGGCTTTTTATGTGTATCAGTCTTGTTTTAGAATAAGAAAACTCATGAAGGTGTCCACATAGGTCACAGAGACTGTTACGTCCAAGCAGAACTGAACTGTGGACAGTACGTATCACTGTGAGTGCCGATGGCTTATTTAGTAGAAAGGAAAGGCTAAGGGTAATTGAAGCTGTTTATAGCACACAGTGCCTACTCGCAAGGTTCCTACGCTCACGTGTAGAAGATGATTTTGCCCGACTTTGTGGATTGCAGTAGAAAATGGAATGTGCGGAAATGGACTGTGAAGGAATTACTGGTGAGGAACAAATTGTGCTGTATGTTTATTACTAATTATAGATGTGGCCATAAGACGCGCTGTCCTAGGATAAGGCAAAGCAGCCCAGCGGCCCCACTTAGGGCTTCTCTAACTGAAAAACTCTCTCTCTTCAGCAGAACCAAAGGCAGAAATCTACCCCCATGCCTCCTGCCTTCTAGCCGTCTCCTGCCAGCAATTTCTCAGCCAACATGTGCCTCAGATCTTTCTGGGCTTCTGTGTAGGGCATCATTCCCATCCAGGGGGTCCTGGCCCAGGGCATCAAGAGCAGCAGTATTCTGCTCAGAGCTGCTGCACTGGAGACACAGAAGGTCATGGGAGGCAAGGTGACCTCCCTGGTGTGCGAGGACAGAGGAGACGGAGACTTCGGGCGCATTCCCCAGCCCGCCCCGAGATCGGTCCGCAAGAACTAGAGAAGGCAACATGGCGGGTCAAGAGAGGGCCCCCCCTCAGCCCTAGCCTGTGTGCAAACAGACAAAGGAGTGAAAAAAGCCACAAGATCTGGAGCAGCCAGCTGTACGGAATGTGAACTAGACCGTAGCCCCAAATCAGACCTCATTACAAAGCAGACGGCCCACTTCCAGGAGAAACCCGATGTTTGCAGGGAGTGCGGGTGAGGCTTTAAAGTGAAGTCAACCCTCATCAGACACCATCGGACATGCTCAGTGGAGAAGCTTTATGTGTGCGGGGAGTGTGGGCGGAGCTTTAGAAATAAGTCAGTCCTCATTGGACATCAGTGGACTCACTCTGGAGAAGCCTTACCTTTGCGGTGAGTGTGGGTGAGCCTTCAAGTGAGAAGTCCTCCTTCCTCAGACATCAGAGGACACGCTCCTGCTCCCGGGAGAAACACTATGCATGCCTGGAGTGTGGGCGAGGCTTTAGCCATAAGTCAAATTTGAAAAAAAAATTTTTTTTAATTTTTATTTATTTTTGAGAGAGAGAGAGAGAGAGCAGGGGAGGAACAGAGAGAGAAGGAGACACAGAATCTGAGGCCTGCTGAGTCGTCAGTACAGAGCCTGACACAGGGCTCAAACCCATGAACCGCGAGATCATGACCTGAGCCGAAGTCAGATGCTTAACCGACTGAGCCGCCCCGGTGCCTCACGTTGAATCTTATCAGACGCCAGAGGATACACTGAGGCGAGAAGCCTTCTGTGGGGGGGGGGGGGGGGGGGGGGGGGGATCCTGGGCAGGACTTTATTAATCAGTCAAACCTCATCCTGCACCAGAGAGAGAGATGGGGAGGCATCCCTATCTGTGCACAGAGTGTGAGTAAAGCTTCAGAGGCATGTTGGTCCTCAACAGCCTTCAAGGACACATTCAGGAGAGGAGGCTTATCTGTGCAGAGTGTGGGCAACTCGGCAGCCGTAAGTCAACCCTCACCGAACAAAAAGGATGCACGTAGGTGGGAAGTGCTGTGTGTGCAGGGACCGCGGGTGGGGCTTCAGCGATAAATCCGGATTCACTGAACATCCAGCGGCCGACTTGGGAGAGGCGTCCTGTGTTCAGAGACCTTAGGAAAAGAGCAGGCAGGCGGGCACCAGGTGGCACCTTCGGGGAGGAGCCGTGTGCTTGCAGGGGGTGTAAGACTCTCGTGCTCAGTCAGCCTTCTTCACACACCGGAAGGGTAATCCGTACGTGGAGATCCTGGGGAGCTCCATCCAGATGACCCATTCAGGGGTCAGATTACCGCCCCTGGCGGCTGCACAGAGGAGTTCCTCACTAGGACTTGCTTGCAGCCACAGGGAACTGCACCCTCCCCACGGCGGGGGCTCCTGGCCAGTGACCGATTGATACGGGGAGACAGAACTCCAACGCTTGACCCAGTAGGGGCGACCCGAGGGTCATCTCAGATCCAGAGGCCCCCATCGGACTGAGTGATTTGGTTGCAAACATGTCGCAGGGCTGCTGCTTCCTCTGCCCAGTCCTGCCTTCATTCCCCCAGTAAACCACTCAACCCCGTTTCATGGTCTCTCCGGGGAATCCACTCCGAGACATCCTGAGTGTGCGAGGAGTGTGGACAAGGCTTTGGCCATACGTCACCCCTCAACAGACCCCAGGGTATACCGAAGAGAAGCTGTGTGTGTGTGGGAGGGTGAGCAAGGGCTCGGGGAAAGCCTCCGTATCCACCAGAAAATAGCTCGTGTGGGAGAAGCCTTCCGTGGACAAGGAGGAAAGCTTCGAGAGGCTTAAGCAGGATGTGAGGCCCCCATCTCGCACCAGCGGACACGCTCAGGGAGGGCTCCTGGGTGGAACTTTATCCTGATGTCTCTTCCGGACAGACTCATGAGGACGGAGACTGGCCACCGCAGACCACTACGTCACTCACCTCTAAGGGGCTTTCAGAAGTCTTGATGAGAGGGAAGATGGCACTCACAACTAGAGACCTGGGTTTTCCACTGTTTGTGGTCAGATGGAATAAAAACGTGGAAGGCTTTATGTAAGTAATCCAAGAACGGTCTCGTTTAATTTCCATACACCGATTCTTTCCCAGGTCCTCTTGTCCTTTTGTTCTACTGAAATCTTTGACACGCTCAGGCTGTGTGCCTTAGTCTCTGAGCAATCTGGAAAGGAATTCAAGTCCACAACCTGGATTTCCTGCATGAATTCAACCCTTGAGAATAAAGAAGTCCCGAATCAATCCAATAGATTTGCACGGAAATCTGAGCCTTTGCATGGGGAGGACCACCTAGGTTCTGGAGACATGCCAGCTGAAGGGAGGGCCCTCCCAGGTCTCTGGGGGACAGGTTGCCTCCTCTCCTAACTGGTCTCCTAACTGGAGATCTCCTCACCAGATCTCCCTCTGGTTTCTGTGACAGCTCCTTTCTCGGGAACGTTCCCTTCCTTCCTTCTTTCTGGTCTCTCTTCAGGTCCCTGCTGAATCCTTCTCTACCCTCTGGAAGCACTGCTGTTCCTTAATGGTCTGTTTATGTCCTCCAGTTTTGGGGATCCTTTAACCACATTCCTTCTGCGGCCTTCCAGATTCCAGGGTCAGGTCCTTTAACCACACCCAACCTGTTCTCCAGCCATGAATCATTGCTTTGGGTTGCTTAGCTATTCCCCATGTCAGTTCCTATGTCTAAAGACCCCTAAGCATGGCTCCAATACCGTGTCCACTCAGCCCTCCATTCCTCAGAGCCAGTCCTGCTAGTGACCCCCACCATCATCCCTCTACTCACTGGTCAAAGACAGACAGCCTAGTCATACACCTGCCCTTGTTTGTCAGCACTGAGATTCACAGCATAATCTTTTTCCTAATGGAAATGTGCTATAATACCATGCTATGCTTTTTTAATTTTCTCCTAATATGTATGATATGTATAAGGGATAAAAATCCATGTTCTCCTTATGTAAAGATTATTTTTGTCTAGCCCTGTATCCTCGTCACTAATTTCAATCTAGAAATTGTTTTGGAGAATAGCCAAACACTCAGAAATGGACCCACAATGTATGGCCAACTACTCTTTGACAAAGCAGGAAAGAATATCCGATGGAATAAAGACACTCTCTTCAGCAAGTGGTGCTGGGAAAACTGGACAGCGACATGCAGAAAAATGAACCTGGACCACTTTCTTACACCAGACACAAAAATAAACTCAAAATGGATGAGAGACCTAAATGGAAGACAGGAAGCCATCAAAATCCTAGAGGAGAAAGCAGGCAAAAACCTGTTTGACTTTGGCCGCAGCAACTTCTTACTCAACACATCTGGAGGCAAGGGAGACAAAAGCCAAAATGAATTATTGGGGCTTCAACAAAATAAAAAGCTTCTGCAGAGCGAAGGAAACAATCAGCAAAACTAAAAGGCAGCCGATAGAATGGGAGAAGATATTTGCAAATGACATGTCAGATAAAGGGTTAGTATCCAAAATCTATAAAGAACTCATCAAACTCAACACCCAAAAACCAAACAATCCAGGGGAGAAATGGGCAAAAGACATGAATAGACACTTCTTCCGACACATGAAAAGATGCTCAACGTCACTCATCATCAGGGAAATACAAATCAAACCACAATGAGATACCACCTCACACCTGTCAAAATGCTAACATTAACAACTCAGGCAACAACAGATGTTGGCGAGGATGCGGAGAAAGAGGACCTCTTTTGCACTGCTGGTGGGAATGCAAACTGGTGCAGCCACTCTGGAAAAGAGTATGGAGGTTCCTCAAAAAACTAAAAATAGAACGACCCTACGACCCAGCAATTGCACTACTAGGTATTTATCCAAGGGATACAGGTGTGATGTTTCAAAGGGGCACATGCACCCCAATGTTTACAGCAGCACTATCAACAGTAGCCAAAGTATGGAAAGAGCCCAAATGTCCATCAATGGATGAATGGATAAAGAGAATGTGGTATATATATATATACAATGGAGTATTACTCAGCAATCAAAAAGAATGAAATCTTGCCATTTGCAACTACGTGGATGGAACTGGAGGGTATTATGCTAAGTGAAATTAGTCAGTCAGATAAAGACAAATATCATATGACTTCACTCATATGAGGATTTTAAGACACAGAACAGATGAACATAAGGGAAGGGAAGCAAAAATAATATGAAAACAGGGAGGGGGACAAAACATAAGAGACTCTTAAATATGGAGAACAAACAGAGGGTTGCTGGAGGGGTTGTGGGGGGGGGATGGGCTAAATGAGTAAGGGGGCATTGAGGAATCTACTTCTGAAATCATTGTTGCACTATATACTAACTAACTTGGATGGAAATTAAAAAATAAATAAATACTAAAAAAAATTTTTAATGTTTATTTTTGAAGGAGAGAGAGACTGAGCATGAGCAGGGGAGAAGCAGAGAGAAAGGGAGACACAGAATGCAAAGCGGGCTTCAGGCTCCGAGCTGTCAGCATAGAGCCCGGTGCAGGGCTTGAACTCACAAACTGAGAGATCATGACCTGAGCCACAGTCGGACGCTTAACTGACTGAGCCACCCAGGTGCCCCACATGTGTATAGCTTTTGTATGAAAGCAAAAGCATGAATTTTGTATCTGCAGTGAACCCGGTGATAAGCCAAAAAAACAATGCAAGTCAAAGTTATTGTTACTACTAGCTGGGGCTATGGCCCTGAACCCGGACACAGAAATATAATGGTTTAGACCCTGTGATGGGAAACTATAGGCCTGAAGGCCAAATCGGGCCTGCCACCTGTTTTTGTAAAGCGTGTGAACTAAGAGTGATTTTTCCATTTTAAATGGTTGAAAGAATCAAAAGAAGAAAAGTATGTGTGTCTGTAAAGTTTTATTGTAACACAGCCATATATTTGTTATGTTGTCTATAGCTGCTTTCATCCTATGATGGTTGAGTTGAGTAATTGCAGCAGGGACCACGTGGCCCACAAACCATAAAATACTAGCTGATCTGACTCTTAACAGGAAAAGGTTGTCAGTCCCTGTTCTAGACTGAACCTTAAGAACACTTTACCAAAGGCCAAGTGAATTCATGACCCCCTTGTCCTCGTTTGTGGAAATTGACGGGCCGATGGTGGCTAGGACTGGCATGGTAGCCGTGGAACAGATGACAACAGTCAGATTCAAGGCATTTTGTAAGTGAGGTCCCCAGGATTTGCTGACTGATTGATTATGAGGTGGGAGAGAAATAGAGGAATCAAGGATACTCCCAAGTTTGTCATTTTGCTTTTTGTTTTTTAACTCGAGAAACTCCTGAGATCGGGAACACTGGTAAGAAGTGGGTTTGGGAAGAAAAGGGAATACAACAATCAAGAATCCAATTTTCACTGTGTTAAATTTAGGATACCTATTAGACATCCAGATCAAGCAGGCGGTGGATGTAAAAGGCCAAGAGTTAAATGAAGAACCCAGGGTCAGAGGAATAAATTTGAGATTCCTGAGCATTTACATAATATTCAAAGGTCATAGGACTGGATGGGATTGGTTGATTGACTCATTCATTCATTCATTCATTCAAATATGTTTTGAGCCCTTGTTTTGTGCTAAGCAGTGTTCTAGGCATTGCAGTAACAAAAAATACACAAAGGAAAATCTGTACCCTCAGAATTTCCATTCTAATGGGGAGGAAAAATAACAAATATATAGTATATTAGGGATCATTGTTAAGGAGAAAAGTAAAGCAGGGATGGGTGGGAAGGCTGCAGTTTTCAACAGGATGGCTAGGGAAGTCCTCAGTGGGAAAATGTTATTTGAGCTTAAGTCTTCAAGGAAGTGAAGTTGTGCACATGCCTGGAAGACTAGCATTCCAGGCAGAGGCGACAGCAAACGCAAGCATGCTAAGGTAGGAGCGCGTCAAGCAAGTTAACAGAAAAGCAAGGGCGGTGGCTTCAGGAGAGCCGAGGGAGAGTGGTGGGAGATGAGGACCAAGACAGAATGGGCCGGGACATGGGGTGGAGGACAGAAAGGAAGGTGTGGAGGAGCATCTCAGGAACGGACTGAAACTAGGAAGGTGACCAAACATCTCCGCGAAGTTCAGCTTGACGTTAGCCCCGCCCCAAGCCCCGCCCCAAGCCCCGCCCCAAGCCCCGCCCCAAGCCCCGGAGGGCTCCTTGCTCACAGCTCCGCCTTTTGGCCGGAACTCGTGAGCCCGCGCAGGGACCGGAAGTAGCTTCCGCCCGACCCCATTTTATACGAGGCCGCTCTTCCGGTAGCGGCGGCGGGAAGCGGACTACTGGCGGGCGTTTAGGCCTCTGCCGAGGGGAATCCGGCGGGAATCGGAGCCATCAGAACCGCCACCATGGTGAGGAGGCGCAGGCGGGGGGGCGCGGGAACTTCCGAGTCTGTTGTGGAGTGGGGGCCGCGACTGATCGGGAGGAGGTCACGGGTTGGGGGTTCATGGCGGTGAAGGCCCGGGCCGCGGCCGCCCCGTCCGGGCAGGGGAGACCCGGACCTTGGCCATTCGGCAGGGTGGGGGAGGGGAAGGCTGGAACTGAGGAACGGAGGTCTGAGTCGCTCGGTGGTGGCGAGGATAGCACTCCGGCCCTCCACGCCGCTGTAGCCACAGTGCTTGGGTTCCTGCAGGCACGAAGTAAACTTTTGCAGAATAAAGGCATGTCTGGGGTTTCGGAGCAGGCATTAGAGCCGCGGGAGGAGTGGGAAAGACCCGGTGAGAGACTCAGACGTGTGAAACGGGGTCTGAGGAGGAGTTGCGGAAAGAGGTGGGGAAGACTTGTGGCCGAATCTAGAGAGAGTGCTTGGGTCCGGTAGATAGGAGGGACTGGGAGGGTGAACGGCAATGTTTGGGGGGAAGAATTCAGCTCGTTTGTTCAGCGTGTCTGTGTTTTAAGTATGCCTGACTTTTCAGGCCCTGGAGCTACATAATGAAATGCTTCCTTCCTTCACCCAGTTCACTTTCTCGGTGGGGACACAGATAATCTAATCCAGAGTGATAGATAGGTAGTTGGGCATTACGTAAAGGTAACGGCGAGGGAGGGGCGGGGTAAGAACGCCGTCTGGAGTAGAGGATTCCTGAGCAGAGCCCTTAGACGTTGTTAGAAGTGTCTTCCCAACGAAAATGGAAGGGAATATTCTAGTTTGGAAGGACTACAAGAGCAAAGCAGGAAGGGTAGCACTATTGAAAGTTTCTGAAGGAGGAAGAGAGGAAGAAGACGGGAGGAATTTTACGTGCTGTTACATACAATCCTGTGGATGATGAGGTATACCAGTCAAGGATTTAGCCAGCAAAATGACACAAACTTAGTTGTGTTCAGAAAGATCACTGTGTTCTGTAGCTGTTACACTTGGGGGGAACCGAAAGCAGGGAATTGTTTGTGGGATTGGTTGGAAGAGTGGGCACTGGATTCAGTCTGTCTAGGTTCCAACCCGGCTTCCTGGCTGTGAGACAGGACAAGCTGCTTATCCTCTCCTGGCTTCAGTGGCTGTTGTCTGTAAAATAGGAATAACAGTTCTGATTTCTCGAATTAAATGAGATGTGTAGTGCTTGTCACAGTGCCCGGTACACAGTGAGCACCAAGGAAGCGTTAAGCTATTACAAGGTAGACCATAGAGGTTCAGATCTGTGTGGCTAGAAGCTGTGCAGTTACAAGCCGGTTAAAATAGTCGTTTGAGGGAGAGTAAACCACATAACCAGGGTCTCCAGGGTGTCAGTCAAGGTTCTGATCCATACATTTGTGGGCTCAAAACCCTGTTCTGGTCCAAGCTCACAGAGATGAACAGCAAGCACGGTTCCTGCCACAAAGAAGGCACTTGGGTGAGTTAGGACTGGCCCACACCAATCAGGCTGACAGGAGACTGATCTGCAAACGAAATGCCAGGTTGTTTATTTCTAGAGAGAGCGAGAACTGCCAAAGACATCTGACAACTTGCTCTGCAAGATCTATTTTGTCTCTTAGCAAAGCTACATTGGAATCCGGGCTACAAAGTAAAAAAGGTTGTTGGATTAATAAAGAAGTGAAAGCAAGTTCTATATTCTTCAAGACCATTATGTGTTGGAACTGATTAGCGCCCTGACCACCAGAAGGTCTCCCTCTTAAAGGTAGTCTTGGAGGCACGCCCATGTTTTTGCTTTAGAGATTCCATGCCTCTTGCCTCCAAGCCGATCATCTCCTTTCTGATGACGGATTTCTCGTTGATTGGATTTGAGTGCCAATCATTCCAGCACCTGTTTTACTTGGTCTTTAATTTATTTATTTGTTTATTAAAAAAAAATTTTTTTTAATGTTTATTTTTGAGACCAAGACACCCCGAGTATGAGCAGGCAAGGGGCAGAGAGAGAGGGAGACCCAGAATCTGAATCAGGCCCCAGGCTCTGAGCCGTCAGCACAGAGCCCGATGCGGGGCTCGAACTCACAGACTGCAGAACATGACTTGAGCCGAAGTCAGATGCTTAACTGACAGAGCCACCCAGGTGTCCCTTTACTCTGTCTTTTAAACGGGCTGTGGGTGTTCCACGGCACTGGAGTCACACACCTATAATCTGCACAGTGGCAGATGGCTAATTTGGTGGAGGGGAGGGCTGGATTCATTTGGAGGTAGTTTTCACCCTCACCCCTGATATTGACACAGCATAGACATAGGCAATTGTAATATGCTTATTCCTAAAAAACAAAGATGATTTTAGGGGCGTCTGGGTGGTTCAGTCAGTTAGATGTCCAACTTCGGCTCGGGTCATGATCTCGTGGCCCGTGGGTTCGAACCCCGCATCGGGCTCTGTGCTGACAGCTCAGGGCCTGGAGCCTGCTTCCGATTCTGTCTCTCTCTCTGTCTGTCTCAAAAATAATAAATCATAAACATTCAAAAAAAATTGAATGAAAGTAAAGATGATTTTTTTTTTTTTTTTTGAAAAAGATTTATTTTAAGGGCAGGGAGTAACCGGGAAGTGGGCAGAAGTTAGGGCTGAGCACAGGGTGATGCGGGGGAATTCCCAGGGGAGGGCTGTGGCTGGAAGACAGAGCTAAGACTCGACGGAGCAAGATAGCCTGGTGGAAAAGAATGTCACAGCTGAAGGTTTTAGGAAGCGCCGGGGATATATAGGTCCAAGAGAGCTGGCCTCTCATCCCGTTGCTTTCTCCTTACAGACCGTGGGCAAGAGCAGCAAGATGCTCCAGCACATCGACTACAGGATGAGGTGCATCCTGCAAGACGGCCGCATCTTCATTGGCACCTTCAAGGCTTTTGACAAGCACATGAACTTGATCCTCTGTGACTGTGATGAGTTCAGGAAGATCAAGTGAGAAGTGGGCCGCACGGGGGGGGGGGGGGGGGGGTGGGATGTGAGTTGCCAGGGAAGTGGAGCGGGTGGGCGGGCCAAGCGACAGGTGGTCGATGTAGCTGTAGCTGGTTCCTTGGTCTGCTCTCCTGCGTTAGAGGGCAGATTTAAATGGGGACATTGGACTCCAAGAAATCTTCCTTAGCCCAGCAAGCCTCGCTCTCTAGTTCTAGCGGAGTACACGTTGTAAGGAGGGCTGCTAGGCTTTTTGTTTCTCTGACTGTGTGTGCCCCTGGGTACTGGGGTAAAGGGCTCTCATGTTCTCCCCACAGGTGTGTGAGGGGGGAGAGCTTGATTTTCTGGCCTCATTGCCTATTTGTAAAGCTGTAGCCTAAAGGGCTCTCCCAATGCAGCCTGGTCTGAAACTGCTTTAAGAAGCCTCTGACCCTCTTCAGGGTAAGTGCTCAGCTTCCCGTGTGGGTTTGGGGCCAGTGATTTTTGTTGGCGTTTATAGACACAATCAGATCTTTTCTACTTTTCTACAATTCCGTATGCAATTGGATAGCTCCCTTGTCCCACGCCTCACAGATCTTGAGCTTCTGGCCTCTTAAAAGACGTGGGCCAGCTTGTCGTGCATATTACATTCGAGGCATCTTGAGGCCCAAAGAGGTTATGTGACTTCCATGATCAGTCAGCTCTCTTCTGCCCCATGCAGTGGTCCATATTAGGTTGCCGGTGGCTGTGATTTCCTTTTGATTCCCCTTGGGGCTGTTGTTTTCTTTTTGTGGCAAGAGGTCAAGAAGTACAGGATACAGTGTAATAAGGATGGCCAAGTGCCAGGGACACAGTAGAGAGGGGCCAGCAGATCAGTGTAGAACTATTCCAAATGGTCTCTTCTGTCTTTTATTTATTTATTTATTTATTTTTTTTACATTTACTTATTTTTGATAGAGACAGAGCACAAGTGGGGGAGGGGCAGAGAGAGGAGACACAGAATCCGAAGCAGGCTCCAGGCTCTGAGCTGTCAGCACAGAGCCCGACGCGGGGCTCGAACTCACAGACCGCGAGACCATGACCTGAGCTGAAGTTGGACACTCAACCGACTGAGCCACCCAGGCCCTCCATCTTTTATTTTTTTTAAATGAAATTATTCTGATAATTAAAAAATGTGTATTAGAAGATAGATTTTAAAAATACATAAAAGTATATGAGGAAAAATTTAAATACCCAGAAAGGTTTGTTTCTTTTTTTTTTTTTTTTTTAAAAAAAAAAAAAAAAATTTTTTTAATAAAAAAAAAAAAAAAACAAAAACAAAAACAAAAAAAGAAAGAAAGAAAGAGAAAATAAAGATAGGCCCAAAAGAAAAGGAAGAACTATCTACCCCCAGAAAACTCTTAATTTAATATAAAAAATATCATTAAAAGGAAACCTTTAAGTTTTTTTTTAATTAAAAAAAATTTTTTAAGTTTATTTTTGACAGAGAGACAGAGTGACGGGGGGGAGGGCCAGAGAGAGGGGGAGAGAGAGAGAATCCCAAGCAGGCTCTGCACTGTCAGCACGGAGCCCTGTGTGCGGCTTGACCTCATAAACCGTGACGTCATGACTTGAGCTAAAACCAAGAGTCGGGCGCTTAACCGACTGAGCCACCCTGGCGCCCCAGAAACCTTTAAGCTTTTAAAAATCCAGGCATTTTGTCTTTCCTTTATTCTTAGGATATTGGTTTTGGCTTTTTCTAACCTTCCCCTGTCTTGTTACGGTTATTTTATTTCCCAGTTTACATTTACAGCTGACCCTCGAACAACCCAGGAGTTGGGGTGCAGACTCCACACCATTGAAAATCCACGTGTAACTCTTGACTTCTCCCAAACTGAACTACTAGTCTACTGTTGGCCAGGAAGCCTTACCAACAAGATAAACGTTTGATTGGCATGTAATTAGTGTGTTCTGTTTTGTATATACTGCATTCCTACAGTAAAGTAAAAGAAACGTTTTTAAAAATCATAAGGAAGAGAAAATAAATTTATAGCACTGTATCAGAAAAAATCCGCATCTAAGTGGCCCCGCACGGTTTAGACCCGGGTTGTTCAAGGGTCAGCGGTATATTTTGTTCATCCTTTTCTGGTTGTTGCATTGGAACTGTTTTTGTGCTTTGAGGATAGAGGTGTAACTTCTATGAAGCTATTTTTCCTTTCTTCTACTTCTGAGGTGACCTGAGGGATGGAGTTAATAGTTCTGCGGGGTTGACTTGGTGGCGGAAGGAGGCTTGCGCGCAAGAGGGCTGACTGGGATTCGGTCGACTGGAGTTGTTCAGGCTGCCTCTTCACACAGACGAGGCCTTAAGCTGAAGGGAGGGAATAGGGTAATGGCAAAGAAGAGTGGACTGAGGAAAGACCTTCACCATGGTTACAGAGTAACATTTGAGCCAGGGCTGGGCTTTCTTAACTCTTGTCCTATCTCTTGGCCAGTGCTTCCTCTTGGCGTGGGAGACAGCCACCTAAGGGGTTATGAGTCAGCCTGTGAGGACTGTGCAGAGGAGTTGCTTTAGAGAAAGTTTTTGTACCATTTGTCGGGAGATACAGTGTAAAAATCTTGGAGGCCCCTAGGCAGGTGAACGGGAGCTTTACCCCCTTTCTGATGCTTACTTTTTTTGTTTCTTTCCCTAAACCCATCCCCAGGCCAAAGAACTCAAAGCAAGCAGAAAGAGAAGAGAAGCGAGTCCTCGGTCTGGTGCTGCTTCGCGGAGAGAACCTAGTCTCCATGACTGTAGAGGGACCTCCTCCCAAAGATGTAAGTCAGCCTAGAGCCGAGCACGCCAGTGCAAGCAAGGCCAGGAAGCCTTGGAGAAGGGAGCCCCTGCTGTGAGCCAGGCTCTGCCTTAGCTTCTCTGCATTTCATTGCATAATTCACAGGCATCCTCAGATTTTTGTCCTCCTTTTACAGACAGTAGAATCTCCAAGAGGTTACCCTCTAAGTAGGAAGTAGCGATGGGGAACTAGAATTTGAGGGTTTCCAACTTTAAAGCCTCTCTTCTTCCTCAGTTGATGTACAGAGTGAGTCAGGACAAAAGGCACTTAAGGCCATCTGGTCAGTTCTTAATGTGATGGCAGTCTAGCTGGACAGTAAAAAGTCCTAACTCCAAACAGCAGAATGTATATATTTTGTACAGTTGGAGAAAACTAGTTAACATTTATGAAACATCTGCTGTGCGAAGCACTTCAGTATTTTAGCCACTTCTCGTAAGCCGTTTTTTGAGATGAATCATTCCCACTTAAGATAAAACAAACTGGGGTTAGCAACTTGCCCAAGGTGTCTCAGCCATTAAGTGGTGAGGCTGGCATTTGATCCCAGGCAATCTTGGTTCTGTAAACACCAGCCTGCACTTAGAAATAGACTAGACTTTAGAGCATCTAACCAAGTTTTCTTGTTTTCGTTTTAAGACATTGTCGTCAAAGAAATAATTTTTCTTATTTTTGTCCGTGTACATGTTTTTTTTTTTTTTAACACATAATATGTGTGTAATACTGTGTTCTGCTTTTTCACTTAACATTGTAAACATTCTTCTGATTGCTGTATTTTTTTCTTTTTCTTTTAAGTTTGTTTATTTTGAGAGAGAGAATGGGGGAGGGACACAGAGAGAGGGAGAGAGAGAATCCCAAGCAGGCTCCACACTCAGCACAGAGGTTGAACTGTGAGTTCATGACCTAAGCTGAACTCGAGTCGGACTCTTAACTGACTGAGCCACCCAGGCTCCCCTGCTGTATGCTTTTTAAAAGGCATGTTAATGACTTAAAAATATTCCCTTAAGTGAGGACAGAGTAGTTATCCTAGTCATCTCCCTCTCTCTTTTTTAATGTGTATTTAGTTTATTTTGAGAGGGAGAGAGCGGATCCCCCAGGGGTCGAACTCCCCAACTTTGAGATCATGACCTGAGCGGAAATCCGGAGTCGATGCTTAACCATCTGAGCCACCCAGGTGCCCCCTAGTCATTTCTGTCTTTTTTGGACTCATACATTGAATCCAAAGGGAATAGGGAGCCTTTCCAATTATAAATGCCTGCAAGGGGTTTATCACATTTTTTGGTTGAAGCATACGTCTGTATTCGTAACTCCTGGTGTCTGTTTCCAGTAGAAGTTGCTACTCATTCTAAATCTTCATGACTGCATCCGGTTTTGTTATAACCCCATCATTTACAGGTGAGGAAACAGCCCCAGAACTGTGGGATTACTTGCCCACTGTCACCTGCTAGGTGAGAATCAGAGCTGGGACTGGACTTCATTTCTCTTTGATGCCAGGTCCAGTGCTCTTGACTACTAGACCCCCCTTTTTTTTTTTTTTTTTTTTTAAATATTTGTAATTTTAATTTTATTATATTTTAGGGTGTGCCAGCAGGCAGGGGAGAGGGACAGAGAGAGGGAGAGGGAGAATCTCAAACAGGCTCCACACTCCCCATGGAGCCCGACACAGGGCTCGATCCCATGACCCCGGGATCATGACCTGAGCCTAAATCAAGAGTCACGCGCTCAACCAGCTGAGCCACCCAGGAGCCCCTGTGGTATATACCCTTCTGAAGGGAGCCCTGGCCCTTTGTTGGTTTAATTTTCATAGGAATGCACGTAGGTTGAGTTGTGGTGTGTTTTCTCTAGACTTACTCTTAAGTTTCTCTAGCCTGCGCAGGGGTAACAGCTAGGCACATGATCTTGGATGGAAGAGGAATGTCATTAACACGTGGGTGGCTAGGTAGTATTTTTAAGCTGTTTGGTTTGATGTCTTATGAATCTGAGGGCCTCTCTTGGCAGTGGTGTTCCAAAGTGCACGGATTCTCTAGGCCCTAAGCATTTTAGCATATTTCTTTATTTTTTAGACTGGCATTGCCCGAGTGCCACTTGCTGGAGCTGCCGGGGGCCCAGGGATTGGCAGGGCGGCCGGCAGAGGAATCCCAGCTGGTGTTCCAATGCCGCAGGCTCCTGCAGGACTTGCCGGGCCAGTCCGAGGGGTTGGTGGGCCGTCGCAACAGGTAAGGGGTTGGGGAAGGGCACCGACTTCTCGTGGTTAAAATGAAGGACGGAGAGGGGCCCCACAGTTTGGGAAGAGTCCAGAAGGACCAACCTGTGACTCTCAGGCCGTCAGTATCTCATTGTCCTTCGTATGTAGTCCCAGACTCCCGTGAGAAGGGAAACCGAACGTTGTAAATTAACGTTGATGCTACTGAAGTAAAGAGATGCATGAAAGGTATTTTGGCCAACCACAATGGGGCAGAATGTTTCCACAACAGCATGTGAGGGAATGCTCTCTTACAACCGGTTATCCGTCATACTTGAAAATGCAGTTGCCTTCTCTGATTTGGAGTGGGCCTCCTCAACTCCGGTCTAGAAGGTGGGAATTGAGCATTCAGGCTTGATCTTCTCTGGCAGGTGGTTTCAGATAGCCTGATGCCGGGAGTTGCAGCGTGGGGGATCGATTGGGTGTTGGCTCCGTCTTAACCACGTTGGGGGCAGGAGAGTGGGATGTTGCATTGCCCTCTGCTGTTCTGCCTGACCCCGATCCTGTGTCCTCTTAGGTGATGACCCCGCAAGGAAGAGGCACTGTGGCTGCTGCTGCTGCCGCCGCCACAGCCAGTATTGCAGGGGCCCCAACCCAGTATCCACCCGGCCGTGGGGGTCCTCCCCCACCTATGGGCCGAGGGGCACCCCCTCCAGGTGAGAAGCCTGTAAGGAGACCCCTGCTAATTGATGGAAGGTGCCTGCGCTGGATTCGTGATGAGACATAACGTTGACTGAAACTGGTGATGAGTTTGTGTAATTAAGCAGGATTACTCTGAGATCCAGCCTTGACTGACTGACCACGGAACTAGCTGGACAGGAGCCATGGGGAGCCCCACCTCTTTGGCTCAAGGCCCAGAGACTGGGAGGGTAGAATGGTCCATCCTCAGAACTTGGTGGACAGTTTTGTTACGTTCCCTGCTACCTTTTCAAGACAGACACTTGAGCTGTGTTCTTGGGGCTTTTCTCTCGTAGGCATGATGGGCCCACCACCTGGCATGAGGCCTCCCATGGGTCCCCCGATGGGGATCCCCCCTGGACGGGGAACTCCGATGGGCATGCCCCCTCCGGGGATGCGGCCCCCTCCCCCGGGGATGCGAGGTAAGTGCCAATAGCAGTGATTTGGACTTCCTTAGAGAGCATGTTGGGATGGGGAATGGAAGGAAGGTTGCCTTTTGACCGTACCCTCTGGGCTTTCAGGCCTTAAGCCTAAGGATATGCACTCTTAGAGGGCAGCTTTGTCCAGCAAGGGAGGAGGGGAAAAGTAGTTCTGAAATTGGCCTTCCCTCCCTCTTAGAGCAGTTAGGGCAGTCCTATACCCGGGCACTTCTCAGTGTCCACGGTGGTGTTCTCAGGGCACTGTGCGATCGTGCATTCTGAGAGTCCCCCACAAAGGTCATGGGATTGTCCTGTGTCCTTTGGCTTGACAATGTCTGGTAATGAAGAGCTTGCCATACTACTTACTACGTATATCTCTCTAACTCCAATTTGAGAAATGCTGACAGACTCGTCCTCTCACTTTATAGATAAGGAAATGGGCCCCGAGAGCTTAGTGTCCTGGCTCCCAGATTGGTGTTCTTTGCAGCAAGCCATAGTGGTCTCAAAGATAACCCACAGCCACACTGGTTGACCCCTGTGTCTCTAGTTCAGGTTTTTTGTTGATGGGTTTTATAAGCCTAGGAACCCAGTCTGTCCCAGAGAAGTCCCTAGTTAGCATATATGTTGTATATGTCCCTCTGATCACCGGGTAACTGCAGGGTGTGGGAGGCTGGGGTGGGGCTGGGGATTTGAGTTGCAGATCAGGCACTGACTAAACTTCTTACTCTTACTTCAGGCCTTCTTTGACCCTTGGCCACAGAGTTACGGAAGTAGCTCCACAGAGGCGTGGGCCCGATTACCACAGACCTGTTTGTTTGTTATGCCGTTGTTCTCGGAGTCTCACGGGATTGTCTGGTTTCCCTTTCAGGGCCCCCTCCCCCGGGAATGCGCCCACCAAGGCCCTAGACTCATCTTGGCCCTCCTCAGCTCCCTGCCTGTTTCCCGTAAGGCTGTACATAGTCCTTTTACTTCCTTGTGGCCTGTGAAACTAGTTTATAATAAACTCTTAAGAATATTATGAACGCGTCTGGTGTGTCTGTTCAATTTTAGAAAGCCTTTGTTATATTGGGTAGTTAATAGAGTCAGGAAAGGTTGCCTTGGGAAAGCTAGCCCTAATCTCTGCTGCTTCCCTTATGAAATATTTTACAGCGCATTTGCAGAGAAGCACAAACCTCTCTCCTACTGAGAGAATTAGCAACATTGAACTGCGAGACATTTCCACGTATCAGACTGGCAAAATTAGTTTGTTGAAGTAAACACTCATGTACCCTTGGCGACAGTTGTGAGTTGGCAGATCCTTTTTGGAAGGCACTCCTTGATAGCCTCTTGTGCATTACTTGAGATTATATTCATTTTTATATGATAAGGTAGGAGGCAAGTAGTAAAAATGAAAAACAATCCCACTGGAAGAGGAACAGTATTGGTATGACTCTCCCACCGTCACACGTGCATATAGCCTAAGTCGTGGGGCTCCGTGATTTCTTCCCCCTAGAGTCCATGTTCAGTTGATGGTCACTGAGCAGTACTGTAGTGCTTAGTACATCAAGCTTTGAGGTTACAGAAATAGGAAGTGGACGCTACTCTTAGGTTACTGTCTGGGGGAAGACGATTCTAGATGCAAAGGAGCCCTTGAAGAAAAAGTGATGCACTACTGGGGTGTTAGGAATTTCTTCAGGAACGTGAGGGTGGTTCAACACACACACCATAGAATACCCCACATTAATAGAAGAAAAAAGTCCCTAATCGTTAACGTCAATAGATGGGGAAAAAAACATTTGACAAAATTCTGACACGCGTGATAAAGACACTCCGCAAATCAGGAATAGAAAGGAACTTTGTAAACATAGACGGGTTTATTTGAAAAACCTACAGCCAACAGAATAGGAGTGAAAACTCTCCCTTTAGTGGAAGGAACCAGTAAGCGTGCCCGCTTTTAACACTGCTGTTCAACATTGTCCTGGAGGTTACAGCCACAGCAATTAGGTAAGGATATAGAATGAAAGGTCCACTTGGAAGACTTGATACTGTTAAAATGGCAATACTCTCCAAAGTGGTCCACAGATTCAAGTGCTGTATCTGTCAAAATTCCAATGGCTTCTTTCTGTTTGTTTCTTTCAGGAACAGAAGCGGATCCTGGAGTTCGCATGAAGCTATAAGGAAGAGGCCCTAATTAGCAAAAATGATCTTGAAAAATGCTCAAAGTTGATGTCTGATTGTAAAACCTAGTACAAAGCTTCAGTAATCCAAGCAGTGCGGTACTGGCATGAGAATAGACATACAGACTATTGGAATAGAATTGAGAATCCAGAAACAAACCCTTGCGTGCACGGCTGGTATAAGAAGTC
This sequence comes from Panthera uncia, assembly GCF_023721935.1. NCBI lineage: Eukaryota > Metazoa > Chordata > Mammalia > Carnivora > Felidae > Panthera > Panthera uncia. The sequence goes on along the minus strand of NW_026057578.1, from coordinate 28,589,646 downwards.
TCCAACAAACAGTGCTGGGACAATTGGATAACCAACGCAGAAGAATGAAGTTAGACCTCTGCCTCACTCCGCATGTCACTCATTAACTCAAAATGGATCAACAGTCTGTAGGAGCTAAAACTATAAACCTACTAGAAGAAAACAGGTAAATCTTGACCTGGGGTCTGGTGATGGTTTCTTCGATTTGATATCAAAAGAACAACTCTTGTGCATCAAAGGATATTATCAAGAATGCGATAAGGCAGTCTGTAGAAGGGGAGAAAATATTCACAAATCCTAGATCTGACTTGGGTTTAATATCCAGACTCTGTAAGGAACGTTTACGACTCAACAGTAAAAAGATAGACCGCCCAATTTAAAAGCAAAGGAATGGCCATTTCTTCAAACAAGATCTATATACAAATGGATAACAGGCACTGGAAAAGGACAGTTAACATTCTTGGTTATTAAAGAGATGCAGATTAACACCACAATGAGCTACCATTTCATACCCACTGGATGGCCTTCATGGAGAAAAAGGGCCAGAGGTGGAGCTGGGGAGGATGGGGGGAAAATGAACGCTTGTGCTCTGCTGGCAAAACAAAATGGTGCAGCCAGAGTGGAAAACAGTTTGGCGGTTCGTCAAAAAGTTAAACATAGAAATACCATATGATCCGGCAATCCCACTCCTAAGTATATACCCAAGAGAAATGAAAATAGATGTCAACACAGAAACTTGTATGTGAATGTTTACAGTACATGAATCATAATAGCCACAAAGCGGAAACAACTCAACGGTCCGTCGATGGATGAGTGGAGAAACAAACTGGGGGATATTACGTTCAATAAAATATTCAGCCATAAAAGAAATGTAAGTATTGATACGAACTATTTGGATGAATCTCAAAAACATTGAGCAAAGAGAAAGAAGCCAGAATCAAAAGGACACGTTATAAGATTCCTTTTATTTGAAATGTCCAGAATAGGTAAGATCACAGAGGCAGCAGATTAGAAGCTACCAGGGCGTAGGGATGGGGCCAAGGGAAATAGAGATTGATTACTTAGTGGATATGGGGTGTTTCTACCTGGCGATGAAAAGGTTTTGAAACTAGAGATGGCTGGTTATTGCACAACATAGTGAATGCAACTAAATACAGTCGGCTTCTAATGGTCACATTAAAGTGGTTAATTGTTAATGTTGGGTGAATGTTGCCTGAATTAAAAAGGAAGGAAGAGACAGTTTCTTTGTGGAGAGTTTACCAAGGCTTTTTGTTGTGGGCGGGATATGTTAGCAGAGGAAAAGGCCGAGGAGTAAGGTGCTTGGCAGTAGATTTTGGCAGAAAACTCAGTGGCTGGCTCAGACAATGTCACCGGAACCTATACCCTGAGTTGCACAAACTGCAAAGCAAGGCTGAGGCACCCACCCCCCCTCCCCTGGCTAGCTTCCCATTTGCCTACCAGGTATGACCCAGAAGGGTTTTGTATTCTTAGCCTGAGCTGGAAGGCATAGACTCTTATTTTACCACACACAAAAAACATTTTCTTCAACAAAGGAAAAATTATATAGAGTCACGCATTGCCAAGCAATTAGCAAAGTAAAACTACTAGATGCTTAAAACTATCCTTGAAAATCCATAAAACCCTCTTGAAGTATGGTCTGTGTGGCTCTGTGCAGAAAAATCCTTAGGAACCATTTATTAAACAAGAAAAAGAAAAAAAGTCTGCAGTCAGACATCTGGGTACTCCAACTATTTTCTCTTGAAGATAATTCCTGTGTCTCTGGTGGTGAAAGAGGTTTGGGATTGAATGTACATTTTGACCTGCCTGTAGGCTTTTCTCAGCTCTGGTGTTTGTATTAAGCCTTTCTAACATTAGTTCAGTTAGTAAATTGGTCTGTGGCTTGAGGATTGAAAGAGACAACAGAGTAAAACCAGGTTTGCTGTGGGTTTACATCCAAATTCTTGGTCAGACCCATATGCATACTATTCCATAGTTTATATATTCTGCTGGTTTCTTTTAAGAATATTTAATTGTATAAGTGTTCATTTAAGAATGACTGTAGAAAAAATAGTCCTAGCACTCTTAATGTTCAACGTGAATCTTTGCCTCCTTGGGTTTTGTGATCTTGCTATAGCCTCAACTTTCTGTTTGTTTTAACATCAGAACATCTCCAGATCTTTGCAAACATTATAATGACTTTAGTGTCTCATTAAGGGAACACTGAACATATCACTGTTTACTTAACCAGATCTTTGCAGTTGGACATTTAGCGTTTTCACTGTCAAATAACATGATGATCGTACTTGTGCATAAAGATCATTCTGTTTTTAGGTAATTCAAAAGGAGTTTCTGAGTCAAAGGTTGCAGATGTTTTCGTTAACTTTTAAAACCCGAGTTGATTTGCCCTGTTCCAAAACACACGACTACACTTTTCACAGAATCCTCCTGAGAATTGATAATTGTCATTAAGAAGAAATACACTCCTGAAAATGGTATATCGTTGTTAAATCATTGTGTTCTTTTTATTTCCAAGGGGTCATTTCTTTTTCTTTATTTTTTCAAAGTGGTAGGTTTTATTTATTTATTTATTTATTTATTTATTTATTTATTTAGTGCCAGTGTGGGAGAGGAGCAGAGGGAGAGAGAGAATGCCTTCCAGCTCAGGCTAAGAATACAATACAGGTTCCATGCTCTGCTTAGAGCCCAGTGAGGGGCTGGATCCCATGACCCTGGGATCATGACCTGAGCCAAAATCGAGTCGGACAGTCAACCAGCTGAGCTACCCAGGCAGCTTAAATTATCAATTTCCTCTTTTGTGTATGTCTTTAAAAAAACTTTTGTGATAGACGTTTTCCTGTTATTGCCTAAGTCCTAAGAATGATGATGGATGGATGTCACCTGATCCTTCTTATTTTGGGAATTCATATTATCTCTGATTTTTCATGACTACAACCAGGCAGTAATGAATATTGTGTGTAGAAATACTTTCTCTTTGGATTTTGTAAGTTTTTAGGAGAAATACTCATGATTCAAAGGCGGGCACTAGAACGAAGGAAGTTCTCGTTTACTGAATGGGGGCGTGTGCCTACACCCTCTGGAGGAGCTATGTACTAGGCTCAGCCAGTTAGGTTGCCTGTGGGGAAAGGAATCTAGTTCCAGGGGAACAGACATGAAAGGAAGTTCCCACTGTATACCATTTAGAACATTTAAACTATGAACCATGTGAGCGCATTACCTCATTAAAAAAATTCAGTACGTTTTAAAAGTTAAAAATGGCGAATAATGAATGTACTTAAAAACAAATCCACCAGGAGGCAGCATTGCTCTGTCAGGAAGGGAGCCTCCAGTGTCTGAGCTCAGTCTTGCACCTGTGCTGGGATTGTGGGTTGATCTTTTTTCTTCCTCATCTTCTGTATTGTTCTGATTTTCTACAAAGACCCACACGGAGACAAACTACACTTTATTTAAGCAAAGGAGGAAGTGTCAAGCCCTGCCCCTCTTTGGCTGTGGGCCATGCCTCTGTACGTGTGTATAAATTCCTGAAAGTAGATTACTTACCAAAGAAGAGAATGGACACGCTTAAAATGCTGATAGATACACCAAATAAATAACCCTCCAATTGTGTTATCTTGCACCGTTTGTAACAGTGTAGGCAGGTGCCTGTTTCTGACATCCTTGCCAAGTTGGTGTGTTGATACATTGTTAGATCTTGTTCAATCTGATAAACTTAAAAAAAGGCTTGTTTTAATTAGTAAATAGTTATAAGGAAGGATAGTGATGTTTTCATATATTTATTTTTTTGTGAGAGACTCTTCCCACTCTAATGAGGGCAGGAAATTCATCCATGTTGTTTCCCATGGCTTTGTGCACTCAACACATGTTGTTGAATGAATGAAAGATAAATTTTCTAGGCTCTGGTTTCCTCATTTGTAAAATGCCAGTGTTGTCTTGCTGGGGGGATTGACACCCCTCCCATCCAAATTTGATTGAATAGCTGGGACTGATGACCCTACACACGCATCAAGGGGATATGAAAATTTTTATTGTTGACATAAAGTGGCTTTTGTGGCAGAGCGGGCAGGCTCCTAAGCAGGTGTGAAAATGGCTTGAGAGAGCAAGGAGAGGTGACTGTCCCATTTTATTGTGCTTACAGGGTGGGGCTGTGGTGAGGGTCCCTTGAGAGGGACCACACGTGCCAAGGGAGGGAGCCCAAAGGCTTTCTTGTGGGCTTCAAAGCTGTTAGCAGTGAAACATAAAAAAATGAAATTGGACTTTGTATTACAGGGTGATAGAACAGCACCTCACTGAAGATTAGACGACATTATATAATATACATAATAAGGTTAGCACAAAGGAAGCCGGTAAATACTTGTCATTAGTATTGTTCTTGAGTCTTTCAATTTTAACTTTGTAAAGGGATTTTTTTCTTTTGAATATAACCCTAGAATATTTTTTTTCAGGAGTGGGATCTATAGTTACAGGGTTTGGCTACTCTTATGTAGGATGTGGCTTGTTTTTTTCATCCCGGTGGATTAACTACAGTGCTTTGCATGAAGTCAAAGAAGGAACATGCTCATTTCCAGAATGCCTTGTATTGAGGGCCTTGCATAGTGCTGGGTGCTTCACATGTGTTATGTCAGGGAATGCTTGTTGACATGAAGGAAAGAGAATGTCCCTGGGGTGTGGGGTGGGGAGGCTGGCTGGTAAAGCTGAACATATGCATGTTCTATGATCCAGCATTTCCACTCGTAGATGTGTACCCAACAGAAATGCTGGCATATGCTCACAAAAAGAAATACACAAGAATGTAGATAGCAACCCTATTCATACACAATAGCCCAAACTGGAAACCACCTAACTATCCATCGACAGTAAGAGGGATAAATTGTAGTATACAGTTTGAAAGATAGGAAAGATAAATTGCAGTATACCCACACCGTGCAATATTGCACATCAAAGAATATGACAGATCTACAACAATTCGCAGCAATATAGATGAATCTTCTATACGAAATGTCAAGGGACAGGAGTCAGGGCCAAATAAAAGATACATATGTGCAATTCCATTCATATAAAGCACAAACACTAATCTTTGCTTCCACAATTTAGGATTATGGTTACTCCGGGAGGGGACACAAAGGGAGCTTCTAGGGTGCTGGGAATATTCGATTTCTTGATCTGGGCACCGGTTACCTAAGTGGGTTGTTGGTGAAAATGCAGCAATGCTGCACACTTTTGATATAAATACATTTTTGTATGCATGTTAAGCCCCTATAAAAATTAAAATGAAATTTTCATTGGGGGAAAATGTAAAAGGAAGCTTCCCACTGTGCTAACTGTGGTAGTGTCCAGGCGAGGAGACTCTGGCTGGTATTTTCCCTACTCTTTCTGTATGGTTTTTTTTTTTTTTTTACATTTATTTATTTTTGAGAGACAGAGCACAAGTGGGGGAGGGGCAGAGAGAAGGAGACACAGAAACCGAAGCAGGTTCTAGGCTCTGAGCTGTCAGCACAGGGCCTGACATGAGGCTCGAACTCACAAGCCATGAGGTCGTGACCAGAGCTGAAGTCCGACACTCAACCGACTGAGCCACCCAGGTGCCTCTCTTTCTGTATGTTTCTGATTTACTATAATTCATTCATTCATTCATTCATTCATTCAATAAGTATTTACTGCATGCCTCCTATGTACTAGGCACTGTTCTATTCAACTCTGCTGGGTATAAGAATGAACAAAATAGGAGAATTCTCTGTACTTGATGGACTTACATTCTCCAAGAGGGAGATGGACACTAAATAATAAACATGGAAGTAAATTATGTCCAATGGCAACAATTGCTACGGAGGAAAACAAATCAGAAAGGGAGATGCAAAGTGCTGTGAACATGGTACTATTTCATTAGGGTGGTCAGGGACCGTCTTCTGAGAAAGAGCAGTTTGAGCAGAAACCTGTTAGAATAAGGGAGCAACCTGGTAGGTGTTGGTTGGGGATGGACCCTAAGGGTTCCAGGTGGGTGGTACAGCGACTGCCAAGGCACTGAGGTCGGAGCGCTCTGTATTTTTCAGAAAACGTCAAGAAGGGCACAGCCCCAGTTACAAATTTATTCCATCTCGGCTCCAAACCCACCTTTGTCAGTAGAGGGCGCCGGAGAGACACTGCAGGATGGAGAGGGCTTGCTTTCTCGCTTCCGGCGTGCTCTCGGTGGGCTTCTGCAGTTTCCATTGCTTCCCCAGGGCCCGGCTCCCACAGCCCCGGTGGTCTCGGCAGCACCAGGCTTCCGCAGGGAAGATGGCTTTGTTAGCACTGGCGCCTGCAATGCACCGGCCATCAGCAAGCACCCCGTGACCAGCAGCCTCCCCAGGCACCTTTCTTGGGCGGTTTTGTAAGAGCATTTCGAGGGAGATACCTCACCATGAATGGCTCTCCCTTGCACCCGGAGAGGGCAGATTTCCAGCAACTTCCACTAGTGAAGCACCACAGGGACTTCTCTGCCAATGTTCAGCCATAGCATATTCTCCCCAGTAGACGTGATCTCGACCTTGTTGGCGGGGGTGGGTCGTTGGGGGGGCGGGTAGTGGGCTCTTCCTGGGGCTCTCTCCACCCTAGGGCTAGCAGCCGCTTGTTAAATATGAAATTCCTGAATTCTTTGGAGGGCTCTTTATTTCTTTTTTTTAATTTAAAAAAAAATTTTTTTTAAGTTTATTTATTTTTGAGACAGAGAGAGACAGAGCATGAACGGGGGAGGGGCCGAGAGAGAGGGAGACACAGAATCGGAAGCAGGCTCCGAGCCATCAGCCCAGAGCCCGACGCGGGGCTCGAACTCACGGACCGCGAGATCGTGACCTGAGCTGAAGTCGGACGCTCAACCGACTGAGCCACCCAAGCGCCCCTGGAGGGCTCTTTATTTCTTATTAGCCAATCTCCAATTACTCCACCCCTCGTTAATTCTTTATATTATACTTTCCCCATACAGATTCATCATGGTAGATCCCGACTGATCCACGGACTCTGGCTCTGGAGGAGTGGTAAGTAGGAGAATGATAGGAGAAGCCAGAGAGCAGCCAAGGGGGCGCCAGAGGACCCTTGCTTTCACTCTGTGTGAGATGGGGCGCCCATGGAGGGGGTATGAACAAAGGGATGACAAGATGTGACTTAGATTTGGAAAGCTCCCCTGATGGCCTCGGGGAGGAAGGAGAGAAGGCAAGCAGGAGCAGAGGCAGGGAAACCAAGCGGGAAGGCGACGGTAATATTCTAAGCAAAAAATGGCCACGGCTGGGATCTGAGTAGGCTTTTGGCGGTGGAGTCAAAAGGCATATGAATTCTGGACCTTTCGAAGGTGGAGCTGACAGGATTTGCCTTGGATGTCATGAGACGAGAGGGAAAAACGGGTAAAGAATAATTCCAAAGGGTTTATGACCTGAAAGGCTGTAAGGAGGGAGTTCCCATCTGCCGTGGGAGGCGACGGGAATCAGGGATTCGGTTTTGGATGCGTTAAAATAGACACAAATTGAGAAGCATTTATTTAAGAAAATCTAGCAAACGACGGCAAAATCAACGGGAATCCACGGCATTTCAGCTCAGAGCAGCTGGTCTCCCTACCCCCAGCTCTGTGGTCCTACCAGGGCGAGGCAGGTCATGAGGATTGCAGCTCTAAGGGTGAAAGGGCCAGATTTTTTTGTAGAAAAGGGCAGAAAACTACATGCTCGGGGTTGATCTCAAACCCAACAGCAAGATCAGTGGCAAACTATCAGGCAAGGCCCACGTCACAGTCTAAGACGTGACGTCCATACTGGTTGGGGCAAACAGCAGACTGGTAGACCAGAAGTTTAACAACGAGGGGCACCTGGGTGGCTTAGTCAGTTAGGTGACCGACATCGGCTCAGGCCATGAGCTCATGGCTCATGGGTATGAGCTCAAGTTGGTCTCTGTTGCTGACAGCTCAGAGTCTGGAGCCTGCTTCGGATTCTGTGTCTCCTCTCTCTCTAACCCCTCCCCTGCTCATGTTCTCTCTCTCTCAAAAATAAACAAACATTAAAAAATTAAAAAAAAATTTAACAATGGATATCTGGGAAGGAGGCAGCCAGAGTGGGTCTTGATTAAGATCCTACTTAAATCCCTTGTGGGCTGGAAGGCTGAGGTCATACCCAAGGCTGTGAGCACCTAAAGGGAGATCAGAGGGCACACCGGCGAGCTGTTCCCTGCTGGTTGACCCTGAGGTGTTGTAAACACAGAACTTAAAAGATGGGGCCCACTTGTAAACTGCCCGAATTTTGCATTCCTGAAACCACCCACAGATTCATTAGCAAAGAGTAGGAGCCCTTCCGCTCAAGGTGGCTCAAGGTGTTTCAGCGCAAGCTCTTGACTAATCTGCTGACCCAGGGATGACCTCTAAGAAGTCAGACTTAAAAACAAGGATCAAAAACACAACACCCCCAAATTCTAAGTGGAGAAATCAGTCACCACACAATGCAAGGGAAATAGAGTTCGTAGGATGAATCCAGGCAAACACATCAAGGACACAAAGAAGCAAATAAACAGCGGTAACAATTGCCTCTCCTGGGAGGGATCAGAATTCAATGTGAGAGCATTATCTGATGTAAAATGTCTGGTCTCCCGTAAAAATTGTAAGACCTACAATGCGCGCGCGCACACACACACACACACACACACACACACACACACACACACAAGCTAGGAAAATGTGACCTCCCTTCTCCCCCCCGCCCCCGCCCAGGGGTAAAAAAAACAACAACAGTCAATACACACAATCTCTGAGCAAAGACTTCAAAGCTGCTCTTATCAATTCACTGGCCTAACAGATCTATAGGACACCCTGTCCAACAACAACAGAATACACAGTTGTTTCTTGGTTAAGTTTATGTATTTTGAGAGAGAGCGAGCTGGAGGGGCAGAGAGAGAGGGAGAGAGAGAGAATCCGAAGGAGGCTCCTCGCTGCCAGCACAGAGCCCGATGTGGGGCTCGCACCCATGAACCGTGAGATCATGACCTGAGCTGAAACCGAGAGTCGGACACTTTAACCAACTGAGCCCGCCAGGTGCCCCTCGGAATACACCTCCTTCTCAAACACACGGTAACATTCTTGAGAGTGGACAATATGCTACACAATAAAGCAAACCTCTATCCATTAATTTTTTTTTTTAATTAAACTTTTTATTTTGAGATAATAATAATTCACGTGCAGTCGTAAGAAACAACACAGAAAGATCCTAGGTACTCTTTAGCCAGTTTGCCCCAAAGGTAACATCTTGCAAAACTATAGGATGGCATCCCAACTAGGATACTGGTGGTGACAGAGTTCAGAGAGTCCACATTCGAATCATCACGGGGATGCTTGTGTTGCCCTGTTATAGCCACATTGACTCTCTCTCGCCTTCAGTCCTCCTTAACTTCAGGCAACCACTAATCTGTTCTCCCTTTCTAGAATTTTGTCAATTCAAGAAAGTTATAGAAATGGAATCCTATACTGTGTCATCTATTAGAATTGGCCTTTTTTTTTTTAATGCGGCATAATTCTAAGGGGATTCCTCCAGATTGTGTAGGTATCCATCGTTCATCCCTTTTTATCTCTGAGTAGTATTCCATGCTATAGATGGACCACTGTTTTTTGTTTTTGTTTTCAAAGTTTATTGATTTATTTTAAGAGAGAGAGAGAGAGAGAGAGCGAGAGCAATCAGGGGAGGGGCAGAGAGAGAGAGAGAGAGAGAGGGAGAGAGAGAGAGCGAGAGGATCCCAAGCAGACTCTGCACTGTCAGTGCAGAGCCCCATGTGGGGCTTAAACTCCCAAACCATGAGATCATGACCTGAGCCAAAGTCAAGAGTCAGATGCTTAACCGACTGAGCCATGGAGGCGCCCCAATTGTTGAATTACTTAGCAATTAAAGGACATCTAGGTTATTTCCAGCTTGGGGCTGCTACAAATAAAACTGCTAAACATCCATGCACAGATGTTTATATGCACACAAGTTTCACTTCCTGGAATAAATGCCCAGGAGTGCGATTGCTTGCTTGTATCTTAGTAGCATATTCCTCCCTCCCTGTCTTTCTCCCTCCCCCCTCTTTTCTTCCTCCCTCCCTCCCTTCCTCCCTCCCTCCCTCCCTCCCTCCCTCCCTCCCTTCCTTCCTCCCTCCCTCCCTCCCTCCCTCCCTCCCTTCCTTCCTTCCTTCCTTCCTCCCTCCCTCCCTCCCTCCCTCCCCTCCTTCCTTCCTTCTGAAACCACCAAATTATTTTCCACAGTGGCTGCAACATTTTACATTTATTCCAGCAAGGTAAGAGTGATCAAGATTCTCCTTACCAGCATTTGACATTGTCACCTTTTTAAAACATCAGCAATTTTGTTGGTATATAGTGACATCTCATTGTGGTTTTAATTTGCATTTCCCTAGTGACTAATAATATTGAATACCCTTTCATGGTTTTTTGTGTTTTTTTTGCCATCTGTATATCCTCTTCATCGAAAAGGTTATGTCTTTTGCCCATTTTCTTAGATTGCTTTTTACTGTTGGATTTTGAGAGTTCTTTATGTATCCTGGATTCTAGTTCTCTGTCAGATACGTGGTTTGCAAACGTTTTTTCCCCCCAGTATGTAGCTTGTCTTTCATTCTTTCCACAGGATCTCTCACGGATGCACACATTTTGAATTGTGATGAAGTCCAATTTATCAAGTTTTCTTGCTGAGATTTTGATGGGAGTTGCATTAAACCTGTATATCAATTTGGGGATAACTGACTTAACTCTGCTGAATCTTCCCATTCATGAAAAAGAGATGTCTCTCCATTTATTTAAATCTGCCTTGGTTTCTCTCATCAGTATTTTTTAGTTTTCCGCATGGAAATCCATACGTTTTGTTAGATTGACATCTAAATATTTCATGTTCATGGACTGTAAATGTAAATTAAAAATAAATTTGGTTTGGATTGTTCGATGAGAGTCCACATGAATACAGTTGATTAAAATATTGGTTCCCGTGATTCTGGAGGCAGACGAGTCTGATATATACATCGCGTTGGTTCTGTTTCTCGGGAGAACCCCGGCTCACACAAGCACCCCCATTACCACAACCACTTTTCCACCTTGCCTGCTTCGGTTTGGGAAATAGTCTCGTAACCCACCAAGCCTCGCCAATGAAGAGGAGACCAGGGATCTTTTGCGGGGACAGTCTCTTAGGCCTGTGGCAGAGGCAAAGATAACATGAAGGGGAAGCTATTGCAGGGGTCAGGGTCAAGGTACTGGCCTCTGAATTTTCCTTGTCGGTTACCATCTCGAGACTGAAGGTTAAGGCTGCTGACCCATATCAAGAAGGTAGTGAGCTACAAGACACTTTGGGCACATTGGCCTTCACTTTGTTCCCGGGGTGTCCCAGGACAAGGTCGTTTTTGCCTCAGCGTCTCCATGAATCAGACTTCTTGGCTGCAAGCGGAAGAAACTGATCCTTGTCGGCTTAAGCAAAGGGGATGGGGTAGAAATTAAGGGCAAACTGGAGAAGATAGTAAGACACAGAGCAGACATCGGGAAATATGGGATTCCACGAGTCTTCAGAGGGTCAAGAAGTAGGCAGCCCGAGACAGCACGGCAGATTGTGTCTTTCCAGAAATATCTACGGCGATATTTTCAGTCCGCCAAGCTCTTCCAGAATCTTTGCACCTTTTTTTTTTTTTTTTTTTTTTAATCTTGAGCTGGGTTTTTTTCTCTTGAAACTTGGAGGAACTCTGCAAGTGCCTTGACGAACAGGATGTGGCAGAAGTGGCACTGGATGACCTCTAACCCCAAGGCATAAGGGCAATATGGCTTCCGTCTGACTCTCTTGAGATGCTTGCCCTTCTACTGTGTTGTGAGGAAACCCAGGCCACGTGGAGAAGCTGTAGGTGGGCGTCCTGGCTGACAGCCAAGCGTGGTGCTTGGCCAACAGCCAGCATCCATGGCCGGAAACATGAGTGGATAAGCCTTCAGACATCCCCGGCCCAGCCTCTGAGCTGTCTCTGCTCCCCTAAGTCAAGCAGAGATGAGCTATCCCTACGCAGCCCTGACCAGACTGCAGTTTCATCAGCAAAATAACGGTCGTCGTGATTTTAAGCCTTAAGTTACGGGCTGGTTTGTTACACAGCAGTTGATAACTGGAACATGCGGCCACTGTGTCAGAGCAGAATTACCTGGCTGGGACACAGCCCAGGACCCCGAGGACCCCTCCACCCCTGTGAGACCGTCTGAACATTTATTCCCTCCATCCTGATCTCAGGAGAGAGCCCGTGCCCGCGTGAGTGAAGGTGCCCAGCCCTGGCTACGCTGTGAGGCAGGTTGAAGATGGAGAGAATAATAGTGTCTCCTTCACTGAGTCGTTATGAAGGTTAAATAAATTCATATGCATCAAGCCCCCGAAACAGTTCCTGGCATGTAGTAAGAACACGGATTCGATTTTTAATCATTAGTTTTGTTACTATTAAAATGTGAGCTTGGATATCACTTCCTCGGGGAGTCTTTCTCTGAGGCCACCATGGGGACAGGTGCCATCCTAGCCCCCACGCCTCGGGGACATGTAATTAGCGTATTTACAGATTTGTTTGCTTGTTTCCTCTTAGGTCTCCTTTTACTTTTCGCACCCTTTAAGGTGCTGTGATTGAATACCTGTGTCCCCCGGCCGGAAAGTCATCGCCCTGGGCAGAGGGACCTTGTAATGTCACTGCTCTGTCCCTGGGTTGGACAGAATGCAGGTGGATGTGGCGACACATTGTCCAGACCTTCCTTCAGTGGACGGCTTGTTGCACCAACTGCTGGGGGTGCTGCCTGCAGATGACCGTCACTGTCAACCCCCTCAGGGATGGCCTCCACTGTCGGGAGCTATCTTGCCCAAAGTCACACCTCTTCGGGGGCCAATCGGCAATGGATGCAGGCGTAGGAAGGCCCAGCCATCTTGGCCCAACTTAGGACAACTCTCAAAGGCCATGTTAGCTCCACAGCTGCCCGTGGGGTGGTCCCCAGCTGGCACTGGGCCGGCATCAGCACTCTCTTCCTCTCTCTGCCTATCCTGCTTCGTCCCCCTCCCTTCCACTGTGTTGACCCCCAGGTCATTCCTTACTAAATATCCTGCACCCTACACTCCCAACTCAGAGGTTCAGCCTCCTGGGACGTGAAACTTGGTTCAGCCAAGCCTGAGGAAAATGGGCAGTCGGTACTTGCTTCAAGGATGGGGTGTCTGGGCCACTGGGGGGGGGGGAGACCATCTTGGTCTCCCTGCTGAAAGGAGCGTCCCTTTTACTAAGTGGGAGATCTGCTGTGTTGTACTGAGCCCCCAGTACCCCTTCCTGTTGCTCAATCCTGAGGAAATGGCTGCCTCTTTTGGACCTCCAGCTGCCCCTCTTACATGGACAGGATGAGCATCCAAAACCTAGGCTTGGAAAGGGGGTCCTCCACGCATCTGGGTTCTCCAAGCTGTCCTGCTGTGTAGACTTGTCAGAGAAATGCCTTCACTGAAGCCTTGGTCACAAGGATCACCCACCCCTCACTGTCTGTGTGTTTGCCCGGCGCCCTTTTAGCAAAGACTCACTACGTTGTTTCCACGGAAGTCCGTATTCAGGAGGTGTCTCACTGCCTGTTTTGGTGTTGTTCAGATGACTTAAATTCCGTGACTAATCGTAATTCCTTTGACTGTCTGGGACATTTCGAGCTGATTTCTCTGACCTGTGCAGTTGTCCTCAGGTCCTGGTGGTCTCTACTCCAGTCCTCGTTCCAGAAATCTCTGTCCTGTTTTGATGCCAAGAACACGGTTGTGTGTAGTAAGCTGCTGGGGGTGTTTTGCAAAGTTAACACTGTTTCCATTTTCAGAAAGTAAATAACCCCTGGGCTGGTGGTAGGAGGCCCCTGATGACCGTGATGGGATCAGATTTGAGGTTTCATCCTCAAATGCAGTCCGGGCTTGATGGCCTCTCTCCTGCTGTCCGCAGGTGCTGGTCGTGGGTCTTCACTGAGGGAACATCTCCCATTGCTTCAAATCTAATGATTTCCAGAACATGACTTTGGGGGTAACACTTTGGTGGTGTAAATGGCATGCACGCAGACCCCAATTCTGTCTGTAGCTCCCCTATGGCTGTGGACAAGGCTCTTCCCTCTACATAAAATGGGAGTGTGGAGGGATGTGTGGGTGTCAGCTCTAACACTTTCAGGTTCCTCTTCAACGCTGGGAGGACATTCTTGGATCTGGATCTGGATCTGGTCAGAGTGTTGAGGACCTGAGATGGAAGCAGGGAGAACCTAGGAGTCGGCCAGGGTGATGGTGGGCTGGCAGGGCAGGGGTGGCAGAGCTGGGTGGGCCATGGTCACAGTGATGCTTGATCAGCCTCTCGGCAATGACGGTGATGGATGACGGGGGAAGAGGTTCCCAACATCACCCATCGTTGTCCAAAAGTTTAAGTTAGATTGCTGAGTCTAACACCTTGTTTCACAGATGGGGAAACAGGCCCAACAGAAGAAGGGACTTGCCCATGTTCGCAAAGTGGGGCAGAAACTGAAGCAGGACTGGAACCCAGGCCTCCTGGCTCCCACGCAGGAGAGGCAGAGAGGTGGACAGGGAGGGACCAGGGGCCATCTCCTCCCCTCTCAGCCCCTGGTGGTGGCCAGTCACTTGGCTGTGGCCACGTGGATGATCACAAAGCCTTTGATGTCTGGGAAGTAGGGGCTGACGAGGTCCACCTGCAGCTGCCTTGGGCCACTCTTGGAGGGGGTGATGTTGAACTGGACCGAGGCCCTCTCCTGAGGCTCCAGGCTGGGCACACTGGGGAAAGGGGATGGGAGAAAGGCAGACCATCAGCCCCCTCTCCTTCTGAACCTGGCCTGCCCTCTCCAGAGCCCTTGGGATCAAGGACACACCTTGAGACTTGACATTTAAGCCTCACCAGTAGGCTTCCAGCATAATTTTCCCTTCCACCACTTCTCACCTCTTTCCACCCAACCAGGCTTGTCTCCTCCCTGTGCCCTGAACTTACCTTACACTTCCTCTCTCTGGGCTTTTGTCTGCACTGTTCCTCCCACCTAGGTTGCCCTTTCTATTCCGATCACAACCAAGGGCCAGATCAAGTGTCTCTTCTTCCAGGAGACCCTCCCCGACAATACCAGCCATTGAGACCTCTGACTAGGAAACCCTCCATGCTTCTTAGTACCTGAAAACTTCTCAAGTCAGCATTCAAGGCCCAGCTCAAATATCAGCTCCACTGCAGCTTTTCCCTGGTTCCACCTCATCCCCAATTAAGGGCTACTCCTGATTCTCTGGACCCTGGAGATCCATTCCTCTGCACAAATCACACGTATCTTCATTTGAAGGACCACCAGTCTAGGAGAACACTTCTCCAGGCAGAACCCCATCTGTTCATCTTGGTGTTCCCAAAGTTGACACATGGCTCCGAGAAGAGGTCATTATGATGAAGGATCATGTGAACGAGTGAGTGTGTGGATGCAAGAACGAAGGAGTGGATGGTTGAGAGTAAGTCAACAAGTGCATGAATGAACAGAACATGTGTGAATGAGTGGGGGAAGAAACCAGTCAAGATTGAGTTGAGCAGATAGATGAAGTGAATGAATGAGGGAATGAGTGAGTGGATGAGTTACACAACTAAGCTAATGACGGGAGGAAGGAAGGAAAGAAGGAAGGAAGGAAAGGACACACAAATGAAGGCTGATGTAGGCTGTGAGCTGGTTCCTGGGAGTCCAGGGTATCTCCCGCACCCCTCTCTGTTGGTAGCTTCACCATCCTATATAGAAGGTGGACCTTCCACTCCCAGGCTGATACTTACTCAATGCTGAGCTGTCCCTGGAGAAGGCCACTGCCCTCCACCATCAGCATACAATCCTCCACTGTCTCCAGGAGGGGGTTGACCACCGTCACTTTCACCACAACCGCCACCCCTACCATGGCTGGGCCCAGCACCTGGAGGGGTAACACCCATAAGTCATCCTTCTCCTCCTCCACACTCCCCCAGGAAACCTATGGGGCCCGGCTGGGACGCCGGTTGGATCCTGGCATGGGCATTAATCATGGCATCCTCCCACCCCGTTAATGAACTCCATCATTATATCCATCCCCCTGCATCCATGCCACCTCTCCACTGCCAGAGCTCATGGCACAACTCCCCGGCCTCTGATGCCCTCCCTCAGCTGTGAACGGGGACTTCCAGGAATGGGGGATGCAGACTGGATTCACCTTGATGGTGATGACATCCTCCAGAGTGATGTCCTTCTCCACCAGGAGCTTCTCTCCTTTGGTGACAAAGCACATCGCAGCCAACAGTATCTTCTTGTCCTCTGTCAGGTCTTTCTTATACTGAGAGTAAGCTATTGTGATTGGGATCTTTTTCTCTGGAAGGGAAAGCAGAGGTGGGAGTTAGGGGTCCAACGTTTTCTTTCAACGGGATCCAGAATGAGGCGGAAGTCTCAATTCCTAGTTATACTCTCTTTGGCCCTTGTCACCAAGCTGGGATGGGCATTATTAGTACCAGTTCACAGATGAAGACACCTAAGGCTCAGAGAGGTTAATTTCTTGCCCAATAGCAGACAGCAAGTAAGTCAAGGAGCCAAGACGAGGTGGGATTCAAATTCAGGCCAGTGGGCTACCTTCACACCACACAATTTCTCCATGAACTCCCGGAGGTGTGTTTAAATTTCCCCTAATCATTCCAGATGGAAATCCCCCAGTCCATTATGTATTCCTCCCATTAGGAATCCACTCCCCGTTTATTGAGCACCTACTATGTGCCAGGTGCAGAGAAGAGAGAGGTCAAAGGTCTGCCTCAAGCTTCCAATCCAGTGAGGAGGCCAACTTCTTTGAAGCTTCTCCAAATCCTCCCTCGCCATGAAGGCCCATCCTAGTCAGCCCCACCAGGGGTGGAAAGCCTTCACGGACACCCACTCAAGTGATCTCGTGCCCTCTGCCTTCTGAGCTCCCATGGTCCTGGGACCCTCACCGGCCACAGACACCCTGCCTATGCATTTCCTTCTTTCGAGCAAGGCCACAGCTGATTGCCAGTCATATTTGGATTTTTTGGACCACCATATGTTTTTTCTTTTAGGTACGATGTGTTCTTTCCAACTTGCTCTAGGTTCTACCACCTCCCACTGCTCTTCCTGTAATCCTGTTTCCTTCTTGTCCCTGAAGTCATCTGACTTTTCAACGTGTGGATTTGGGTCCTTAAAGGATTTGAACTTGGTTCACTCCATGCTCCCCCAGAGCACATGTGCATACAGTAGATGCTTCCTGAATGCCCAGATGCTGATCCATTTATCAAAATTCTACATTGTTTTATGGGTTTCCTTAGTCCAGTAGGCCATTACTAAGACTCCTTACTACAATCACAGCAATAATTAATAATGGGAAAAGCTGACTTTTACTAACTTCGCTGCTGGGCCCTGGGGATCCAGCACATTCATCAACTAATTCATTCCGTCCATACAACGATTCCATGAGCAAGTATTATTATCCCCAACTTCTAATAACATCAATAACACTGTCAGTCCCTGCAAAAAATCACATGTTCCTTAGGTTGTAAGAACTATGCCAAATGCTTGATATGTTTTACATCATTCACTCCTTGTGTGGTGGGAGATGGGTGGTTCTCAAAGTGTGGTCCTGGGCCCAGGGGCACTGGCATCATCTGGGAACTTGTTAGAAATGCAAATTCGGGGTGCCTGGGTGGCTCAGTCGGTTAAGCATCTGGCTTCGGCTCAGGTCATGATCTCACGGTTTGTGAGTTTGAGCCCTGCGTCGGGCTCTGTGCTGACTGCTCGGAGTCCAGAGGCTGCTTCGGATTCTGTGTCTCCCTCTCTCTCTGTCCCTCCCCCACTCACGCTCTGTCTGTCTCTCTCAAAAACAAACATTAAAAATAAAAATAAAAATAAAAGAAATGCAAATTCTAAGGCTCTGCAACAAAATATTAGTGACTTGAATCCCACAACGTATACACAGAACTATCTATTTATTTAAAGATTATGCATCTATTAAAATGATGCGAATGAAGAGCTTATAAAAATATTTAAAGAACAATGTGATGTGGAAGAAGTGGAAAGATGTGGAAAGAACAATGTGATGTGGAAAGCACTAATGAACATTAAGCATGCACAGTTTAATTAGAGCTGTTTCGCAAAAGGCAAGAGGAATTAAAAATATGGAAGGAAAACATGTTAACAATTTGTAGGTGGGTGGCAGGATCACGGGTGACCTTTCTCTGTGCTCTCGAAATCCTTAATGAATATATACTAGTTTTTTTTTTAAATATTTATTTATTTTTGAGGCAGAGAGAGACAGAGCATGAACAGGGGAGGGGCAGAGAGAGAGGGAGACAGAATGTGAAGCAGGCTCCAGGCTCTGAGCTGTCAGCACAGAGCCCGACGCGGGGCTCGAACTCATGGACCGTGAGATCATGACCTGAGCTGAGGTCGGACGCTCAACCAATCGAGCCACCCAGACGCCCCTAATATACACTTACTTTTAATATGAAAAAAAAAAAAAAAAAAAAACCAACCCAGGAGAAAGTGTCTGTTAATATTTCTTTATGCAGTGTTATTGTGTGACTTGGGTTTCGTGAAAAACAAAAAGCAAAAACGTGAAAAGGTGCGTGACATCTCCTCTATGTGTTTTCACTCTGTCAAAACACACAAGCTTCCCCAGAAACTGGCCCAGGGGAGCAGTTTCTTTGTTTAATTGAATCCTGAGAGTTCAGAATGTCATGTGAGGGAGGAGAGGGAGAGGGGTGGGGGAAGGGAGAGGGTAGAGGGGGAGGGGTGAGAGAGGGGGAGAGGGAGGGGGAAGAGCAGGAGGGGAGGGAAGGGAGGAGTGAGGACAGAGAAGGGTTGTAGGGATGCTGGCTCATGTGTGCAGAATTCTCGGGACAGACCCTTGCACGTGCAACCACGTGGCAGCCATTTCTTACTGGTCCACGCCTCTCACACAGGACTCTTGTAGCCAGACGGGCTCCAGAATAAGTTGGATGTTAGAAAGGTAACACGGGGCCTATGTCGTGAAACGCTCCCAGCAGGTATTTACTCGGGGTGTCACTATTCACACGAACTGCGATCCCCTCTTCTTCATATGTTTGTCACCAGACGGTCAGGGGCTTTTATTATTAGTCCCATTACTTAGCCCCTCTGAGCTCAGTTTTCTCACCCGCCAAGCAGGGACGAGAGGCAAGGCACTGTACAAATGGCCAGAAGCATGCCCATCTTTCCTGGGAATGGAGCAGGATGCTGGGAAGTCCCGCCCCGTCCCCCCAACTCCCGCCCCCGTCCCCCCAGTAAGGGGTTCCCACCGGCGGCCTCCCTACCTTCTTCGGGCCCCAGCCGTACGGTATGGGATTCGTGCAGGATCTCCGCCACCGGCCTGCGGGTGTAGAGAATGGTGGCGCCGCTCAGGTTGACTCGGACCCTCTGGGCCCGGGAGGTGAGGTTGGCCAAGCACAGGGCCAGTCTCAGGTCGTGGCCCAGCATGGGCGGCTCCAGCATCTTGAACTTGCCGGTGATGCTGGGCTTGGTGGCGGGCTCCAGGAGGTCCTCCCGCCAAAGACCACGGCCGCCGGCCCTGCGGACCCGGCTCCTCCTCCCGGAGGCTTCCACACTGAACAGCTTCCTCACGGCCTTGCGGTACACCTGCCTCTCCTTCCGGGATCCTGCAGGTATCGTGCAAGGTGAGGCGGGCACCCCTCTCCTCCTCCCCCCGTCCCGGGGCCCCCGGGGCCGTCCCTGCCCATTTCCCTTCCTCTCCAGACAAAACCACCGTTTACAGACTGACAGCCCAGGAGCCAGAGGCGCACCTCAGCCAGGTGCCCTGTGTTCGGTTCTGGGACCATTTGAATACGTTTCAAGTCAGTCGCCAACTTCAGATCGGGAAATTTCGCACAAAAGTGCAGGTTCGCTGCTTCCCTGACAACTGGGTCGGAAGACTCGTGACGCGGATAGCTGACGCTTTTGTACACTTGCTATGATGTGCCGGGTTCTACAGTTCTAGATGCTGTGTTCTCCCCGAGGAGGTCGGTTCTGCTATCACCCTGTTCTATAGGTAAGGAGATATATATGTGTGTGTATATACACACACACATATATACACACACATAAATATATATACACATATATATATATTTATTTATTTATAATTTACTTATATTATTTTTATTTTATTATTATTATTTATTTTTATTCATTATTATTTTATATTTTATAGGTAAGGATATATATATGTGTGTGTATATATATACACACATATATATTTGTTCATTTATTATTTACTTGTATTATTTTTATTTTATTGTTATTATTTATTTTTATTCATTATTATATTATTTTATATTTTATAGGTAAGGATATACATGCGTATGTATGTATATGTATGTATGTATATGTACATACATGTGGGTGTGTATATATACATATGTGTGTGTGTGTATATATATATATAATATAATATGATATAACAGTCTACAGGTGGGTAATGGCTGCCCCCACCCCCCCTCCCCGGTGGGGGATGTACTTTGGGGTTCTTCACGGTCCCACCTATAATCCCCACTGGCCTGATGCACTCTCGGTGCTGTCTACAAGGCGACGGGCAATGTCAGGACCCCTGATCTCCCACCTGCCCTGTTGCTAGCACAGACTTGTCTTTTGACCTCCAGACCAATACGTCCAACTGGAGCCCTCCCGTCTCCACTGCATGATGTCCCACAGGTGCCCCAAACCCAACCGAACCTGCCGTCTTCTTTCTGCCCAGTGGCATTCCCCCAGTGGACAAGCCAGAAACTGGCCGCATCCTTGGCTCTTCCCAGACCTTCCCCTCCCACAGTGAATCAGTCACCCAGTCCTGAGGAGCACCCTCGTGGATCTCTAGAATCTGCTGTCCTTTCTCCTCAGACCCCCATATACATTGCCTCACCAGGGGCGCCTGGATGGCTCAGTCATTTGAGCAGCAGACTTCAGCTCGGGTCATGATCTCGCAGTTCATGAGTGCGAGGTCCACGATGTGCTCTGTGCTGACGGCAGAGAGCCCACTTTGGATCCTCTGTCTCCCCGTCTCTCTGCCCCTCCCCCACTTGTTCTCTCTCCCTCTCTCTCTCAGAATAATTAAACTCAAGATTGCCTCACCATGGGGCCAGTTTGCCAGCAGATGCTGTGGACTTGTATTGCGATTATTATTACTTAGCCCTTCCTAGCCTCAGTGTTCCCATCTGTAAAGTGGAGACAAGAGGCTCACAGGCAAGGCACAAAGTGCTGTGTTCCAGAATGTTCCCTCCCTTCCTGGGAAGGTGGGCTCCACCCTGACTCCAGTCCTTTTGCCGCCCTGAGCACCCCCAAATCCGGCTTTGATGGCTTTACTTCCCCACTTGAAAGAAACCTGTGGTGTGTGGTCTCCCACCATGCTTCCTCCCAAGCAACTTCCTCCAAGTGCCTTGATCCTATGTGACCTCCAGGGGCCCACGTGGATCCAAAGGTTCTTTAACATCTCATGTTTCAATATTGAAATGTGTGTGAATGTTGCACTCTACCCTGTAATATAGTCGCAATATAATTTTACTATAAAATGTTTCATTTCCCTGCCAAAGATTCTAATGTCACTTTCTCAGGGAGGCCTTCTCTGCCACTCGAGAACAGCCTTCCTCAGAGATAATTCCATCAACTTCAAAATTCACCCATTTAAAGAATACAATTCAATGCTTTTAGTATGTTCACAGAGTCCTCCACTTATCCCCACAATCTAATTTTAGGACATTTCATCACCTCAAAAAGAAACTCCATAACCATTAGTGGGGGCTCCCAACTCTGCCCCCATTGAGGCCCGTCCTAGGCAACTGCTAGTCTGATTTCGAACTTACCTATTCTGGACAGTTCACATAAAGGGAGCCATACAATGTGTGCTTTTTTGGGACTGGCTTCCAAAAAAAATTTTTTTAATGTTTATTTATTTTTGAGAGAGAGACAGAGTGTGAGTGGGGGAGGGACAGAGAGAGAAGGAGACACAGAATCCGAAGGAGGTTCCAGTCTCTGAGCTGTCAGCACAGAGCCCGACACGGGGCTCAAACCCACAAACTGTGGGGTCAGGACATGAGCCGAAGTCAGACACTTAGCCGACTGGGCCACCCAGGTACCCCTGTGACTGGCTTTTTAAACATAACGTAATGTTTTCCAAGTTCGTCCGTGTCATTGTGTGTATCAGTATTTGGTTCCTTTTCATTCCTGAATAATATTCCATTGTATGGATATACCACACTTTGTTTATCCATTGATGGATATTTGGGTTGTTTCCACTCTTTAGCTATTTTGAATAATGTTGCTATGAATGTTCACGTCCAGGTTTTTTGTGTGGATGTTTGTTTTCATGTCTCTTGGGTATGTACCTAGAAGCACATCTGCTGGGAATGGCAACTCTGCATTTAACATTTTGAGGAACTGTCAAACCGTTTTCCAAGGTGGTTGTACCATTGTACATCCCCACCAGCAATGTACGAGTGGCTCACTTTTCCATAAGCTCACCAACACTCATTGTCTATTTTTGATAATTGCGGTCCTAGTGGGGATGAAATGGTACGTTGTGGTTTTGGTTTGCATTTCCCAAGTGACTAATGACGTCAAGCATCTTTTCATGTGATTATTGGCCATTTGTATATCATCCTTGGAGAAACATCTATTCAAATCCTTTGCCCATTTTCAAAAAATTGGATTATTTGTTCTTTTATTATTGAGTTGTAAGAGTTCTTTATATATTCCAGATATAGATGTACCCTTATTGGGTACATGATTTGCAAATATTTTCTCCTCTTCTCTGGGCTATCTTTCCATTTTTTGGAAAAGTTATTTGTAGCACATGTTTTTAATTTTGATGAAGTCCCATTTATCATTCGTTTCTGTTGTCACTTGTGCTCTTGATGTCTTAACTAAAAAGGCTTTGTTTACCCCAAGATCATGAAGATTAACTCATGTTTTCCTTTAAAAGTTTATACTTTTAGGGACGCCTGAGTGGCTCAGTCGGTTAAGCATCCGACTTCGGCTCAGGTCATGATCTCACGGTTCGTGGGTTTCAGCCCTGTATCGGGCTCTGTGCTGATGGCTCGGAGCCTGGAGCCTGCTTCTGATTCTGTGTCTCCCTCGCTGTCTGCCCATTCCCCGCTCAAGCTCTGTCTGTCTGTCTGTCTCTCTCTCAAAAATAAATAAACATTTAAAAAAAAGTTTATACTCTTAGCTCTTACATGTAGGTCTGCGATCCACTTGAGTTCATTTTCAAGTATGGTGTGATGCCGGAGGCCAACTTGACTTGTATTTGCAGGTGGATAACAGTGGTCCCAGCATCATCTGTTGCAGATTGCTCTTACTCTTTCCCCCCTGAATTGTCATGGCACCCTTATCCAAATCAATTGAGCATAATTTTTAAGGTTTATTTCTGGACTCTCAGTTCTGCTCCATTGATCCATATGTTCATTTTTATGCCAGAACCTTACTGTCTGAGTGATCATATATTTACAGTAAGTTTTGAATTTGGGAAGTGTGAGCCTTCCAACTTTGTTTTTCTTTTCAATTGTTTTGGATATTTTGGGTCCTTTGCATTCGCAAATGAATTTTAGGATCAGCTTGTCAGATTTGGAAAAAAAAAAAAACCCAACAAAACTCACCTGGAACTTTGATCGGGATTACACGGAGTCTGTAGATCAGTTTGGGGTCATTGCCATTTTTCATGCCATAAAAATGAGAGGTCTTTCCATTTATTTAGGTCTTTGATGTCTTTCAACAGTATTTTGTAGTTTTCAGCGTCTAAACTTTGCTCTTTTTTTGTTAAATTTACTCCTATGTATTTTGGTCTTTTTGATGCTATTGTAAATGGATCTGTTTTCTTACTTTCACTTTCAGATTATACATTGTTAGCGTCCAGAAATACGATTAATTTTTGTAAATTGATATTGTATTCCACAATCCTGCTGAACTTAGTTTTTGGTTCTTAGAGCTTTTTACTGGATATCTTAGGATTTTATATATACAAGATCATGCCACGTGCAAACAGAGGTAGTTTTACTTCTTCCTTTCCAATCTGGAAATTCGTCTATTTCTTTTTCTTTCCCCTCCCTCCTTTCCTTCCTTCCTCCTTCCCTTCTTCCCTCCCTCCCTTCCTCCCTCGCTCCCTTCCGCCCTCCCTCCCTCCCTTCCTTTCTTCCTTCCTTCTTTTTATTTTTTAAAACTGTGGTGAATTAGGGGCGCCTGGGTGGCTCAGTCGGTTAAGCGTCCGACTTCAGCTCAGGTCACGATCTCGCGGTCCGTGAGTTCGAGCCCCGCCTCGGGCTCTGGGCTGATGGCTCAGAGCCTGGAGCCTGCTTCCGATTCTGTGTCTCCCTCTCTCTCTGCCCCTCCCCCGTTCATGCTCTGTCTCTCTTTGTCTCAAAAATAAATAAATGTTAAAAAAAAAACAATAAAAAAAAACTGTGGTGAATTATATATAACATAAAATTTACCATCTTAATAAGTGGACACTTCCGTGGCATTAAGTACATTCCTCTCGTTGTGCAATCATCGCGACCATCCATCTGCATAACTCTTTTCATCTTGCAAAACAGAAACCCTGTATCTCTTAAATAATGAAACTCCTCATTCCCTCCTCTGCCCAGCCCCTGGCAACTACTATTCTATTCTCTGTCTTTATGAATTCGACTACTCTAGGAGCCTTATAGAAGCAGAGTCACACTATTTGTCGGTACGTTTGGGACGGGCTCATTTCACTGAGCGTCATGTCTTTGAAGTTCACCCATGTGGTAGCACGTGTCAGAAATACCTTCCTTTTAAAGGCTCAATAATATTGCTTTGTTTAGGCATTCAGCTGTCAACAGACATTGGGGTTGCTTGTACCTTTTGGCCACGGTGAATAACACTGCTACGAACATGAGTGAAATATCTCTTTGAGTTCCTGCTTTCCCTTCTTTTGGGTATCTATCCAGAAGTGGAATTGCTGGGTCATACGATGACTCTATTTTACATCATAAATTTAATGTCATAAAGAACCTCCCTACTATTTTTCCACAGGAAATGGAATCCACAAATACGGTGTGAGCTATGTTTTTTTTTTTTATAGATGGCTTTTTATCAGGCTCAGAAATTCGCTTCTGTTCTTAATTTGTCAAGTGGTTTCATCACAAAGGGGTGCTGGATTTTGTCAAATACCTTTTCTGATTATATTGAGATGATCATGTATGTAGCCTTCATCCTTTTTCTTCTTTCTATTGATATGGTGTATTTTATTAATTAATTTTCAAGGTGAAAACCACCCTGTATTTCTGGGATAAATCCTACTTGGTTGTGACATGTAATCCTTTTTATAATGTTGCTGGATTCAGTTTGTTAGCATTTTTGTTGATGAGTTTTGCTTCTACATTCTTAAGGAGTATTATCTCTAGTTTTCTTGTGATGTCATCATCTGGTTTTGCTATCAGGATGAATGAATTGGGAAGTGTTCACTCCTCTTCTATTTTCTTTTCGAAAAACGTTTGAAGAATTGATATTAATGCTTTCAGTGTTTGGTAGAATTCACCGGTGACATCATCTGGACCTGGTCTTTTCTTTGTAGGAGGTTCTGGGTTACTAATTCAGTCGCTTTGCTTGTTACACACCCATTCAGAACTTCTATTTCTTCTTGAGGCGGTTTTGGCGATTCCTGGAGGAATTTGGCCATTTTATCTAAAGTCGCCTAATATGCGAGGACAGTCAGTGTGTTATTTGCACGCATGGTTTCCTTGGCTTG
The DNA here is from genome assembly GCF_023721935.1 of Panthera uncia. Taxonomy (NCBI): domain Eukaryota; kingdom Metazoa; phylum Chordata; class Mammalia; order Carnivora; family Felidae; genus Panthera; species Panthera uncia. Next base: position 28,563,913 of record NW_026057578.1, on the reverse strand, counting down.
AAGGGCTTGCTCTCTCGTGGCTCAGCATCTGGGCTGACTCGGGGGTACGAGCAAAGCACACCACATCCAGGAGCTCTGAATCTTTGTGCCCTATTGTGTGTGTCCTGCTTCAGTAGACAGAGCGAGCAGACGGGCCCGAGTCCCTGGTGTCCCACCTCCAGAATGGGCTGCCCAAGCCCATGGCTTGGATGAACAGCGCTACCTACGGGGAGTCTGGAATCAGGAGGCAGCATGCTTTCCCAGCCCTTCGTCTCCTGGTTAAGTCTTGTTGCCTTCAGCCTCTCTTCCCCTGGGATGCCTTTCCGGACACTTCCCCTCTGGCTGAGTCAGGACTCCCTCCTCTGTGCTCCTTCAGCCTTCTGGCCTCCCCACCACAGTGCTGACCACCCTGTGCTGTCCTCACACTATCGGCTCACCGCGTAGCGAGTTCTCTGGGCTCTTCTCTTTGTTTCCTGCCTCTGAATTATGCCCGGCAGTCAGGAGGCACTCTCTTTCCAGCACATAGGAAAGAGCTTAGCGGGTATACAGAATATTGTGGGCACTCATGGAAGAGAGGGGCAGTCTAGCCCCGGGGGGCGGGGAGAGAGGGTCAGAGGTTCTGAGATTAGACATCTCGTTAGAATCCCCGCTCTTTTGAGGCTTGGGCCACTTGGGGAGGTGACTTCACCAAGCTGTGCCTCAGTTTGAGTATCTGTAAAATGGCATTTTTATGAATATTAAATAAGATAGTGCATGGGCACCGGTTACCACCATGCATCACACGTTTCAGACGCTCTTGGTGTGATTATTATTATTACCAGCCTAGACGTGAAGCCACTTGACCCACCATAGGCGGTCGATCAGTAGTAGATGCGGTAAGACAGTGGCCAGAAGATGTACCGCAAGATCGTGGGCTCTGGAGCCAGACTCCCCGTTTGCTAGCCACGCCCCCTGGCTGAATCCACTTCCTTTACTGCACCTGTGTTTAGACTGGACGCTGTGCCAGCGTCTACCCCACAAGCTCACGCGAGCACTTTACAAGCACTTGTTAAATACAATAACTAAATAACATGTGAAGACGGCCGGGCCCTGGCAGGCGCTCAGTGATGGTGACCGCTGTCCCCTGTTACATGATGGCGATGTGTCCCGTGGCCATGGCGAGAGTTTAGGACAAAAGACTTCCAAGACTCCGTGCCCTAAGCTCCCGATGCTCCCAGCAGACGGGACCAGACATCAACCCGCAGAGCTTAACGAGAGAGGCGCCAGTTCAGAGGAGGCCTCGCCACCTCCCGCCCCGTCCACAGCACCCTGAGATAGCAGGAAGGGGCCTGCGGGATGGAGGTCATCAAGACCGAAGGAAGTGCCCCGCTCCTAGGGAAGGGACCGACAGAACATTGGTGTGTGTGAGGACGCAGGGGTGTTTACAAGAATCGGTGTGACGGTTTGGGGGTGCTGGCTGGGAAAGATCGGGGTTGACTACAGGAAGGGGAAGCCGGCACTGCGTCCCCACGGGAGAGGTGTGCGGATCCTATGTTGCTGACCGAACAAGCAGCGGAGAACTGACGGGCCTTGGCAGGGGGAGGACGGCGTGCCAAGTCCTCTCTCTCACCCGCCTTTGAGTAAAGGCCCTGCAGAACCTGTGGTCAAAAGCCGCCGTGCAGCAGAGGGAAGCCGTGTGACTACCAGTGTGGTCGGGGGGCATCTGCTAAAAGTGGGGGCCAAATGTCTCCCGAGATCGGCAGTGCCTGGCGGGGGAGGGTAAAGCCCGGAAGCGGTCCCGATGGCCCAGGTTGTCTTGGAGCCACCACCTGCCCTCAAGCAGAGAGAGTGAACTGGGGGCAGGGCACACTCACCCAGGGGCAGGGAATCCTTGCCTGCCCAGTACAGTCAAAGACATCTGCTCTCCTCTCTCCTCCTCCTCCTCCCCTCCTCCTCCTCCCCCTCGGCCTAACACTCTAGAAGACCCACACTGTGTTCTCCACATCAGCTGTGCGGGGGGATCACCTCAAGAGCTTCAAAAAGTCCTGGTGCCTGGGCCACACCCTCTGGGCGCTGTGATTCCTTTGGGCAGGGCACACGCAGTCTGGGCTGCAGCGATAGACTAAAAATGGCCATAATACTTTCATTGTAACTCCTACCACCAAAAGGTGGAGTCTGCGCCCCTCCGCCTGGAGCTGGGGCGGCCTGGAGAACGGCTTTGACCAACAGAATACGGCAGAAGTGGCACGATGCAAATTCTGAGCGAGGCCTCTAGAGACCTCGCAGCTTTCATTCTCCCCCTCTGGGAATCCCTCCCCTTTGTGAACGAGCCAGGGTTGGCCTATTGGGCCAGGAGAGGCCACGGCGGGGGGGGGGGGGGGGGCAAGACCAGGCTGCCCAGCGGACCCATCCAAGGCCCCAGACACAGCAAGATCCCAGCCGACTCCACACGGAGCAGGTGCACCATCCAGCCGAGCACAGCCCAGATTGCCGAGCTCCGGAATCCTGCTCAAACAAGGAGCTGTTTCATCTACACAACGAACCACAGCGCCCTCGGTGATCCCAGTGTGGACTGGAGCTGCAGACCGCTATGCTGGGGAGTAGACAAGGGAGGGGTGCAGGCGTCCAGAGAGCCCAGTGCCCCCTCCTGCAGAGCAGCCTCCCCGGGGGAAACTGGCTTGCACTCAGGGGAGTGGAGAGAGACAGACCCGCTCGTTATTCAAATCTCATTGTTTTAATAAGCAGAATTGGCGGGCCATATTTGGGTCGAATCATGGCATTGGTAAGAGACCTGTTATCCCACGGGAAAGAGTGACTGGAAGCATGTATAGCTGGAGTTGGCTATTAAGAAAATACGCCTGTTGTGTTCTTGTACCCCGACGAGCACAGGCTCTTCAAGAAACCAGTTGCCAGCAATCTGTGAATTTCTAGAATTCACTAGAATTCTTGGCAGATGCTAAACTGAAGCTGTTATCATTGCTATTATTATTTTAAACTATGCCTGGTGCTGCGTAGCCCACGTGTTCAATAAATAATACCTGCTACTATCATCATCATTATTAGTATTTATGATCATGGGGGAATATACCTAACACAGTGCCTGGCAGAGTAAGTGGTCAATGAAATGTAGCTTTTATTATTAGATGTGGGAAGCCTTCTACTTATACACGGAGGAAGCTATTAATAGAAGCTAAAGGCACTCGGCTCAAAGCACAGACACGGCGCCGAATAAAGCTCTCGAGGCTGCCATACTGTCCTTACCTTCCGGATACTTGTAGAAGCTCGTGATGTCCACACGGGAGTCGCTGCCCACGGCCTTGGTGCTAATGCACCTGCCGATCTTCTTTGTGTCCGAGTATACCCGCTCCCGGCTCTCATCCTCGTGCCACAGCCAGGTGACGTAGTCCGCATTGACCTCCGCAAACACAAAGGGGCCATCGTGGGCCAGGTGCACGTCCCCCTCGCGGATGGCGGTGACCGAGGCTGGGCCGCACCGGAACACGCCTGGGCAGGAGGGGTGAGCGTGAGCGGAATGGATGAGGCAAAGCGGGGTCTGGGACCCACCCGGCTGAGCCCCTACCTTCGCTCTCCTCCTGGGGGGTGGCGTCCAGAACCTGCCAGCCATTGTAAGAGGGGCCCAGGTCCTGACGGGCGAACCAACTCTCATTCCAGACATGGAAATTCCTGCCACAGAGAGAGGATGGGGCAGGGTGGCCTTCAGTGAGACAGAGGCCCATAGGATGGCAAGTTTCTACTGTGAGCCAGGCCCTGGGCCCAAACTCCGCAGTACTGTGGCTGAATCTCACGAAACATTCAGTGCACCATGTTGATGAACAGTTCTATATACGATCTGTATGTATGAATGTATATATGCATGTATATATATATTCCACTTGTAAGTATATGTATGTATGTACATAGATGTATATATATGTGTGTGCGTATACATATATATATATGACATATATATATATATATATATATATATGAAACTGTTGTTCAAGGTATCAGAAATACAATCACAGACAACACAGAAGATCTTGCCCTCATGCAGCTTACATTCTAACAAAGGAGAAGGAGGGGGAGGCACCAAAAATAAGGAAGCAGCTATAAATAAAACAAATACAAGTAACAATAAATACTGTGAAGAAAGAGAGAGACCTGAGTAGAGAGTAACTGCTGGAGACCTGCTCTAGGAAAATGACGTCTAAGGTGAGGCTTAAATAAGAAAGGCTTAGCCGTCTGAAGAGCGAAGGGAACAGTGTTCCAAGGAGAAGGAACAGCATGTGCAAAGGCTCTGAGACAAGAAAAGGCGTTGTGTATTCAAGGAACAGAAAGTATGTAAGTATGGGGTACCTGGGTGGCTCAGCTGGCTCAGCGTCTGACTCTTGATTTTGGTGTCATGGTCCCAGGGTCATGGGATCGAGCCCCGCATCGGGCTCTGTGCTGAGCGTGCAGCCTGCTTAAGATTCTCTCTCTCCCTCTGCCCCTCTCCCCACTCACACACTCTCTCTAAAAAAAAACACACAAAAAAACCAAAAACCAACCAAAAACCAACCAACCACCCCCCTCCCAAAAAAACCCCAAAACAAAAAAACCCCAAGAAGGTATGTATCTCTAGGCTACAGCCAGCATGAGGGGCAGGTAGGGTTCAGATTACGCAGAGCTCTGTAGGTCTTGGTAAGGAGTTCAGACTTTAAGTTTCCCGTGTCAAAGATGGGACTATGAGACCAGCAAAGCAAAGTGACATCATTTGCCCAAGGTCATGCAGTAAGGAAGCAGGAGGGAGAAACCCCAGGTTGCCTGTCTTGGCATCATTAGAGCTGACCTCAGCATTCCTCTTAAGGAGGTAGTGATCTTTGGGAGAATATCTGGATAGGCATTTGGGGGCAGACTGATAACGTATGAATTGACAGGGGCCCCAGCACCAAAATGTCCATTCTGTGTGAAGAAAAACTTGTTGGTGTTGGTGTTGGTGTTGGTGGTGGTTCTCCTGCAGGGAGAGGGGATGAGGGGAGCCAACAGGAGAAGGAAAGGGGAGAAGGGAGGCAGAGAGAAAGAATGAGGGCAGAGACCTAGAGAGTGTGCATGTGGGGGAGGGGTGGAGAGCGAGAATCCCAAGTAGGCTCCATGCCTACTGCAGACACAGTTCCACGCCATCAGGGTGGGACCTGACTCGGGGCTCAGTCTCCCGAAGTGTGAGATCATGACCTGAGCCAAAATCAAGGGTCGGAGGCTTGAGCTACTGAGCCACCCAGGGCCCCCCCATTTTATTTTAAAACTGCGAAATGCATGAGCAAGATGAACAGTATTACACTCTGGTGCCGATACTAAGTGGGTAAAAAGCGGGGCAGTGAGAAGACTGAGCGTGTATTTTCTTGTGTCTGTAGAGCCTCCCTCTGAAGAGACGCGGGAAGCGAGTCACCATGTTGGCTCCGTGAGGAGGACAGGAGGCTGGAACCTGGCGGGTGGCCCATTTTGTACAGTTTGAGCGTGAACGCACATGCGTGTATTTCCTATTAAAAACATTAAATTAAAATGAATTGTTCAAAGCTCTCGGGGAAGAGTCTTGTCGCAGCTGAGGAGGGAGGTTGCCTCCCACCTGAGAAACACACATGGCACGCAGGCAGCTGACAGAGGCAGGGGCGTGACACGGGGGCCAGGACGCAGAGGGAATCTCAGTCCTCATCCCCAGGTCACAGGAATCTAGGGGAAGGCTCAGAGTCCCTTGGATGGGGAACCAGGGTTCAAGGCACTCAGATCTTGAGTCCCCCCTTTGGCCTCTGGGTCACCCCTGAAGGTGCCTCTCCTTCCTGCAGACAGGGTCAGGGAGCCCTCGGGCTGGGCTGGGTTGGGGACCCAGGGGACTAGGACCCACCACATGCTGTCTTCTGTCAGGTCCTCCAGGGTCCGCCCGAAGGAGTCCACATATTTGTCCACGCTCAGGTTCCTGTCCGTGTCATGGGCCGAGTTAAAGTTGGACACGACCCGGGTCGCGATCCCCAGGCACCTGAGGACTGAAAAGCAGGAGGCTGGCGAGGTGCCCCCAGCAGGCAGTAGGCCTCATCTCTTCCACAGCCCTTCCCGTGTCTGTCTGTCTGTCTGTCTGCTTTTCCTGCTTCCGCCCTCGGAAGCGCCTCCTTCCCTGTAGAACCTCTCAGGGGACTTCCGAAGACACTAGGCCACCCCCATTTGAATCGCGGGCTCTGAGGCCAGTGGGAACTTGGAAGTCATATAATAACCATGTAATTGCCAGTTCGGGTTCGAGGGGACTGGAGGCCTGGGGCGGGGGGGGGGCCACAGGATTTGCTCAAAGGCACTCAAAGAGCTCGAGACAGGAGCCGGGCCTCCTTCAGCAAAATAAAAGATCAAAAGTTACATAAACGAACTATCTGGTTTCTCTCATCGTTAACCAGACTTCTACTTCCCCATCACCAATTAAAGAACACTTGGGGTGCCTGGGTGGCTCAGGCGGTTAAGCGTTTGCCTTCGGTTCAGGTCACGATCTCAGGGTTCAGGAGTTCAAGCCCCATGTGGGGCTCTCAGCTGTGCACACAGAGCCCACATCAGATCCTCGGTCCTCCTCTCTCTGCCCCTTCCCCACTTGTGCCTGCTCTCTCTCTCTCAAAAATAAATAAATAAAAACTAAAAAAAAACTTAAAAAAATTAAAAAAAAAAGAAACACATTTTAAAGGGGGTGAGGGTGGGGGTGGAGGGGTGGGGTGGACTGTATGCAAATATATACAAATGGAGGCAAAAGAGGGAGCCGGCCTGGGGTCAGGGACCCTCTTTCCCTGGGTACCTGTGCACATGACTCCAGCGAAGACCCAGCACTGGCCGTATTTGACTGGCTTGAACCTGCCCTTGAACCACTTGTGCAGAATGGCCACGCTGCCACGCCAGTGCAGGGGGCTGGTGCCACCGCCGTACTTGCCCTGCCACTGGCCTTGAACCACTCCCCGGTCGTTGTTGCTGTTCACCTGGACGGAGGGGGGCATGGGTCCGTCACCAGGCAGGGCCTCCCTCCTCAGGGCGTCGCCACTGTAAAGTCCCCTTACGCTTTGGACGCCCTCCTCATTTGGGGTCACCCCTTACTTTTAAATTACCTGAAAATTAGGGGCATCTGCTCTCTTAACATACCTACTTTGGGTACCATTTATTAAATGACCTGCCATGAGGATTCTCTGTTACTGAAAATTACCTATGATTTTGCAGCATTTCCCCTTTTAAATGATCTGTTTTGGGGACTGGTGCTGGTATAAGTATAGAGATAGTGAGATTAACACTGAGATTAAGAGGGGTGGAGGGACCCATCCAAGTCACATGGCAAGTTAGCAAAAAGTGTGGGTGACCCCCAAGTTCAGGACTTTGACTTAGAGCCCGCACTGCTATCCCACAGGGCTGTGACGCTCTACTCTCTGGAACTGGTCACTGCTTTTGAGTCTCTGTGTTCCAACATCCCTCTGGGATCTTGAGGAATGAAGGGTACCAAATACGAGAAAATCGGCTCCATCCAATTGTGGAATCACAGATAGCCATCCTCTGACAACCCGCTTGTGGTCGGCCTTCTGGCTGTCTTTGCAGGAGGAAGCGTTGTTGTGTGTAATATAATAAGGAAGGCACTCTTCCCAGGGAGAGATGGGCCTGTGCACTCCCTCCCTGAATCTGGGCTGGACTGTGACTGCTTTGACCAGTGACTATGGCAGAAGGGATGCGGTGGCAATTTCCAGGGCTTCTTTTTTGGAACAGTTGTTCGGAGAGAAGCCAGCTGCTACGTCTGATGACCCCTGAGATCGCCATGCAGTGAGGAAGCCCAAGCTAGCCACACGGAGAGGCTGCGTGGACAGAGAGCCGTGACGGGCCAGCCTCAGCTGTTCTAACCACCCCGGCCCAGGGACAGGAGAGTGAGCAAATCATCTTGACATTCTAGCTCCAGCAGACACAGCGTGGAAGAGAACCAAAGATCCAGACTTCTAGAACCAAGGCCGCAGATATACGGTCTCATCAAACCATTCCAGCCATCTGCAGCCATTCAGATGCCCCCAGCGGAAGCATCTTAGAGGAGAGACAAGCCATCCCGTCCTCACGGCGCTCTGCCCAAGTCCCTGATCTATAAAACCGTGAGCATAATAAGCGGCTGTTTCGTGCCACTGAGTTTTGGGGTGGTTTGGGGGCAGCGATAGAGAATTAAAACAAAAGGTGACTTGGGAAAATCATAGGATGGGACCCTGGGGTTGGCTCAGGGACCCATGAGAAAGTGTGTATGCAGGGACGGTGGGGCTCCTCACCATGGCGCTGATGGCCCTGGTGACGTAGATGGGGTCATGGCGGCAGGACACGTCGATGGCTGGGTCATCTTGGTAAAGAGGACTTCGGTCCAGGATGGAGAGGCAGATGTTCAGAATGTCCTCCTCAAACTGTCCCCAGAGAGTCTGTGCTTAGAGGCCAGAGTCTCACCCATATTCCAGACCCTCCTAAAATAACTTACCCAGTGGGTGCCTTGTGTTGTGCACGGGAATTCACCTACCCCCACCCTGGGACACCACAGAGCATCCCCAGCTCAGAAACCCTCCCTCAGAGAGTCACCGCGAGCCAGAAGCTCAACCTTAATCAAGTCCCTGCCCTGTGCCGTAACTGCCCCCAACGCTCCCCACTACCCGCGGTAAAGTTTGTGGTAAACGAGTGACTCTGGAGTCGCGTCTACCCGGCCTGCCCACTCCTTCGGTTTCAATGATTTTTCCAAATACATTTGAATGAACGGACATTTAAACACCGGAGCATCTTGGGGCGCCTGGGTGGCTCAGTCGGTTAAGCATCCGACTCTCGATTTCGACTCAGGTCCTGGTCTCACGGTTCACGGAATCGAACCCCATGCCGGGCTCTGAGCTGACAGTACGGAGCCTGCTTGGGATTCTGTCTCTCTCCCTCTCTCTCTGCCCCTCCTCTTTCCTCGCTCTCTCTCTCTCTCTCTCTGTCTCTGTCTTTCTCAGAATAAGTAAACATTTAAAAACTGGAGGATCTTTACATACAAATTAAGATTTCAGGTCTCTGAAGCTCCCTGAAGGATCTTTGGAAGGTCCGGGGAACCCTGGGTTCCCTTGGCCACATGGCAGGAAGAGGTGGGTGCTGAGAAGTGGTTACCCCTCAGGCGGGCCCCAGACTCTCCAGTACCTCCATCACTACTCGGATTCAAACTCTGGCTCCTGAACCTGACAGTCAGGGTCCTTCACTGGCCCAGCCAACCTTTCTCCAGGACACCCGCAGCCCAAGCAGACCTAATTCCTCTAGCAGACCCTCCTCTGCTCCCTGACTCCCACCTGCTATGGGCTCTGCCCTCTCCCCGGCCAGGCTGTGCCCAGCCCCATTATCGGGAAGTCTCCACCATCCCCGGGGTGGATTTTCTTTCACACTTTTCTGACTTCCCTCTGGCCCCATCTCTACCACTCTGATGCCCGCCCCCCTCCCCACCCCCCGCCGCTCCACCATCACGCCCTTTATTGTAATTATTTATCTGCCAATGTCTCTTAAAAGTGTGGTCCCAGACCCGCAGCCTCAGCACCACCTAGGACCTCATTAGAAATGCACATTCTCAGAGCCCACCCCAGATCTACAGAATCAGCAACTCTGGGGTGGGGCCCAGCCACCCGTGTGTTTTAAAGAGCCCTCCACGGGATTCCGGTGCACGCACAAGACCGAGCATCCGTGATCGAAGTTATCGATTCTTCTACAAAGCACCGTATCCAAAGCACCTCCCCTTCCCAAGGACCCAGAGCCTGTCTTAGCGTAGCTATTAGTAGATTAGTGAATGAATGGATCTGTTCTAGGAGTCAGCCCGGCTTGTCCCTGCTGGGGAGGGAGGAAGTGAGCAGAGCAGACAGAAGGGCTCCTGGCCTGACTTTCTGCACGCCCCGGCCCGCATCCCACCCCCCTCTGGCCTGTGCTTCTGGAGACCTGCCCGTAGTTCCAGCCCTGGGCTCGGATGTGCTTCTCCACGCCTCGGAAGATGATCCCGCTGTCATTGAGCACGTACTCCTGTCTCTCCTCCTCTGAGGCCAGAAACACGTCGTCCTCTGAAAAGCAGTTGTCAGGCTCAGCATGGGCTGGGGCTCTGGCCTTGCAGGCCTGGGGAAGGGGCTACATCAGGGAGAGCCCCGGGACGGTGCCGGGAGGCTTGGGACCGGAGAGGGCAAGAGGGGGCTTGCGGGCTCCTAGGCTGCCTTCCGGCGGAGCCCCATTCCCCCTGGGGGCTCCGTTCCCCGGGGCAGGGACCCATCCAGCCCAGCCCAGCCCAAGACAGAAGGACTCGAGGAATCCTGACACCTTTGAGAGGCCCTGCTTGATGGCAACAGCAGCCTCATATTTTAGAAATATTTAATAAGAATACTGACCCCAGTACCCCTTACGACGGACCTTGTACATTACAACCATTAGCGCTATGAGTTCTCACCATAATCCCAGGAGGTAGGTACTGTTATCACTCCCCTGTCACCCATGAGGAAACCAAGACTCATAGAGGGAAGCAGAGCTAGGACTGAGCCAAGGCTGCTGATGGCTCAAGCCGGGCTCTTGCCCATTGCTGGGCCTCTCCTCCCACGAGGCCCCATCCCTGCCTACTGGCCCCCGCGTGCCAGAAACCCCTGATTCTTGCTCTTCCGGCCCAGGATCCTTTGTAGCACCTGCTACCGGCTTCCTCTGCCCAGTGCCCACCTCTGCCTAAGCTCAGCTCTCGCCAAGCTCTGGGCATCCACCTCCCCGTTGCTTAGTCTGTCTTCCAGGCCCCTGCTAAGGGCAGGCCCACCTCTAGGACAGCTTCCGGGAAAGCTTGCCAGCTCCTACCTGGGCACCATGGGTTGAAAAGGAGAACAAACTCGCCCAGCTTTCGGTCATTTTGTTTTCGGCGAGAGGAGACCCTGGTGCTCATCAGGTAGCGGCCGATGACAGCGTTGGGAGGGCTGCTGATGCTGACGGTCACGGTGTTCTCCGTCTCAGCCTCCTTCACCGCTGCCCAGGTCTTGCCTACTTCCGGCTCCGATATCTGGAACACGGCTTTGGTGTGGCGGTCCTCGGAGGCCTGGGGTCCTGGCGGAGGGGAGAGGCACTCAGGAGATCCAGCTGCCCCTAGGGAACCCAGCTCTAGAGAAGCAGAAAAGCTACAAGCCTGGAATGCCCACCTTCGCTCTCTGAACTGCTGGGACACTGTGGGGGGCCACCTCCGCGGTTCTGATTCCCACCCACCTCCTGGATCTAGGAGAAAGTAATGGGGACTTTCAAAGTCCACCATTTGTCTAGGAAAGAAAAGCTTGGGCTCCCAAAGTACCTGAAGAATTTCCATCATCCTCCAGAGCCCTCGATTCCTTGGTATGCAGAGAATTCCAGAGCTGTCCTCTCATCTCCCCCACTGCCTGCTGGCAATGCCTGCCGGCCGTCCCGTCCCCGCAAGCTGTCATCAAAGACCTCTAGGGTTCCGGAGCTCAGCCCCCCCGGCAGGGACACGCTTCCCTCAAGTCTGGGCTGGTGACCAAAGGGTCTCGGGTCACCGGTCACAAGAAAAATCTTTCTGAATGTAGACCAGCAGAGGGCATTGGCCTGACAATTACCTGTCTCCACCGTGAAGATGATGGTCTCCTGGTCCTCCAGGGGTCTGCTCAGCTCCAGCACCAAGGTGAACGTGTGGCCCCTGCGTACCACCAGCTCAGGGCAGGGGTACTCCTGGGTGTGGTGGGCAACGCCATTCTTCAGGCTCTGCCAGTCCACCTCGGTGACTCTGATCCCTGAGCCGGGGGAGGACAGGGAGGTGAGGCCAAGCCCTTGACATGTTTCTCACCCCCCTTCGCCTTGGCCTCCTGTAGTCATCTGTTCACGCGGCTACTTTTTATCCTATGCGATTGATTCCGGTCATTCTCAGCAGTTCACGTTCCTTAAAGTTTCCACCGACATTGAATTAACGAATACCGAACCACGACTCTTACAGCAAATGCAGGGTTAGGTTCTTGTTAGCTTCTGTTCACAATTCTTCCATCCGCCGATCAATATGTAACCTTCTCTTGTGTGTTCTTCTGTTTAAAGACACCTTATTTAATATATCGTTGAGTCATTGTTGAACTCACGGACAACGTAATTCATGCCTGAACCAAGTTCATCTGACACACTGGTTTTCTTAGAAGGCACATCACAGCCTCCTGTGTTTAGGAACATTGGGCAGTGCTTTAGCCCTACACTTGGGGCCCTTTTAAACAGCAAAATCCCCGACAGAGAGGGACAAACATGCAAAAAACCGTGGCATGAAATAGACCTCAAAAGGACACTGTTTACAGTAGGAGGGTGGAAACAAGAAGGCAGGGTGTGGACTTTTTCAACCTTATCTGGAAACGAGCATGTTAGGTGACTCCGTTTTTCCTATTCTGTGCCTGGCTGCAGGTGATCACTAAAGTACCAAGATTTGGAATTCAGAATAAATTTTAGGGGCGCCTGGGTGGCTCAGTCAGTTAAGCGTCCGGCTTCGGCTCAGATCATGATCTCACGGTTCGTGAGTTCAAGCCCCGCATCGGGCTCCTTGCTGACAGCTCGGAGCCTGGAGCCTGCTTCGGATTCCGTGTCTCCCTCTCTCTCGGGCTTGCCCTGGCCAGGGGAGGAGGTTGGCGTTAAGCAGATAGAGCTCAGATGTTTAAGAGCACACTTTGAAAGCGTCCTCACAGCACGGCCCCCAGTGCCCCCCTGAGCAAGTGATCCGAGAAACCCAGGTGGGAGCTGAAATGCCTTTCGTGACCTACCCTCCGAAGTTACAGGGTTGCCCCCACTGTCTGCTATTAGTCAAGGCAGCTACAAAGGTCTGCCCAGGTTCAAGGGGAAGGAACACACCCCACTGCTTGATGAAAAATGGGTCCATGTTACATGGTGGGAATGTGCTGGATTAGATATATATTGATATGACCATGCTGTGAAGTATGGTCTGCCACGGTCGGGTCTGTGATTGTACGGAACCCCCAAGCCCTGCTGTCTTTACCTTTGGCCCCACAGGAGTCACAGACCCCAAATCCCTGACTTTAAAACACAGCATGGCTTTGGACCATGCGCAGCGGCTCGTCTGGACCAAGGTCTGGGGAGAGCCGGCCAAAATGTTTGGCTTTTTAAAGGCAGATTGTATTTTCCAGAGATGGTTGCAATAATATTGCCCATCGCTCGTGCTTTTCCTATCATATGATGTTGGTACTGCCCTCATCAAGATGTAGGATAAAGGTCAGGGCACCTAGGTAGCTCAGTCGGTTAAGCTCCGGCTTCGGCTCAGGTCATGATCCCATGGTTCGTAAGTTTGAGCCCCGCATCGGGCTCTGTGCTGACAGCTCAGAGCCTGGAGCCTGCTTTGGATTCTCTGTCTCCTTCTCTCCCTGCCCTTCCGTGACTTGCGCTCTGTCTCTCTCTGTCTCTCAAAAATGGATAAACATTTAAAAAAAATTTTTAAACAGTAGGATAGGGGCACTTGGGTGGCTCAGTCGGTTAAGTGTTGGACTTTGGCTCAGGTCGTGATCTCACAGTTTGTGAGTTCAAGCCCCATGTTGGGCTCTGTGCTGACAACTTAGAGGCTGGAGCCTGTTTCAGATTCTGTGTCTCCCCCTCTCTCGGCCCCTTTCCCTCTCTTGTATGCTGCCTCTCTCTCTCTCTCTCAAAAATAAATAAACATTAAAAAAAAAAAAAAAGAAGTAGGATATGTATTCCCTCTGCCTGAATCTGACAGAACTTGTGGCTAAAACAGAGTGACACTTTGTGACTTGCAAGTCTAGACCATAAAAGTCGATAGAGCTTCTGCCTGGTTCCCTTGAGTTGCTTGACCCGGGAACCCAGCGGCCACGCCATGAAGAAAGTCAAATGGCCCGTGGAGAAGTCCATGTGGAGAGGAACCAAGACTCCCCACCCACAACCCCCTGAGCGCCCACCTCTGGTCACGTGCCTCCCCTGATCCTGAGTGAGGCAAAGACAAGCCGTCCCAGCTGAGCCCCGCCCAGTTTGTGGGTTTGTGAGTGAGCGAATGATTGCTGTTGTTTTAACTGTCCGAGTGTTGGGGCCGTTTGTTACGCAGCAGTAGATAACTGAAACATGTGGGGAGCCCCAGTAATAACTTGGATGGAATTTTCCAACACGCCCCGTGGGAGCAGGACTCAGATTCCATTTGATTGAAGAGTATCAGTAAATGTGACCTATCTTTCACATCCAGGTTTGGGTTGTCCATTCATACCTGTTAAACTTTTTAATGTGCAGCTCTGGGATCTGGATAAATCTTTAGGAGTTTCTTCACCAATAACAATCAGCTTCTTTCCAATATGCGTATCCTAACTTAGAGGCTGGGTAAGGCTGTCCCCGGTGATGTGAGAACCACCCTGCCCCCAACTATGACAATAAGAATAATAAGGTGGGGGCACCTGGGTGTCTCAGTCGGTTAAGCATCCGACTCTTGATTTCAGCTTAGGTCACGATCTCACAGTTTGTGAGATCGAGCCCTACCTACATTAGGCTCTATGCTGACAGTGCAGAGCCTGCTTGGGATTGTCTCTCTCTCTCCCTCTCTCTCTGCCTCTACCCCACTCACATGCTCTCTCTCTCTCTCTCTCTTAAAATAAATAAACATTAGAAAAAATAATAAGATGAATAGCTAACATATATATATATATGTATTTATATATATATTTAATGCTATGAGCTAGACATTATCCTCTGTGACTTACATTTGTGAATTCATTTAATCCTGACAGCGATCTTGAAGCAAACACTATTATTACCCTCATTTTACAGATGAGAAAACGGAGGCACAGAGAGGTGAAGTAACTTTACAAAGGTCGCACAGCTAGTGTGGGTGATGCCCGGATTCTGTGCTATCCTGCCTTTCTGATGATCAAGGGCTGAGACCGGGAATTGGCAAATCTTGAGTAGTTGGGGTGTGGAATGGAGAAAACACAGGGTTTGGGGCCAGAGACGCCCGGACCCTGACCCTGGTCGGGCTGTGTCTCGTGTGCCCTCGGACACATCACGTCACCTTTCTGAGTCTCGGTGTCCTGGTCTAAAAACTGCAGGTACTGATGGCACCTGCCCCACAGGCCTCTTGGAAGGAAGGCAAAAAGACTGCCCCCATATGACATCCAGCGGTGTGGGATTTTGCATATGGCAGACACTCAGCGAGTATCATTTTCTTCTATCTTTCTGGAGAAGGTGGGACCTATGCTCTGATACCACAGGCTTCTGTTCCTCTTCCTGCTCGCCCTTTGCCTCCTCCCGTGGGCAAGGCAAAGTCCAAGTCCTCTGTGCAGCCTGGGAGCCCTGAGGAAGACCCTGTGACTAATTCCTCCCATCCTTCCGCCATAATTGGAATGGACCTGGTCCCAGGATTACTTTTCCTTAGCCTCTAATGATGATGGATCAGTGATAGTCAGTTGTTAACAGTGTCTTTGTAGCCACTCTACCCCTGGCTTCCATGACTCCTTGGGGTGGTTCTCCTCCCCCAAGGAAGAGCCTCAACTCCTTGGTCTGGTTCTTGAGACCTCCACTGGGAGGCTAGCCCCACTTTCCAATCTGTCATCACCCATGTTCCCTCTCATTTTCCTGGAGTCACTTAGACCTGGGTCAGCATCCTAGGTCTGTCATTTGCTCACTGTGTGTCCTTCAGCATGACTTCACCTCTCTCATCCATAAAATGGGTATAATAATCGCTTTCTGTCAGCTCTAATAATGACATTGAATAAGATGATGTGTGGAAAGCATCTAGCACATATTAGGTGCTCCTTAAATATCCATTTTGTTTCTTCTCCCGTTGCATGATGTGATAGTTAATTTTATGTATCAACTTGGCTGGGCCATGGTGCTCAGATATTTGGTCAAACGTTATTCCGGATGCTTTTGTGAAGTTGTTTTTTGGATGAGTTTGCATTAAATTGGTGGACTTTAAATAAAGCAGATTACCCTCCATAATGTGGGTGGGCCTCATCCAGGCAGGTAAGTCCTTAGTAGGACACTGACCTCCCCTGAGCAAGAAGCAATTCTGCCAGCAGATCGCCTTCGGACTCCAACTGCAACTCTTCCTTGAATCTCTAGCCAGCCAACCTCCCCTGTGGACTTGGACTTGGTGGCCTCCATAATCGTGGAAGCCAATTCCTTAAAATCTCTCTCTCTCTCTATCCCCTCTATCCCTATCTATCATCTCTCTCTCTCTCTCTCTCCTCTATCCCTATCATCTCTCTCTCTCTCTTCTAATGTTTACTTATTTATTTTTGAGAGACAGAGAAAGCATGAACAGGGGAGGGGCAGAGAGAGACCCACACAGAAAGAGAAGCAGGCTCCAGGCTCTGAGCTGTCAGCGTGGAACCTGATGCGGGCTCGAACCCACGAACCGTGAGATCATGACCTGAGCTGAAATCAGATGCTTAACTGACCAAGCCACCCAGGTGCCCCTCTATCATCTATCTATCTATCCATCCATCCATCATCTGTCTATTCACCCATCCATCATCCATCTATTCATCCATCATCTATCTATCTATCCATCCATCCATCCATCCATCCATCATCTATCCATCCACCCATCATCTAGCCATCCATCCATCATCTATCTATCCATCCATCATCTATCTATCTATCTATCTATCTATCCATCCATCATCTATCCATCCATCCATCATCTATCCATCCATCCATCCATCATCTATCTATCCATCCATCATCTATCTATCTATCTATCTATCCATCCATCATCTAGCCATCCATCCATCATCTATCCATCCATCCATCATCTATCTATCCATCCATCATCTGTCTATCTATCTATCTATCTATCCATCCATTATCTATCTATCCATCCATCCATCATCTATCTATCTATCTATCCATCTATCCATCATCTACCCATCCATCCATCCATCATCTATCCATCCATCCATCATCTATCTATCCATCCATCATCTATCTATCTATCCATCCATTATCTATCTATCCATCCATCCATCATCTATCTATCTATCTATCCATCCATCATCTATCTATTTATTCATCCATTATCCTTCTATCTGTCTATCTATCTATCTATCTAGTCTACATACACACACATCCTGTTGGTTCTATTTCTCTGGAGAACCTTGAGTAATACACAAGGAGAGTGTGGAACATTGTATTTTTCAAAGGTGGCTTCACTAATTCGTATAGATGATGGATGGATGCCATTCTACACATTTTTCTTATAATGTGATTGAAATCCTTCCCACTGTGGGGTGGGGTTTATATACTCTCTCCTTAATTCTGGGCAGGTGCTTGGGACTGTTCTGACCGATTTATATGGTGGAATGTGAATGCCACGGGCCTTCTGCTGTTGAGACATAAACAGGATGCAGCTTCTGCCTGGCTACTTCTTCCTCAGGATAAGCACCTTTGGAGCCCTGAGCACGCATGCTCTCTCCCTCTGTCTCTGTCTGTCTGTCTGTCTGTCTCTCTCTCCATCACATCTATCTATCAACCAATCACCTATCTATCTGACAAAGTGCAGCAACACAGAGACCACCATGCTGGAGAGGCCTTGAGGAAAGACCAAGATAGAGGTGTCTGAGAAGCCCAGGCACCTGACAGGGTGGGAAGAAGTGTTTACGATAATCCCACCCCAGCCACGGTCAAACTTCAGGGATGAGGAGATCTGGGCAGCAGGTGCATGGCTGGGCCAGGTGCAACATCAGAACGGGGAGTGACGATGGTAATAAATGACTGTTACTGCCTGAAGCCAGTAAAAAATCTTGGGGTGATTTTTTTTATGCAGCTACAGTGAGGAAGGATTTCAGAAATTGCATCTCTATATGGAGAGGTGGAAGGAGAAAGTCAGCTTAGAAAAGATATGATTTGGAGGGAAAAAAAATCCCTTGTGTGGTCTCCTTTCCTTACATAGACTATTGGCACCAGGTGGCCCTCTCTGGGTCAAGGAATGATGGGACCTCTGTGGCCTGAAAAAGGCAGCTCCTCTAAGTCCTGCTTGATATAGGAAACTGGGGAAGAGGTGGGTACATTTATAGAAGGAGGAACTCAGGAAGAAAAGAATGGGGTCCCTAAACTCTTGCCTTTTGAGGTTCAATATTACTGGAGGTTGTTTTTTTTTAAATGTTTACTTATTTATTTTGAGAGGGAGCATGAGCAGAGGAGGGAGAGAGAGTGAGAGAGGAAGAGAGAATCCCAAGCAGGCTCCACACTGTCAAACGTGGAGCCCAACATGGGGCTCAAATTCATGAACCACGAGATCATGACCTGAGCAGAAATCGAGAGCTGGATGCTTTCCCAACTGAGCCACCCAGGTGCCCCTGGAGGTTTTTTCTGATAAAATTAAGTGGTCTTGATTGGAGATCTCCTGCTGATAACGCCAAGGTTACATCTCCACTCTGATTTCTCTCTTGAAATCCAAACAATATGTTCAGCCATCTACTTGAAATCTCCATTGGGTGGTCTTCTAGGAAAATCCAACCTAACACACCCAAAGCAGAACTCCCCATTTCTTCCCTACCCCATCCCCAAATCCCTGCTCTCCTGTGTCTTGGGAGATGTCCCATCTGCCCTGGCACTCAGGACCAAGGCAAGGAATCTCTGATTTCCCCTTTGCTCTCACCCCCCTTATCCGATCCATCATCAAGTACCGATGGGACCACCTCCAAAACCTGCATCAAGCCCATCACACACCTCTGTCTCCACCACTACCCTAGGCCAAGCAATGAACGTCTTTCTTGTCTAGACTGCAACAGCCTTCCAACCGGTCTCCACTTACGAGGAGCTGGGCTGGTACCACAGTCTCAATCCCCAGGCCTGAGATTCATGGAGAAGGTTAGTTCTAGCTAACTCTAACCAGGCTGGAAGCCCCAGCCTGGCACCATGATTTGGGGATAATGACCAAATATGCAAATGAGAACTAACATAGCTGACGCGCGAGTCCCAAGCTTGGGAGCTCCTACAGCCAACCAGCGTGCTGGGTGAGCAAGGACTGGTTACAACAGCGACCCCTGTCGGGCGGTGGCTGGAACAGCAGCGCCAGGGGACTTCCCCCACTGGAGAGCTCCCTCTCACATCTGAGAGTAGAGTGGAAGCTTCCCACTGACTTTGCCCCTGCGGTTCTTGGTCAGGAACTTTCCTCTCAAGTCCCAGAAGTCTGCGCTCGGGTGGCCTCTGTTTTGTCTGCACACACAGGCCAGAACCCCAGTTACCTTGTACGTAGGATTGTCTAATAGCCGCAGAGCTCAAAGGGCCATTAGACGCCCAGGTCTTTTGTTTCATTGACAGAAACTGAGACCCAGAGATGGGAAGAAAGAGACTTCTTGCCTGAGGATGCTAAGCCAAGCCACAGCTTGCACGGGGAAAGGCCAACACAGGGTGCAATTGTGTGTGTGTGTGTGTGTGTGTGTGTGTGTGTGTGTGTTTAGGGGATGAGTGAGGAGTGGGACGTGAGGTTGTTGGGTGGTAATTATCTCAGTGCTGGCATGCCCCAGGGATTCTTGCAAAGGGGGTGGTTAGGAGGTAAAAAGAGTCCCTGGGCTCCAGGTCATGGGTTCAAGTCCTGGGAGTCCTGCCTTGGCTTCACCTTTCCCCGCCCAAAGCATCTCCCACCACCCTCCGGGCAAGAGCCGCATCACAGAGGGGCAAGAAGGGTAGAATGAGCCAGAACTGCCATTGTCACCATTACCCCCAAATCTCAAAGACCACCTCTTTCACAACTTCCTGCCGGAGTCGAATTCCCTCCTCCGAATTTCCGGTGGATACGTGACCGTAGTTCCAGCTTGCATGCCTCTGGCAGGCCACTCACCGCTGCCCAGATGTTAAAACGTCCTTCCTTCTGCTCAACCACTTTTTTCTTGCAACCTTTCCCCCAGCTGTTCCCACTCTGCCTCTCCGTTAACCCCCCACCCCCGAACATGGCTGTTCTTTTTGCCCTTTGCTGGTTTTGCAGAGCTGTTACCGAGAAATCCTGACCTGCCACCCATCCCCCCAGGCCAGACCTGCCCTGACCCAGGAGGTCACTGCTCTGGTCCTTGTGTTGTCTGTCCCTAGAGCTGCATCTCCGGTGACCTAAGTCGTCCGTACTTGTGAACATCACACCCTCACGACCCGGCCTGGGTGGGCCGATTGTCAGGGCTAGGCAACCAGGATCCCGCTGGGAGAAAACAACTATTCTGGTGGTTACAGGCCAGTTCTTTCCTAACTGGTGTCCTCCTCAGCCCTCCTGGGGACAGATGGACACAGAGGAGGGCAGCCCAAGGCCAAGGGATACAAGGGACACAAAAGATACAAGAGATATGAGAGATAGGGGATGGATTCCAGATCCCCAATTAAAACAAACCCAATGTCACCCCCTCCACATGCTCGGTGTGAATCCTGCCAAGACCAAGGCTGTGTCTCTAATCAGTCGCCAAGGAAGCCCGGTCACAGTTGTTTGCTCACAGGTCTTTCTCCTCCACTGGACTGTGGGCTCCGTGAAGGCAAGACCTGGGTCTCATTCTCTCTGGGTTGTTAGAGCCCCACTCAGGGCCCAGGACGTAGTAGAGGCTCAGTGAATATTGGTTGGATGAACGAATGTCCCTCCCTGTCCCTTGGCTGGGACAAGGGTGTGAAAAGGGGAGCTCCGCAGCTTCCTGGCACACCCTTGGGGATCAACACCTATGCCCCGTCAGCTGCCCACACCCCGTCCTCTCCACCCACCTGTAATCCCCTCTCTCAAGCGGCCACATTCCAAAACCTGCCCTTCCTTCCTGTCTTCCTGCCTTCTGCAGTCATGGGCCCAGGACATGGATAGAGCCCCGGCCACCGGCTCCCTGTGGGATGTGGGCTAAGTTGCTTCCTCTCTCGGGGCCTCAGTGTCCTTATCTGTGAAATGACTTAGGGACTGGGTTGTGGGGGGGTTTGCTGGACCAAGTGTCTCTGACAGCCCCAGGGCTCCTCTCAGCCCCTCCCCACAACACGCCCCCCATACCCCCAAGCCCGTGCTGATGTAGGCTTGTCACATAGCCCCTTGGTGGGCACCGGGGAAGGGATGGGAGAGGCGACGTCCCACCAAGGCCTTCTCTGGTCCACACCTGAGGCCCTGAGGACAGAATGGATGATGTATTATCAACCCTGGGCCCCCACCCTGGGGATATGCTGGGTGAGCTCCAGCCCCGAGCTCAAGGCCCATGACCGCCAAACCTGAGGCTGTGCCCGCCAGACATACAGAAAGAGAGAAGCCGTAAGAGCATTCTTTCCGCCTACCCTCTCACCCCAAAGCCTCGTGGCCTCTCCACCTGCCGTCTTTTTCTTCTCCTTCCCACCTTCCCCTCTTGGCCTTCCTTCCCATAGCAATTAGGCGCCCAATTTCAGAAGCACACACTTCAGTTCAAATGCAGGCTTCGTGGATCCTTGGCTGTGTGACCGAGGCAAGGGACTGAACCCCTCTGAATCCTGGGACTGGTGATAGTAGCTGCCTCCCCCGGTTGTAACGATTAAATGAAACAATTTCCACAGAGTATGTAGAGCGGGACCCGGCACGTATTAGGTGCTCAGTAAGCATGCGTGTTATTAATCGTATGATCGTCAGTATTTGCCCAAGAACGGCTGGCTGCCAGTCCAGTGTTCTGCCAATTAGTGCTATCCCGAACCTTCCACTTATTGGCTGTGCGGCCCTGGATAAGTGAATGGACCTCTCTGAGGTTCAGACTGCCTGTCTTGAAGCGTGGCAATACTAATACTTTCCTCATAGACTTTTCTGGAAGATGAGGTGACGACCAGAAGTAGGGCAAGGAAGAGAATGCGTCTCCTAGCCCTGGAAACCCAGAGAGTGGAAGGAGCTATCAATAAACACTCTTGAGCCACAAGCTTCAGCCACGGCGAGTGGTCTCGCTCTATATACGGTACTTAGCCTGGCGCCGGGTCACCCTTAGCTGGGTCAGCAGATGGGAGTCCTCCTCCTCTCCCCGGATCCCTCCCGCCACTTCGGTCCACCCCTCCCTGTTCCCACGCCCATTGTTTTTCCTTTTACTCCCCCCTCTTCGCCTCTTGCTTAAATTACTGCCTGGCTCCCACAGCCTCCCGGCATTTTCCAGCTCATTTCATTTGTTCCATCCTGTTACTATGGAGAACCTGAGCTTCAGCAAGGAGAGGGGACCCTTCTGACCGCACGAGCGTCAGCATGTCATTGCCCCTGCTCTAGAGCCATCAGATCCACGGCCGTTAGGCTGGCGTTCAAGGTCCCTCACCATCTGCCCCCGCCTCCCACTCCCCTCCCGGCCAACCTCATCTTCGCTCCAGCTCGCTTTCTCACCAGCTAGTCCCAGAGGCCAGCCGAAGAACGAGTTTTACTTGGAGGGAAGGTTGCCTCCCACCCGCCCAGCTCTTCACCACCAACCCACCCCCAGCCCTAGCTCACCCCGACTATTTCTCCTCCCGCCCTTGGGTGACACCAGTCAGCTGATGATGCCTTCCTCCCCAGATCTCTGTCCCAGCCCCAGGGATGGCACCGAGTGGGGCCGAGCCCAAGAGGTTCTCTACTGACGCCAGCAATCTCTCCCAGACACTGGACTCAGCATAATCGGTTTTTAATGGGCCCTATTATAACCCTATCCGTAGTGTGCGTCATGGGCACCTGACCTCCACAGCTAAATGCTTAACTGGGGAGTTGCCTGGGGCCACTGTCCCTTTCCTTCCGGGTCCTCTTGGAAGCTGCTGGCCTCTCTTGCCAGTAGGCAGTGGTGAGAACATCCCAGCCGGAACCAACCATGCACAGAGTATGCCCCCTGATTCTTAGAATTTCTGAGCTGGGAAAAGCGAATTATAATCCACCAGTGGCAGAAGGGTCTCATTTCGTCTGCTAGCACCGATCGATTGCTAGGACTACTTGAAGAACTATGTTGAGGAGAACGCTGGGGCCCTGTAGGGAGGAGTTCAGGGGTCAAGCAGCGACATCTGCCACGGACAGTGAGGGCAGGAGGAACAGCCCACAGGCCACACACTTTGCTTCCAGAATCTGATGTCTCGGTCATTCACGTACCGATTGCGTGATGGGCGCACGCCCACTGCTCTGAGGAGTAGGTCCCCAAGAAGCCAGGAGGACCCAGAAGACCAGGGAATTGAATTCAACCTAACTATCTATCACTGCTATTTGCTAGGCGTGATGGATCTCGCGCTGTGATTTTACAGGTGGAAAAATGAGCTTCAGAGAGAGGCATGGCCACCCAGCAAGTTAGTAACAGACCTGACATTGGAACTCTCTGTCACTGGCGTCGCCTCCCAGAAGGGTCCTTTCTCAGCAATTAAACTCTGTCCAGCGGAAGGCCCACAGTGTATCAGAGAATCGGGGTGGAGGGACCTCTCGGTGCGCCCTGAAAAGTAGATCCTGAAGGAAGCAGAGCCCGGGGCTCTGACGGGGAAGACGAACCCCAGGTCTCGAAGCAGCAGCCTGGGGTGTGAGCCAGGGTGGGGTGACCCTCAGGGAGCAGACCCCATCCGAAGAGCCAGAAAGGCCCAGGATGCCTGTAAGTGTTAGCAGCTCGCAGGGTGGAGTGAGAAGAAGTTCAAATATGACAAGGAAGCTAAACTGCCTGGCTTCGAACGTCAAAAAATAAACAAGAGTTGACTCATGTAATTGTCACATGATCCTGGACGATAGAAAGCAGGAAGCACCACATGAGGAACACCTTTAAAGACCTATGAGAGCAGGACCCCTGCGGGTGCTGACTCACTCACCGCGGGACCCTAGTACCTAGCCAGAGGAGGTGGAAAACCCATAAGTGTTAGCTACTGGGCAAGCTCCTGGAGTCAAGGGGACTTTGCCCCTCACTATTCTGGCACGTTTTCTGAGTCTGCTGCCTCCTGGGCCCCACATGTGAAAACTGTGGGGAGTTCAGCACCCTCGGTCCTATTAGTTCCTCACAGCGGGCCTGCGGAATGTATTCTAATTCCCATTTTACAGATGGGAACATGGAGGCACCAAAGGCAAGTTCCCTTGCTCAAGGCCACATAGCTCCTTTCACCTCAGACAGAGCTGTTCTTGCCCTCGAATCTTGGAGGTGGGAATTAAGAGGAGGTGGCCCCTGGGGCCTCTCTCTGCCCCTTCTCTGTCTTCCCCTGCTCGTCCTCCTCTGGTTCAGCAAGGCCTATGGGGAAGGCCTGGCCCCAGCCCAGGAAGGGCTCTGCCAGGGACTTGCTGGGCAGTCTGGGGCCGGCTCTTTCCATCTCTGGGCCTCCCTCAGGAGCACGAGGGAACGGCACACGGACCATGCAGCAACACAACCGCAAGGATCAGTGATCCAAGTTTTCCCGCGCAGCCACCCCCTTTCCCGAAGCTCCTCTCAGCGGCCCTGTGCCCCGAGGCCCCCAGGCCCTGCCCGCTCACCTGCCATGCCAGGCCGGCCTGCCCTGGCTTCCCCGGCGTGTGATGTGTGCACCTTCAGGACGGCGTGTCACAGCAGCCAGCCGGACCCGCGTTAACAAGACAGATCCCGGGGCACTCCTAGGCAGGACGCCCAGCGTGCAAGCAGAGGCGTGGCCCCTCTCGCCCTAGCAGCGGCACCTAATCGCCCAGTAATTGCCCTGGTTTGCACCTCGAAGGTGTCCGGCGTGGGAGTGGCCTCAGCCAAGAGGCTTTCCTAACACAGAGTTGAGGGCTGGGCTGTGGGAGAAACTGAGGCCCAGAGAGGTCCCGGGACCTGGCAAGAACAGAGGAGGGAGGAGAGGAAAGCAGTTGGGGGGGGGGGGGGATCTGGGTTTGCCGTCTCCCATCCTTACCCTCCCAGCGAGAAAACGGAGGCTCAGAGAGGGTGCCCTAAGGGTACATCGTGATAAGCTGCAGAGCAGGGACCAGGACCCGGGTCTCGTGGCATCTGGTGCGGGGCCGTCTTCTCCCGTCCTGGGTGGGATGAGAAGGCTCCCGGGCCCCAGTGCCCTCTTCTGTGCGGCCTCCAGAGGCATGTACAGGGGGAAAGGCCCACGGTCCTCCCCGGGCCATGCCTCCACCACACCACACCCTCCACCTCCTGCACGGCCCCCCACCGACAGGCTCAGCCTCGGGGGAGGAGCCCTGAGTGCCAGATGGAGAAACTTTAGGCCCACACAGGCCTGGGTTTGAAGGCCAGCTCATCTCCCGGTGACAGGAGCGGTAAAATGAAGATGGCGGCCTCTCCTTACAGGGCAGCTATGGGGGGACTCACGGCAACCATGGGGGACTCGCGGCCAGGGCCTGGGCACCCAGGGATCCCGACTCCCCTGTCCCTCCCCTCTGGCATACTGTGGGAGCCGGCCCATTCCGGAGCTCTGTCACCCTAGGCTCTTGGGAGGAGGTTAATAAGAAAGAGGGGAGCGGCTCTCTGGCTCAAAAGCAAAAGCAAGGCTAATTCACCTGACTTTGTGAGCTGGATCCATCCTGGAGCCACCGGGGGCCCTGACCTCGAGCAAGACCTCTCCATCTCAGAACCCCGGCTTCTCCACCTATGACCTAACAGGACTGGCCTAAAGTATTCTTAAGTGTCATCCTAGTTCACAGGCTAAGATCCCGGGGCTCCAAGACCCGGGACGGCAAAGCGGGTCTCATGTTGTCTCTGTCGAATGAAATGGAGGGGGTTTTTATTTTTCTGGAAGCTGGGAGGGAGGTTTCTCTCTGTTGGTAAGCGCCTGACTTGGGGCCCACGGGGGCCGGGTGGGGCTGGGTGGGGGAGGAAAGGGGAGTTGGGGGGGTAGACGCTGGGAGACAGGGGCAAGGAGGGGCGAGGTGGGAGAGTGCTGTGCGCCTTTGCTCTCTGTGATCACCTGAGCACTCAGGAAAGGGTATAAAAACCCCAAGTGTTTGATGTGGTTGGATTTCTTATAGAAAATGGCAAAGGGGTTGAGTTCTGCTTGCCAGTTTGGTGCAGGGCAAACATGTTTAATGGGCTCTTTGGAGGCCTACCCTGCCTTTAATTACTGCCTTCTGGCCCCGGCCCAGGGTTCTCCTTCCTTCTTGCCCTGCAGCCCGCAGACCCCGGGCCCTTCTGAAGCTGCTTTTCTGCCTGTGCCGGTCAAGCTCCTCCCCACTAATCACTGTCTCATCCAGGGCCCTTTATCTTTCATCTGGGGTTTGCCCAGACTGGGGCTCCCAGAATATAGGGCATTTAAAAACACCCCCCCTTCCCACAACCCCAAATAACAATTCATACTCAAGTTTAGAGGAGGGCAATGTCCTGGGGTAAAAGGCAGAAGCCCGGGCTCTGTTATCTCCAGGCCAAACTGGCTGTGTGACCCTTGGCCAGTCACTTACCTTCTCTGGGCCTTGGTGCCTGATAACATTGCAGATTAGGTCTCACCTGTCCCAACCTTCTCTGGTTCTAAATGATCAAGCAGGAGCCAAAGCCTGGGACAACTCGGGATAGCCCGATGTTGCTTCACAAGTTAAAATCTGTGCCTGTGGAATAAACACATACTTTAAAAATAGTTTGTTTTTCTGACTCTAAAGATACTACATGCTCGCGTAGAAAAGGCAAGCAACATAGAGAAAGAAGAAAGTATATACGCATATCACTGCAAACATATGTAAATGCATATATGTGCCTCAGGTTTGTAGGGAAGAAGTGGACGGAGAAGTGAATTTGTAACTTAACCTTTTCACTCAGCCGTATGTTGAGCTCATATTGTGATCTGGGCAGGGCCTCTGCCCTTTCAACAGTAAGGGGTTATTGATATAACCAACAAAGTGTGAGCAGCAAAAGAAATGTCTTAAAAATCAGGGGCACCTGGGTGGCTCAGTCAGTTAAGCGCTCGACTTCTGCTCAGGTCATGATCTCACAGTTCGTGAGTTCGAGCCCCACATTGGGCTCCGTGCTGACAGCTCAGAGCCTGGAGCCTGCTTTCTATTCTGCCTCCCTCTCTCTCTGCCCCTCCCTTAACTCTCACTCTGTCTCTCTTTCTCTCTCAGAAATAAACATTAAAAAAATTAAAAAAGGGGCGCCTGGGTGGCTCAGTCGGTTAAGCGTCCGACTTCAGCTCAGGTCACGATCTCGCGGTCCGTGAGTTCGAGCCCCGCGTCGGGCTCTGGGCTGATGGCTCAGAGCCTGGAGCCTGCTTCTGATTCTGTGTCTCCCTCTCTCTCTGTCCCTCCTCCACTCATGCTCTGTCTCTCTATGTCTCAAAAATAAATAAAAACGTTAAAAAAAAAAATTAAAAAAAAAAATTAAAAAAAATTTTTTTAAAAAAATCAAACAGAGGGGGTGCCGGGGTGGCTGAGTCGGTTAAGCGTCTGTCCCACTCTTGATTTCGGCTCAGGTCATGATCTCACAGTTTGTAGGATCAAGCCCTGCGCCGGGCTCCCCGCTGACAGTGTGGGTCCTGCTTAGGATTCTCTCTTTCTCCCTCTCTCTCTGCCCCTCCCCACTCTCTCATTCTTGCTCTCTGAAAATGAATAAACAGTAAAAAAAATTTCAAAAATATCAAAACGATCACCTTTGGGAAAAGGAAGGATTTTTTTTTTTTTTTTTTTGGTTTATTTCATTTCAAGTTTACTCTTGTTTTAATTGTAGGCAACGGAGGGCACCATGACTTTTGCAGGACTCAGAGCATCTGTCCGGCCCTGCCTTGGAGAGCGTCAGAGGCAGAGCTGTGAGTCCATGAGTGTGTGGTCGTTGGGCCAGCTGTATCAGCGTCACCGGGGAGCTGGTTAGAAATGTAGACTTCTGGGCCGTTCCCCAGGCCCGCTGAACCAGAATCTGCATTTTTAACAGTTCCTCGCATGATTCATCTGCATAATACGGTTCGAGAAACTCTACCGAGAGCAACCGTTCTCAAAGAGAGGTCCAGAATCACCAAGACGCTTTTAGGGAATCTGTGAAGTCAGTACTATTTTTATAGTACTATCAAGGGTTTTTTGGGGGGTGTGGAAGGGGTCTCTTTCATTTTTATTCTCTCATGGGTGTACCGTGGAGTTTTCCAGAAGGCTGCATGATATGTGATAGTGCAAAAAAACTGAATGCAAAAGCAGATCTGAGACTCCAGCGGTTTTCCTATGAAGGCTTCTATTTGAAGCAGTTTTCAAAAAAAAAGAAACAAGGAAAAAGGAAAGAAAAAGTAAAACAATGCCACTCTTACTGATATTATTTTTTGTTTTGGAAAATATGGTTCTTCTTCACAAATACATGTTAATTGTGTTAAGATGCAGGGTTTATTAGTTTTTATCCATTTATTTAAAGATGTCTTACTGTTTATTTATTTTTGGGAGAGACAGAGAGACAGAGCATGAGCAGGGAGGGGAGAGAGAGAGAAGGAGACACAGAATCCGAAATAGGCTCTAGGCTCTGAGCTGTCAGCACAGAGCCCAACGCGGGGCTCGAACTCACAAACCATGAGATTATGACCTGAGCCAAAGTCAGACGCTTAACCGACTGAGCTACCCAGGCACTCCATGGTTTAATAGTTTTTAAGTGAGTTAATGCGTAAACATTTCCATAAGTTTCTCAGTGTTAATTTCTTTTTTTAAAATTTATTTTGAGAGAGAGAGAGAGAGAGCACACACGAGCAGGGAAGGGGCAGAGAGAGAGAGAGAGGAACAAAGAATCCAGAGCAGGCTCCACGCTGTCAGCACAGAGCCCTACAGGGACTTGATCCCACGAACCGTGAGATCATGACCTGAGCCGAAACCAAGAGTCAGTCGCTTAACGGACTGAGCCACCCAGGTGCCCCTCTCAGTGTTAAATTCTAAATTGGTAAGTATCTCCTGATGTAACCCACATGAGCAAATGTTCTTTGGGGTGCTCAAAAATTTTTTCAGAGTGTAAAGAGGTCCTGAGATGGAACTGTTTGAGGACAGCTGGTCTAGACTCTACCTCCCCTCTAGGAGCGGGAGTGGGGAAGTGGGGAGTGGGGATCTGAGGCTGTGACCTCAAGTAAAGATGAGGCCATGGCCCAGAAGACTCCAGGGGCAGCTGTGCCCTGCAGGGGGCAGCCCACTGAGCCCTCTGGTGCTGGGTCCCCTCCTTTCCAGAGTCCCGTGGCTCCAGCAACGGCCAGCCCTCTGCTGCCCGTGGGGGAATCCCAAGGTCTGAGCAGCCGGCTGGACACAGGATCCTCTGTGCTCAGGCTGGCAGTCATCGACATTGTCTCGGGAATTCATCCTCACGGGACAACGAGTCATCAGGACCCACCTCAGTTAGACCTGGACTGGTCCGGTAGCAGGCTGTCCTTTCCCCTCTCTGGGCCTCTGTCAACCCGAGCCCTCACATGGGAGCTGATACCGCTCCCCTCCATTGGATAAGTCATTGGGGGAACTAATGACTCATCTCTACATCACTTCATCCTGAGAGTAATAACCTCGGTGACACAGACGGCCAGGGTTCAGGCTCTGGGAGGGAGAGTTTGCCCGGCCAGAGAAGGCAGGTGGCCGTCTCACAATTTTCAGCGGACCTTATTGTTGCTTACCGTGAGGGGGCCAGAAGCTGTGAAGCAAGCCGGGAGGTGCCCTCATCCCTGCCCCCAGTGACCAAGTGTCGCCCTGTTCATCCACCTGCCTGTCTATCAAACATCAGCAGGACCTAGAAGCCACTATGAATCTACAGAACATGCACAGCTTACTGTGTTGTTTTTTAAAGAATGTTCATATATATATATATAGAGAGAGAGAGAGAGAAAGAGAGAGGCAGAGAGGGCAGAGAGAAAGAGAGAGGGAGAGAGAGAATCCCCAACAGGCTCCATGCTGTCAGTGCAGAGCCCGACGTGGAGCTCGAACTCACGAACCGTGAGATCATGACCTGAGCCGAAATCAAGAGCCGGACATTTACCCTACTGAGCTACCCAGGCGCCCCTGCTTACTGTGTTTTTGCATTGGGTGCTTGTGATCTTTTCACATCCTTATACATTCATTCCCCATTCATTCACTCCTTCCAAAATTCATTCAACAAACACTTCTTCGTGCCCACTAGAGGGCAAATGAATCTCTGTGAAACCTACAGAGACATCAGTACCTGCACTTTTTTTTTTTTTCAATCATTGTCAAGATACCAACCTATTCTGGACCTTCCCCTTGGTTCATTGTGGTTAACTCATTCTGCAGCAGGGGTAATGTTTTTGAAGTATTTTCAGCTGTATTTCTTATAAATTGTGTTGCCCTGGGGCCCCCTCCCCCCGTCCCCCACTGAAGCCAAGAGTTTGGATGTCAGGCATCGGCTGCCTGATTGGGTGTTCTGGTTTGTTTGCTTTGATTAGTGCCTGATAAGACAATGACCTTTAAAGCTAGGCTTTGCCAAGAAGGGGCTTAGTAAACTCTAAACCTCCTCTAGCAATCAGAAGCCAGGCAGGCCTAATGGATACGATCCTCGAGGTTACTGTAAACCAAGGCCAGAGATCTCTAGATATTCCATTTAAATCCTTTCCATCCAGGAAGTGAAGGAGGCCCCTCTCTGCTGATTGTGGGGAAGAGAACAGAGACCAGAGGAGGAGAAGCCGGCAGATTTCTTGACCTGACTTCGCCTCTTCAGACCAAATTTCCAGAGGTGGGAGGAAAGGCGGGGATAGTTGGTAGCTACACAGTTTGAGGGAAAAGCCAGAATGAAAAGGGTAATTGCCAACGAACCTGCAGAGGGAGATCAGAACTGTGGTTGCCTTTGGGGGTGAGGTGGGGACGGGGATTGAGAGGGCAGGGGCGTGAAAGAGATTTCTGGGGTGATAGTTTGATTGGGATTGTTGACTGGGATGTTTGCTTACACCGGCATTCGTTAAACTTCAACCAACGTACGCTTAAGGTTTGTATATTTCATTGTATGCACATTTAACATTTAGGAAAAAGAAAGCCGTAAGCAAATTTCAAACTCTAGTCAGTGATAGGTATGTTGGTTTAGAAGGAAGTGTATTGACATCTGGAATTTAATGATGGTGCAGTTGAAAGGCACCAAAAATGAGATGGATGGATGGATGGATGGATGGATGTAGGGACGTGTGATAAACCAAGTATAGTCACATGTCAATGGTAGAATCTAGGTGGTAGTTATATGGTGTTCACTATGAGACTCTTTGATGGGGTGCCTGGGTGGCTCAGTCCATTCAGGATCCGTCTCTTGATCTCAGCTCAGGTCTTGATCTCAGGGTCATGGGTTCAAACCCTGTGTTGGGCTCCCTGCTGGGCGCGGAGCCTACTTAGAAAAATCTTGGACAAAATTTTATAAAAGCTATGTCTGAACATTTTCCTAATGAAATGAAAAAGGGTTTTCCTTCCATGCTGTATCATCTTGTCCAGCTGCCCAGCCCCTTTTGGATGCCTTTGCTGTGTTTTATGAATTTCCAGCCTCAAGAGTCCCAATATTCGAAGGCAGAACACAGGACACTCAAAGCCTAGTCTCCCTTGCAGCTTGGGTGCAGGCCGGTGACCAGTACTCCTCAAACCGCATCCGGACTCCAGCTCAGAGTGTGTAACCCACGCACCCACTGCGTTTGCTCGCTCGAATGGTGGCGGAGACCAGCTTCTATGCCGGTTATGCTTTCCCAGACCTCGCAAGGGTGAGTTCCCACCCCAGAGGCGGTCTGGGCAGGGCAGGGGCAGGGGCATCAGCAGTACCTGCTGTTTCCTCTTCAGGCCAGTGGTGAAATGCCAGGCATCCTTCCTGGAAGCTGAGTGCTCCCGATGATTCTGTGAGTCCTCCTTATCCTTTTAAAAAACTCATTTTTTTCTTTCTTTTTTTTTAAATTTTTTTTTAACGTTTATTTATTTTTGAGACAGAGAGAAAGAGCATGAACGGGGGAGGGTCAGAGAGAGAAGGAGACGCAGAATTCGCAACAGGCTCCAGGCTCTGAGCTGTCAGCACAGAGCCCGACGCGGGGCTCGAACTCACGGACAGGGAGATCATGACCTGAGCCGAAGTCGGACGCTTAACCGACTGAGCCACCCAGGCGCCCCTACTCATTTTTTTTCTTTGCTGAAAACAGCAGTTGCCAGGGAGGAGGCCTGAGAGGTGGGCCCGGAACAACCCTCTTGTAGATAACGGGTGGGGATCCAGATGTGCCCACATGCCCCTGGGAAGCGGAGAAGCTGAAAGGGCTGGTGGAGGAGGCTTTCCAGTTTCAGAACCTGCATGTCAGGAGCTGGGATGCCCTTCTGCTGTTCTAACAACATGCAAACAACTGAAAACCAACAGCTCCTCTTAGATTTGTTGGAGAAGTGAGGCCACAGGGCAAGCTACTGACCCCTAACTTGGAGAGATAGACACGGAGAGAGAATGGCAATTTACTGGTGCAGAAACCTCCGTGAGAGCCAGTCCTGGGACTGGAAAACCCAGTCTGTTATTGATGAATGGCTGGAGGCTCAGTGTGGACAAGTCTGAGATAAAAACCCCAGGGGCACCATCCTGAGGGGACCCCACACCTTTGTGAGCTTTACCTCCAGAAACCCTACCTGGATTCTCACAGTGACGATCATCGATCATCAGAGAAAAACACCCCCGTGCTTCAGTCAGGGGGAGGGGGAAGGAACCATTTAGAAACATGCCTCTGTTTTTCTTAACCAGGCCTGCCCTCAAGAGAAACTACTTAACCTCAGCCTAAACTACTGTGGTTTTGTAGAAGTCTAACTATCTTGGGGCAAGGGAAATAGCCAACTCCGTCCCGTTCTAGCCATCCTCTAGTCCCCACCGAAGGGGGTGGAGAGGGCCGAGAAACGCTTGTGAAGGTCATAGCCCAGAGGATCAGGTTCATTAAAATACTGTGACCCAATCGTAGAATGCTTCCCCTCCCCCCACACCTCACCTCCACATCACTAAAGGCCTATTTACCAGAGTTATTTTATCCCCGACATCATGTCCAGCTGTCAACAAAAAATCACAAGACACCCTAAAAGGCAAAACACAGTTTAAAGAGACAGAGAAAACATCAGAGCCAGGCTCAGACACAGCAGGGATGTTGGAATTACCGGTCTAGGAATTTTAAAAGAACTATGATTGGGCGCCTGGGTGGCTCAGTCGGTTAGGTGCCCAACTTTGGCTCAGGTCGTGATGTCACTGTTCCTGAGTTGGAGCCCTGTGTCCGGCTGTGTGCTGACAGCTCAGAGCCTGGAGCCTGCTTCGATTCTGTGTCTCCCTCTTTCTCTCTGCCCCTCCTCCACTCATGCTCTCTTTCTCTCTCTCTCTCAAAAATAAACATTTAAAAAATTAAAATAACTATAATTAATTGCTAAGGGCTCTAATGGAAAAAACAGACAATATGCTTAGGATGGGCAATGTAAGCAGGGAGAAGAAAATTCTAAGAAAGAATCTAAGGGAACACCAGAAACACTGTAACAGAAATGAAGAATGCTTTTTTTTTTTTAACATTCATTTTTGAGACAGAGAGAGACAGAGCATGAACGGGGGAGGGGCAGAGAGAGAGGGAGACACAGAATCGGAAGCAGGCTCCAGGCTCTGAGCCATCAGCCCAGAGCCCGACGCGGGGCTCGAACTCATGGACCGCGAGATCGTGACCTGAGATGAAGTCGGACGCTCAACCGACTGAGCCACCCAGGCGCCCCTGGAAATGAAGAATGCTTTTGATGGGTTCATCAGAAGACTGGAAAGGGCTGACAAAGAATCAGTGGGCTTGAGGTTATGTCGATCGATAACTTCCAAAGAAGAAAAACAGAGAGAAAAAAATAAACAAAAACCAATTCCCCACCCAAACCAGAACAGAACATCCAGAATCGTGGGACAACTACAGAAAGTGTCACGTCTGCTTAATGGGAATGCCAGACTATAAGAGAGAGAGAAAGAAACAAGAAATACTCAAAGCAATCACAAACGAGAATTTCCCCGAGGGAATGTCAGACGCCAAATCACAGATGTAGGTAGCTCAGAGATCACCAAGTAGAGTAAGTGAAAGCCTGTGGCCCTGGGAGCCAGCCCCACTCCCAGGGGGCCGCATGGGGTCCGGCACACATCACCTGTCACAGTCAAGGAGCAGACAGCCTGTCTGCGAACAGAGGACTCCATCATATAAGCCTCAGGTACAGTTCTGGAGAGAAACAGGGAGAGAAAGAGATGCGAGAGACTGGGCATTCACCCAGTAAGAGCTGGATCATCACTCTGGACCGCTTGGACCAGAAGAATAAAGAATAACTGACTCACCTTTAAAATCTGTTGTTTCTGGGAGCAGCAGGACCAGGGCTCACAAAGATTAGGTCATGATATAACATTTAAGATCCTTCTTCTCTCTACCTTTTCAAGAAACTACAACAGTCACCACGTACCGTTGTGCTTCCTATGTGCCGCTGCTCAAACCTGCTCTTATGTATTATTAGTCACCAGTGTTGTGCCCCCTTTTTAGAGGAGAAAACCGAGGCTCGGAAAGGATGCGTATGTATACGTCTCAAGGTCACAAATTTGAATACTGATAGAGCCAAACTTGAACCCGTGCAGCCTGAGTTTGGAGCCTATATTCTTAACCCGGGTTATGCAGCGGATCAACGTTCAGTCCGATGACAATTTTTTTTTGTTTGTTTCTTCATTTCTTCAGTAAATAGCTGCTGCTACTTATGGGGCGAGGATAGACACAGCAGGAACACAGCAGGCATACAAGGAGATTGCTATGTTCTTGCTTCTCCGGTTAGCACTATTGAAGACGCCCCATTTCTACTTGCCAGCTACTGAATGCATGTTAGTACCCACACTGGGCAAGGCACTGTGCGAGATTAAGGAGTTAGACACACTCCTGTTCCCAGGTATTATCTTGCTCAGAAGCCCTTCATTCATTCATTCATTCATTCACTCCATCATTTATAAAATGTTTATTAACACCTGCTCCTGGCAAAGCGACAATAGGGGGGTGGGGAGAAAGAGATAAAAATGAATAAGACAGAGTCCCCAGCCTTAAAGAAACTCCGATGTTTATAAGAGAGAGAAACCAAATACCCCGCATAATTACAACACATGTTAGAAATTGATGATTCCCAAGAAATGCATAAACAGAGAACGGGTTAGCTCAGGGCCGGGAGAGGCCATTTTAGCAAAAGTTTCCCAGGAAATGAATTAAAGGTAATCTAAAAGGTTGGGAGAATGATGGTCTTCTTGTGAGTTCTGAGTGCTTTTATTTTTTATTTTTTATTTTTTATTTTTATTAAATCTCAAATGGAACCAGTTGGGAAAAATACTCCCACAACCGAATCCCCAATCTCAGCCGCCCCAAAGCATCCTTCAAACTCTCAAGGGAGCTGAAACAGAAAGAAAATGAACGATGTGTGAGAGCCTTCTGGTCTTCTGGCTCTGGCTGTGTCCAGGATGGTCCTCAGGCCCGTCACCCCAGAAAGCCAGCCGGGAATGCTCCCGCGCGGCCTTACTGAGAACTTTGCAGAACGAGGAGGGGTGGGGGAAGAAGGACACTGGAGCAGATACGGGCAGGCCTTTCCTGAAACCTCACCAAAATGGCAGGAAGGAACTTTTCCGCAAAACGCATACATGCCCAGGAATGGGAGACCCCCGAGAGAAGGTGACAGCAGCAAAACTTAGAAATGTGGAGAGCAGAGGGAAGCGTGGCAAATCGCTAGCAGACCTGAAAAACACTTCCCAACCTGGAATCACCAATGGAGAGAGCCAGGCAGGGGTGAAAACCAACTCAGTAGTCACTGCAGAGCTCCCTCACCCCCAACCTGCTGCCACCACCCCCCAAGGCTCTGGAACAGACAGCGGCAGACATCTCCATAATCGGAGGCTGGGTTGCAGGGGCTCCTGCTAATAAAATAAGAGTTGGTTGGAAGTCTGTTTATGAAGCTTTAGTCTTCGGAGAGAACACAGCAGAGACTGGTGCACAGACACAGCGTTAGGGGCTGGGGTACCGCGCTGAAAACAGGTGCTTCGAGGGGGCGGCTTGCACACGCCAGGCTGAAATGCTGGCCCACCCCTCCTCCGCCTCCCTCTCAACTTCTGACCCGTGATGCTGGCCGCCAGGAGGAAACACCTGTCGGAAGCCTGACCGGCCCCAAAGGAAAGACTTCAAGACGCGGATTTGGAGTTTCCCAGCTAAACAGCCCAAAGCTGTCACGGCGCCCATGACGCTCCTGTCCCCAGGCCTCCCCCAGCACCTCCTATCAACCCTTCATGCCCCCATCCTTAACTATGAGCAGAAAAGCATTACCAGACATCTGCAGAAAACTTCTCACCATGAACGAGGGGAAAAAATAAACATACTGAAACAAGAAACTTGGACGAAAGAGCCTGTTTGAGGAGAAAGTATTTCAGAAGAATAAACTACGTTTGGGAACCTCGGAACCATGGAAAGATAGTGCAGTCATGGAACAAAACCAAAAAAAAAAAAAAAAAAAAAAAAAGGAACGTTCAAAACAAACAAAAAGCTCTAGGAAGCTGCAGATTTGACAGCACAAACAAAAAACTGGAATGTAAGTCTTGGCAGAGAAAGTTGAAGATATTGCACAGTGAGTAGTATAAAAAGAAAAACAAGGAAGTGTGCATGGTAAAGAAAAGATGAGAAAATTTCAAGGCCAGTCCATAAAGTCCAATAAGCGAACAATGGGAGTTTCATAAGGAGATAGATGGGGACAGAGGCACCTGGCTCAGTCTGTTAAGCATCCCACTCTTGATCTCAGCTCAGGTCATGATTTGTGGGCTTGTGAGTTCGAGCCCCGCATCGGGCTCTGTTCTGTCATCGCAGGGCCCACTTGGGATTGTCTCTCCCTCTCTCTGCCCTCTCCTCCCCACCACGTCCCTTGCTCTCTCTCTTTCTCTCTCAAAGTAAATAATAAACTTAAAAAATATATTAAAAAAGAGATAGATGGGGGCCGACATGAATTATCAATGAAATACTTAAAATTTCCAGAACCAAAGGACATGCCTTTCCAGGTTGAAAGGACTTTTTTTTTTCAAATTTTTTAAATGTTTATTTATTTTTGGGAGAGACAGAGTACAAGTGGGGCAGAGGCAGAGAGAGCCAGAGACACAGAATCCAAAGCAGGCTCCAGGCTTCGAGCTGTCAGCACAGAGCCTGACGCGGGGCTTGAACTCAAGAACCACGAGATCATGAACTGAGCTGGAGTTGGACGCTTAACCGACTGAGCCACCCAGGCGCCCCTGAAAGGACTTTCTGAATGACAAATAGAATGGATGACAGCTGAATCCGGGCACCCGCCAGGTCTTGTGAAATTACAGACTACTAAATACAAAGAGAAGATCCTACAAGCCCCCAGGGGAAAGGAACAGAGCACATACAAAGAATTGGGAACAGAAGTGACTTCCGTTTTCTCAAGAACACTAGGATGCGGGAAATTCTGCTGGAAAATAATTTCCGCTGCAGATTTCTCAATCCAGCCAAGCTGTAAGCCAAGTGTGAGGCTAAAATAAAGACATTTGTAGACATACAAGGTCTCAAAAGATTTTCCTCCAAGGACCCTTTCTTGGGAAATTACTGGAGCATATCTTGCAACATAAAAGAGGGAGTAAGTCAGGGAAGGAGAAAAGATCGGCGATATAAGAAACAGGAGCTCCAGCAGAGAAGAGGTACAAATTCCAGAATGAGCCGGAAGGGAGACCCCAGGACTCCTGCTGGGCACTGGCCATAAGGGGCAACCAGTCCAGGGTCCAGTAGGTCAGCAGGCTGTGAGAAGCTTCTCCAGCATGATAAAATAGAATAGCTGAGGTGTCCATAAAGCTTGAGAAGCTATTTCAGCAATTGGCAGAGTGTTTGATTTTTGAAATAGTAGTAAGTACATAAAAAATGAAGCAAGCATGGGGCGCCTGGGTGGCTCAGTCAGTTAAGCGTCCGACTTCGGCTCAGGTCATGATCTCGCAGTCTGTGAGTTCGAGCCCCGCGTCGGGCTCTGTGCTGACCGCTCGGAGCCTGGAGCCTGCTTCGGAGTCTGTGTCTCCCCCTCTCTCTGCCCCTCCCCTGCTTGCACTCTGTCTCTCTCTCTCTCGAAAAGAAATACATATTTAGAAAAATTAAAGAAAGAAAAGACAATGAAGCAAATATAAAGCCTAGATTTTAAATCATTAACTCCAGAGAAAACAAATTTTGTGCAGGAAAGCAAGAGTAAGCATGGTGTAACTACATGGGTATTATAATAATCTAAGCCCTACATAATAATCAAACC
This sequence comes from Panthera uncia, assembly GCF_023721935.1. Classification (NCBI taxonomy): domain Eukaryota; kingdom Metazoa; phylum Chordata; class Mammalia; order Carnivora; family Felidae; genus Panthera; species Panthera uncia. The sequence goes on along the minus strand of NW_026057578.1, from coordinate 28,525,923 downwards.
AAAGTTATGACATAACCACCCAGGGAGGAGGAGGAGGACGGGAAGACTGTACTGGGGGTGGGGTGGTGGGGGGGAATTAAGAGGACCTGACCTTCATTTTCTGTGGTGGGAAGTCAAGGGACAATTCTTACTCTATTTCTGGAAAATAAAGAAGCAGCAATTAAATTATCCAGAGCATGTTATCTGAAGATATGGATGTAGATTTTTAAATAATCAGGTACAAGAAAGGTGTATTTTGTTTTAATTTTTAATGTTTTTTTTTAACGTTTATTTATTTTTGAGACAGAGAGAGACAGAGCATGAATGGGGGAGGGGCAGAGAGAGAGGGAGACACAGAATCGGAAGCAGGCTCCAGGCTCTGAGCCATCAGCCCAGAGCCCGACACGGGGCTCAAACTCACGGACCACGAGATCGTGACCTGAGCTGAAGTCAGATGCTTAACCGACTGAGCCACCCAGGCGCCCCTTTAATGTTTATTTTTGAGAGAGAGAGAGAGAGAGCGCGCGTGCACACACACACACACACACACACACGCACACGCACGCACAAGTGGGGGAGGGGCAGAGAGAGAGGGAGACACAGAATCCGAAGCAGGCTCCAGGCTCCGAGCCGTCAGCACAGGGCCTGACACGGGGCTTGGACTCACAACCGTGTGATCATGACCTGAGCTGAAGTCGGACACTTACCCGACTGAGCCACCCAGGCGCCCCTGTGTATTTGTTTTTTAATTCTGCATAGTAAATTACCGCAAAGAGCAGCTAACACAACACGTATGGAAAAGAGTGTGGTGGCTCGGCAAGAAGTTAAACATAAAATTACCATACGAGCCAGCAATTCCACCTCGAGGTGTGTATTCAAAATAATTGAGAACAGGTCCTCAAACGGGCACATGTATACCATGTTCATGGCAGCATGATTCGCAATGGCCGAAAGGGGGAAGCAATCGAAACGTGCATCAACGGATGCATGAATGAACAAATTGCGGGGCAGGCATACAATGGAGTAGCATTCGGCCATTAAAAGAATGAAATGCTAATACGTGCTCCGGGGTGGGGTGGATGAGCCTTGAAAGCATTATGCTGAGCGGAAGAAGTCAGACACAGAGGGCCACACACTGTATGATTCCTTTTCTAGGAAATATCCAGGGAGACACCACTGACTGGCGGTTGCCAAGGGCTGAGGGGAGGGGAGATAGGGAGTGACTGCTTCATGGGTGGATGCCCAACACTGTGAATGTACTAAAGGCCACTGAATTGTTCCCTTTAAAGTGGTTAATTTTATGTTACGTGAATTTTACCACATAAAGAAAAAAAATCCCGTATAATCTAATTGTATGGTGTCATTCTGGATTAGTGTACGTAGCAACCCACTAACGTGATGAAGGGAATCTATCATGCTCCTCCTCCTCCCCCATTGGCTGTTCCATTCTGGTTTTTGATTTAATTCTATTGCAGACAATGGAGTAGTACTTCACTTCTCTTTATTAAAAAAAAAAAAAATTTAAGAGAGAGAGAGAGAGCACAAGTGAATGAGAGGGGCCGAGGGAGAGAGGGAGAGAATCCCAAGCAGGCTCCAGGCTCAGCTCAGAGCCAACGTGGGGATCAGTCCCACGAACTGCGAGATCACGACCTGAACCGAAATCAGGAGTTGGACGCTTAACTGACTGAGGCACCCAGGTGCCCTGAAAAGAACCTCACTTCTCTTTATTTTTTTATTTTTTATTTTTTTTAAAATTTTTTTTAATGTTTATTTCTGAGGCAGAGAGAGAGCATGAGTCAGGGAGGGGCGAAGAGAGAGGGAGACACAGAATCAGAAGCAGGCTCCAGGCTCCGAGCGGTCAGCACAGAGCCCGACGCGGGGTTCGAACTCACAGACTGCGAGATCATGACCTGAGCTGAAGTCGGACGCTCAACCGACTGAGCCACCCAGGCGCCCCCTCACTTCTCTTTAAAGGATGGAGGAAGGGGGGTGTGCTTATTAGCGTCTTTTGACGATGTTCTGAGTTCCTTAAACTTGAGTAGTAACCAAATATAACAAGTCCATATTCTCCAGCGTGGGGAGGAATACTCAGAAATTATGACCTTGCATCTGTGAAATAAAACCATTTTTGAAAAAACAAACCAAACCAAAAGAACCCCGAGCCATTTCTTAGGCCAGTTTCTGAAGGTCTAGGCTTAGTGTGACTAGATCCTCTGCTGAGGGCCTCACCTGCCTGAAATCAAGTTGTTGGCCAGGCCTTCCCTCTCATTGGTGGCTTGAGGCTCTCTTCCAGACTCATTCGGGTTGTTGACAGAACGCTGCAGGGGTAGGACTGTGGTCCTTGCCGTCTTGCTGTGGGCTGGGGACTGCTCTCGGCTGCGAGGGGCCATCCACGGTTACTTGCTAAGTGACCCCACAGTCTACCAAATTAAATGTTAATCTCATCCAAAAAACCTCACAGAAACACTCAGAACAATGTTCGACCAAAGATCCGGGCACCGTGTGGCCCCGCGAAGTTGACACATAAAATTGACCATCACGCAAAATCAACCAAGCTCGTAGATACAGAGAACAGATTGGTAGGTGGCCGAGGCGTGGGGTGGAGAGTTGGTGAAATGGGTCAAAGGCGTTCAAAAGGTACACATTTCAAGTCATAAAATAAATAAGTCCTGGGAACGTAACATACAGAATGGTGACTGTAGTTACTAATATTGTATTGCACGTTTGAAACTTGCTAAGAGGGTACCTCTTAGAAGTTCTCACCATAAGAACAAAATTTTGTTAACTACGTATGGTGACAGAGGTTAATGACTTGTGGCGATCATTTCACAATATATACAAATATAAAACCATTACATTGTATACCCGAAACTAATAAAATGTTGTACGGCAATTATACTCCAATAAAAAGAAAAAAAAATTAACGCTCACAGCGGCCATCTTAGAATTCTATTTACCACAAAAAGGGAAAGAAGTTGTCACTGGAGAGGGGGCAATTAGGGGAAAGGAAGTGGGTGACTGATGTTTTTCAGGCAAACCTTGTAGAGTTTTTTGATTTGTCCTTAAGCCTGGGTCATGCACCGTGTCCCCTCCACCGTCCCCCCGCCCCCCACCAGGGAGACAATTCTTGGAAGCCAGAGGTCATGACCACATGGAACTTGTGACGCCATCTTTAATTTTGGCCAGGCTCTAGGAATGAGGAATGCCCTGATGGAACAGCTCCACGCCTGCCTCTGATTCTTTCCCCACGTTCGTCCCCAGTAGCTCTCTCCCCCCGGGTTGGTCCTCTTGCTGGTGGACCGGACACCTGCTGTGTGAACCCCTAGATCCGCGAAGAGGACCAGGGCTGGCTCTTGGCAGATGGTGCAATGAAGCTTTTAATTCCGAGATAATTGCAGAATCACACGCAGTTGTAAGACATAATGCAGAGAGAGCTCAGGTACCATTTGTCCCGTTTCTCCCAGGGGTAACATCTTACAAAACTCTAGTACAATATTACCGTCGAGATGCTGACATTAACACAGTTCATGGGCCTTATTTAGATTTCCCGTTTTACTCATATCGATGTGTGTGTATTTAGTTGCGTGCAAATTTTTATCACCCGTGTAGGTTTGTGTATCCACCACCACAGCCAAGATGCAGAGCAGCGTCATCTACATAAGGACGTCCCATGTCGCTCTTTTGTAACCACACCCACCTCCCTCCCGCATGCCCCCTCCCCGTCTGTAACCCCTGGAAACCAGTAATCTGTTCTCCATGTCTATCATGTTGATGCTTTAAGAATGTGAAAGATGCTCAGCCATAAAGAGGAACGAGACCTTGAGACGCACGACAACTTGAAGTCAATATCACCCTGGTGCCAAAGCCAGATACAGGCGGGCCGAGAAAACCTGAGAAGTGTTCTTTTGTCTATGTTCTGTAAGAGACGGCGCAAAAATCCGTGTCGATTCTTCTCTAATGTTTGGTAGAATTCTCCGATGAAACCGTCCGGGCTTGGAGATTTCTTGGTGATGGTTGTGGCGGGATGTCCCTTGCTGAGGCCACCGGGCACCTGGCATCTCTGGTTGGGGAGGGAAGCCCCAGCTGCCTGTGGGATTAGGATGGGCCCACTTGCTTGCCAGTGCTGGGGTCTGCTGGGTGGTGTTGGGGGGACTCCTGTTTGATCCAGGGGAGGAATGAGCCTGGTTGGGCCACCTTCACTTGCTATGTTGGGGTCGGGGGGCGGGTCGCCTTCTTCTGCAGGGTGACGGATGTAAGATGCCCTGCCGTTGTGTCGTTCCGCTGGTCCTGGGTCTCTAACCAGCTTGCCCTCATCTTACCACCTTCCCTCTGGAAGGTTCTCTTTTGGTTGCCTCTTGAATTATTTCAAGGGTTTCTAACAGTATTGAGTGGGGACAAGCAGGGAGATCAAGTCTACGTCATCTTGTCTGCACTGGAAAGGCCGAGGTGTCCTTTTTGCACGCTGACGGGTAGCCCCGGGCCACAGGTGGGAAGGAATGTGGAGCGGATGAAGGGGCCGGGGGCTTGCTCTTTCCACACCATCGCCTGTGGCACAAAATCAGAGATTCTGAAATTAATGCCTGGTTTTCCAGGTCATTGCTTAAAAAAAAAAAAAAAAAAAAGGAAACATATCATCTCATGTAATTTTGTTCAGAGGCTGAAAAGTGTAATTATTTTCATGTTGCCAATGAGGAAAACTGGGGCTCAGGGAGGGGCTCCTTTGGCCAAGGACCACGCTGGTGTTGGTTATGGCAAGATGGGGAGCTGTGTCTACCCCTCTCCCACTCTGCCCCCTGTCCCCGCCATCTTGGTGGCCTGGCCCTGGTTCCCCATCAGGACCATGGGTGAGGCCTCTCTTCCCAGACTTTGGTTGCTCCCCAGGGACCGGGCCTTTGGTGGAGCTGGCATCTCATCCTGAATTTACAGGTGGCACTCTTTACAGGGGAGCAGGCCGGTGGCCTATCTTGGGGAACCACCCCCTGAAACAGCCCAGGGGGACTTGGCACCTGTCAGGTATTAACTATACACAACAAATAAACGCTCTTTGCCTCCCTTGAGCAAATCTCGTGGCGTGCGGTGTTTGGGGGACCGGACAGGCCCAGCAGCATTAACAAGAGACTGGAACGAGCCTGCGCACTGAGCTGGGACGTGTGTTGGGAGCTGGACCCCTTCCTACAGGTGGGAAGCCGAGGTCAAGAGGAACATCCAGCAGGTACAAACATGGGGGTCACCATGACTCTGTCTTTGGTCCTGTTCTCTCATTCTCGACCGCTACAGATACATTTGTCTAAAATAACAAATGGAAAGTGTACTTTTGAAAAAAAGTGAACTCACAGGGACAGAAAGAATGATGGTTGCCAGGAGCCGGGGGTCTGCTGGGGGAAAGAGGGAGAAGTTGGTAAAATGGCACAAACTTGTAGCTAGAAGACGAGGAGGGTCTGAGGGTCCACGGTAGAAAATGGTGACTATAGTTGATAACACTGGATTGTGTAATTGAAATCTGCTAAGAGAGGGGAATGTAAATATTCACACACACACACACACACACACACACACAGATAAATCTGGGAAAGGATGGATGTCTTAAGTAACTAGATGGAGAGGATCTTTTCACAATGTATACGTATAGCAAATTGTCAGGGTGTCCATTTTAAATATCTTACAATTTTATTTGTCCATTTCACCTCAACAAAGCTGCAAAAGAGAGGTGTTTGAAGTTAAAACAGACATTCCTTCAGAAAGAATAGAAGTACTCTTCGATAGAAATTCCTTCATTATGGCTAGAACCCCACCCTTCATGGAGTGCCTGGGTGGCTCTTTCGGTTAGGTGTCTGACTTGGGCTCAGGTCATGATCTCGCGGTTCGTGAGTTCGAGCCCCACATCCGGCTCTGTGAGCACTTAGGATCCTCTGTCTCCCCCTCTCTCTGCCCCTCCCCTGCTCATTCTCCCCCCCCAAAAGTAAATAAATAAACTTAACAAAAAAGAACCCCACCCCTCAGAAATCACTAGTTAGATTGGAAAACAGTGATTCTGAAACTTCTGCTCTAAACATTCACCTTCACTGACCTCATTCAGGGCCAGGACTTTGAGTTGATCACTTATAGCTTGATATCTTTTGAACATTTGTCTCCTGAATTCCAGAAACCGATAACCAACCTTCCCCAGGATACCCCTCAGGCGCCACAAACACACATTGAAAACCAATCTTTTTATCTCTCCCCAGTCTGCTCTGATTTCCATCTTCGTCCCTGCCAGAAGCTCTGGGCTCTCTCCTCTGGTCCTCTTGGCCCCTGGACTCCTGCTTCCAGTCACCCTGGCCTGTTTATCACATTTTCATTTTACATGAAGTGTTTTCAATGTTGTATGAAGTCAAGGGCCTTGACCGTTTTCTTTTGGCTACTTTTTCCTGAGTTCAGATGGCTTCTTGGAGGTGAAGAGGGCAAGGCCACAGTAGTCGAGAAGCATGGGGTCTAGGGATGCTTAGGGCAATCAAAGGTTGTCATCCACCCAGGAGGATCCCCGGCAAGTGTCTGGGGAGGCCTGCAGGGGGCAGTGTTGAGTGGTGTCTTTGGCTTCCCCTGAAAGCAGGGCTTAAGACAAGGGCTTGGGTGCGCATAGTTGATCTGGGAGATGATCCAAGGAAGCAGAAGGAGCACTCCGGCTGGTACGGAGGTGAGGAAGGTCAATCAAGCGTGTATTAGTAAGTGTCCCACCCGAAATTCATATATTGAAATCCTCACCCTCCGATGTGATGGTATTGAGAGGAGGGGCTTCTGGGAGGTCAGTAGGTCACGAGGACTGAGACTTCATGGACGGGATTAGTGCCCTTATAGAAGAGACCCCAGAGAGCTCCCTTGTCCCTCCTGCCACATGAGGACACATCGAGAAGTGTGTCCTCTGCAACCCGACAGAGGGCCCTGACCGGAACCTGAGCACACAGGTGCCCTCCTCTCAAACTTCCAGGCTTCCGAAGCGTGAGAAAGGAGTTTCGGCCACTCCGTGGGGCTTTGTTAATAGCAGCCTGGATGGACCAAGGCACTTCCTCTGGGCAACTGGGGCTTCATCCTGCCGGCCACTTTCTGAGAACTGTCTGGAATACACCTTAGGACCATCCCTCCAAAAGATGGGGGGCCCGATTCCAAAGTACGGGCCAAATGAAATCTTTCATCGGCCTACCTCATACACCAACGGTCCTTAAACATCAGTGTTCAAGAGAACCTTCCAGGGTGAAGGTAAGCGTGTGTATTTCTGGGCTTTGTCCACACAGATCCTGCACCAGGAACAGGCATTACTATGTCTCTAATGAGAATGTTTGTCTTAAAGTCTATTTTGTCTAATGTTAGAATGGACTCCCCAGCTCTTTCGGTTGTTGTTTGCGTGGTATGTATTTGTGTATCTTTTTACCTTCAACACATTTGCCTCTTTGAATCTAAAGCGTGTCTCATGTAGACAGCGTAGAGTTGGGTCACGTCCTTTTATTTTCTTTATGCATTCTGCCAACCTCTGCCTTTTGGGGTGGCGGTGGGGGGGCGGGAATCACAGAGATAGACACTGAGAGCATTTAAGGTAATTACCGTTAGGATAGAATTTATATCTGCCGATTTGTTTTCTGTTTTGTGTCTTCCTTCCTGCATTACTGATTTCTTTTGTGTTGAGTAGGTGTTTTCCAGTATACCATTTTCATTGCCTTGTTTCTTTCACTGTAATTTTTAAACTTATTTTCTTAGTGATTGCCCTGGGCTTACAATTAGTATCTTAAAACAATCCCATTTGGATGAATATTGACTTACTGTGAATTGTGTGTAGAAACTTTACTTCAGGGACACCTGGGTGGCTCAGGCGGTTGGGCGTTGGACTTAGGCTTAGGTCATGATCTCACGGTTCGTGAGTTCAAGCCCCACAGTAGGCTTTCTGCTGTCAGTGCAGAGCCTGCTTTGGATCCTCTGTCTCCCTCTCTCTCTGCCCCTGCTCCTCTCTCTCTCTCTCTCTCTCAAAAATAAACAAAAGTTCTTTTTAAAAAGGAACGCCTGGGTGGTTCAGTCGGTTAAGCGCCTGACTTCGGCTCAGGTCACGATCTCATGGTTCATAGGTTCGAGCCCCGCGTCAGGCTCTGTGCTGACAGCTTGGAGCCTGGAGCCTGCTTTGGATTCTGTGTCTCTCTCTTTCTCCCCCTCCCCCACTCATGCTCTGTCTCTCTCTGTCTCAAAAATAAATGAACATTTAAAAAAATTTTTTTTAATAAAAAAAAAGAAACTTTAGGATACCTTCCTCTCCTCCCCAATCCATCGTGTAATTATTGTCATACAAATGACATTTTATGCATTATAGATTGTATACATTATACGTTTTTATACATTATAATGTATACATTATACATTTTTATACATTTGTCGGTTTTATTAATTTTTTTCAAGAAACCAATGTTTTGCTTTGTTGAGCATTTCTACTGAATGTTTTCTGCTTTTTTTGTTTTTGTTTTTGTTTGTTTTTGTTTTGCCCTTTCTCTTATGTCCTTTATTCTATTTTTTCCCCCTTATTCCTTTATGCGAGGCTGTCTGGTATTGTTTTATGCTGTTTTCTTTTTTAAAAATCCATACTAGATTAATACATGCAGCTCTAACAAGCTCCCAGTGCCGTGAATGCACTTTCTATGGTGCTGATTCTGTCTTGTGCCCATCGAAATCACCCGGTTTCCTAGGTCAGTCGTTTGCTTGTTGCTGAATTTTAGGGAGGCTGGTTGCAGGCTAGGTCTCCCTCTGTTGGTTGTCCTTAAGATTGCAGCAGGCCATCCCCAGCCTTCATCACCCTGGAGCCTTTCCTTAATATCCAGGCCACATCTCTCAGCGTCTATATCTGTGATTCTCCGGAGGAGAGGACCTCTTCTCTACTCCAGGAAAACCCTCAGAGCTGTGAGCTGAGCCTCAGCCTGGGTCTTTCCCCAGTGCTGCCAGTTCAGCCCTGATTAGACCACCCTGACCAAAGGGGAGATCAAATCTCCCCTCCCAGTTACCTGCAGGCAGAATGATCGAGTCCTCCCTCCTCCCTAATACTCTCGAACCCTAGGCCTCAGATAGGGGTGGGGAGCTTCTGGCCAGGGCGATGCTTGGACCAGTGCTTGGGCCTGGCAATAATAATTAAAGCTGCCCTTTACCAAACACTTACTCTGTCAGGCACTGTTCTAAGAGCTCAACATGATTAACTCGGCTCTGTGAGGCAGGCACAGGTATTAATCTGCATCGTACAAATGAAGAAACGGAGGCACAGAGAGTTTAAGTAATTTGCCAAAGTCCTACGGCCAGTTGAGAGGCAGAGCTGGGGTCCCCCAGGCAGTCTGGTACGAGAAATAATATTATGTATTAGTTTAATAACTTTAATAAGTTAATTCATTTAACCATTATTCATTTAATAATGTAATTTAATAATTTAAATACTTGGTTTGATGATTAATTTACTATTAATTTTTTAACGATACCGTTTCTGTGTCCAAGCACCGCTAAGTGCTTGATGGTCACGACCACATGTAGTTTTGCAGATGGGAAGTCGGCATTCAGAGAGGAGGACTCAGACAATGGCGTAGACTCGGGTTCGCCTGTCCCGAAGCTCCTCTGAGCCAGGGCGCCTGTGTCGGCAGAATTCATCGGCGATGCTCATCGAGCGCCTACATCAGATACATCTGGATGCCATAAAATGCATATGGCTCACGATTCTGAGTCAGTGAGTTTGGATTATGGGCTGTGAGAATGTGCATTTAACAAGAACTCCCTGTTGATCCCGATTTATTTAAAAAAAAAAAAAAAGAAAAAGAGAAGAAAAAAGCGAGCAACCTTACTGCCCTGCTTCTTCCACCCATCAGAACACATCCTATCAGTCATCTTAGACGTGAGTTACTTGAACACGTGTCGCTTTCCCTCGATCACAGTTAAAAAAAGTGCTTTTGCTGCCAGTAATAGGATCTCTGACAACAGTGGCTTAAGTTCTGAAGGGCTTTATTGTCGGCTTAATAAAATGGCCAGAATGAGACAGTCTCAAGGCGGGTGTAGCAGTTCGGCAGTGTCATCAAGGGCCTCGTTCTTTTCGGCTTTCCGTCACGCTCTCCTTGGCTGTTGGCTTTTCTTCTTCACGCTTGTGGTTTCTTTTTTTCAAATGTTTTATTTAGTCTTGAGAGAGAGAGAGAGAGACAGAGCGTGAGTGGGGGAGGGGCAGAGAGAGAGGGAGACACAGAATCCGAAGCAGGTTCCAGGCTCTGGGCTGTCAGCACAGAGCCCGACGCGGCGCTCAAACTCACGAAGCGTGAGATCGTGATCTGAACCGAAATCGGATGCTTAACCGGCGGCGCCCCCCAGGTGCCCCCCACACTTGTTTCGTAGGTGGCTGCTGCATATCCAGATATCTTGTCCAAAGTCCCCAGACTTGGATGCAGCAAGAGCATCATCATGTGACTTAGGCTCAACCAAGCACATGTGCTCACCTGGAATTTTTTTTTTTTAATTTTTTAATGTTTTTATTTATTTTTGAGACAGAGACAGAGCATGAGCAGGTAAGGGGCAGAGTGAGAGGGAAACACAGAATCCGAAACAGGCTCCAGGCTCTGAGCTGTCAGCCCAGAGCCCGATGCGGGGCTCCAACTCACGGACCTTGAGATTATGACCTGAGCAGAAGTCGGACGCTTAACCGACTGAGCCACCCAGGCGCCCCTCACCTGGAATTGTTAATTGGGAGGTGGTGGCAAGACTGGGGACAGTGAGGACTCCATTCCGGGGGACAATGGTGATGGCTCTGGGGGCCCAGATGGGTTCTTCTATATCTTATTCTTAGGTCGGCAATCTTGTGCTCACTCCATGGGTTTTGTGATGCAATTCTCGCTGCAATGCTGCCTGGGTGGTCACCCTTTGGTCCTGCCACTTTCTTTTTTTTTTTTTTTAATTTTTTTTTTTTTTTTAACATTTATTTATTTTTGAGACAGAGAGAGACAGAGCATGAGCAGGGGAGGGTCAGAGAGAGAGGGAGACACAGAATCCGAAACAGGCTCCAGGCTTTGAGCTGTCAGCCCAGAGCCCACTGTGGGGCTCGAACTCACGGACCGCGAGATCATGACCTGAGCCGAAGTCGGACGCCCAACCGACTGAGCCACCCAGGCGCCCCGCTCCTGCCCCTTTCTAAGCCTTGTCCTCTGTCTTCTCCACCCGGTCTGGGAGTTTCCTGAGGTCCCTTTGAGATTTCCTCCTCTCCTGGGTCCAGCCAGAGTCGGCTTCCGTGGATTTGGGACAGACCCACCAAGTGTGGCCCCTTCAGGTCTGAGCTGAAAGACGACTCCTCAGAGAGACATTTGCTGGCCATGGAGGGAAGGTGGCCTGTTATTCCCCAGGACAACCCCCCTGGCTTTCTTTCACCGTGTGGATCGCAAACGGTTTGTATTTTATTTGTTCACTTGTTCTGTCTGGCTCCGCATTACGGTATAGGCTCCAGGAGGCCACAGACCATCGTGTTCTCGTGTGTGGGGTGCAGTTCTGGACACACAGCAGGTGGTCCAGGTGGTTGCGATACAGACATGACCGGTGGATGGAGTGTTTGGGACGGGGTTGATGTGGGAGGCACCCGATGGGCAGATAAGCCCCCCATCTCAGGTCTCATCTCTCCACTCCTCCCTCTCCCCCCAGTCTCCTCCTTCATGAAGAGCAGTCAGGTCATATTACGAGAAAGCATCATGAAGAGAAAACCCTGCTCTTAAACAGGATCACAAGGGTTGTCCTTGCCTTGGGTGAGGAGGGTGCCTGCCTCCCCAACGCACAGGCACCAGCCAAGCACGATGGGGAACAAAAGTAAAATAATATTTAGATAAAAGGCCATAATTAGCCTTAACGCCTGTGCATAAAGCCTACTCAGACATTGATAACCCTGGAAATAATATGGAGACATAAATGGCACTAGGAAATCATCCACCACGCTGACGTGTGTTGGGATGGTTCCAGTTGCTACCGATGCATAACAAACTACCCCAGGCTTAGCAGTATAAAACATCCATTAATAATTCTTATGTTCTACTGCACCCCATTTGTGAAGGCCGTCTCAAATGGCAACTCTTAGGGAGGAAGTTAGACTCCACCTTCTGATGGAATCTGGAAGAGTATGGATGGAATTCTCACGAGCGCTGTGGCCCTTTCCGGAAAAATGGAAAACATCATCCGCTGCAGGGCTCCTCCCCCTGCTCCGCCCCGTCAAACTGTAGTGGACTCTGGCCAGTCAGGGTCAGGCTTCCTCTGGTCCTTGGCCACCCGCCTCTCCAGCCTCACATTCTGACACTGAGCCAACACGGCTTCCTTCTCTTGTCTCCCCCTGCCAGGGTGAGGGAGCCCTAACATCCTTTGCAGGCCGGCTCCTCTGAGAAGTCTGCCCTGATTGCCCCAGCCTCCCAGCTGGACCTCAAGCTTTCTTCCCTGCTGGACCCTGCTCCTCCTTCCAGGACTAGCGTTGAGCTCTCAGCACCTGGGAACTTGGCTGAAGAAGATGCTTTGTGAGCTTAGGCCAGGGTCCCGGCACAGTGGCTAAGGGGGCTGGACGCAGAAAGGCGGCCGATGGGGGCGCAGGAGGGAGCCTGGAGGGGGAGGTAAAGAGCCTCCCACTTTACCGTTTCCCACAGCTCACATTGGTGGAGGAAGAGCAAAGCAGCCGTGCTGCTTGAGGTCTGTCTGGAATCATCGAACGGCTCGGACTATCAGACGATGTCTTTCCGGCCTCCTTTCTTCACGCCCCACATCCAATCCCTTGGGACAGCTGGTGGGTTCTGCCTTCTCCACCACGTCTCACGCCACATTGCTGCCACCTTGGTCAGAGCCACCGGCACCCCTGCCCCGGACGGTTGGTTACGATTGCTTCCTCACTGGACGCCTGGCAACAGCCGGAGGGTTTCTTTAAAAACACGAGTCAGGGGCGCCTGGGTGGCGCAGTCGGTTAAGCCTCCGACTTCAGCCAGGTCACGATCTCGCGGTCCGTGAGTTCGAGCCCCGCGTCGGGCTCTGGGCTGATGGCTCAGAGCCTGGAGCCTGTTTCCGATTCTGTGTCTCCCTCTCTCTCTGCCCCTCCCCCGTTCATGCTCTGTCTCTCTCTGTCCCAAAAATAAATTAAAAACATTGAAAAAGAAAAAAAAAAATTAAAAAAAAAAAAAAACACGAGTCAGAGGGGCGCCTGGGTGGCTCAGTCGGTTAAACGTCCGACTTCGGCTCAGGTCACGATCTCGCGGTCTGTGAGTTTGAGCCCCGCATCGGGCTCTGTGCTGACAGCTCAGAGCCTGGAGCCTGCTTCGGATTCTGTGTCTCCCTCTCTCTGACCCTCCCCTGTTCATGGTCTGTCTCTGTCTCAAAAACAAATAAACGTTAAAAAAAATTAAAAAAAAAAAAACAAACAAACACGAGTCAGATTCTCTGCTCCTTCCCCCTCCCCTACCGCTCCTCCCGCCCTCCGTTGCTCACAGCAAGAGTGGTGCTTCCTCTGTGTCCCCTGTTACTCCTGCCTTGGGGCTTTGTCCCCACTGTTCCTGGAACCCATTCCTTTAGATCGTCACATGGCTCTCCCTCATAGTCCACACCGAGTTTCTACCCAGATACCACCCGTCAGAGGGCTTCCCCAACACATACCCACAGCCTGGATTTTGTTCATCCATTATAGTTCGTGTTTATTCGATTACTCCTTTTATTACCTATCTCCCCACACCCACCCCTGTACCTCTGCCTCCCCGCGATGACAAACTTCCAGAAAGCACAGATCATCCGTGCTGAATCCCTGGAACCCGCTCACGGTTGGGGCCCATGAATCATCTGTGATTCAGTGAGATCTTGGCCATGGAATTTTTAATGGCTTGGTGACCCTGGGAGGTCACAACTTCCACGATCAGGTGAGTCAGACTGCCGGTGTCATACACAAAAATACCAAAATCACTCTGTAGAGTGGTGCCCCCAGCCCCCAAGGGCATTTCAAGTTTAAATAGAAGGCTAGGCCTTCAGTCTGAAGCATTGGCCATCAGATGCTTTTAGAAAAGCCTGCAATTCCCACAGTGGAACAGTGGGAGGCACCCCACTCATCCCTCAAGGACTCAGAAAAATCAGGAAGGACGCACACTCCAATCTCAAAACTCGGGTGTCCTCTGGGGGAAAAAGTGGAAGAGAAGTGGGGAAAGGGAACCGTCTATCATTTCACTCTCGCATGCTCTTGTATTTAAGCAATTTTTATATTGCGAACATATTTGCATAAAAATATTTTAATAAATGTGCGTGTATATTTTAAATTTTTTATTTCACAAGAGAGAAAGCTAATTTACTATGGAGTGGCCATAAACTCAAAATACATAAGTAATATTATTTTATTTTGTTCCAGATTGAACCCCCTCGAATACACTTTCCGAGGCATGCTAAAAGTGTGGGCTTATTCGATGGAAATCAGAGACATAGATCATCCAAGGCAGCGTGCAGGATTAATGGAATCGCTGTGTTAACACTCCAATTTTGTCGCAGTTTTGCACAGCACAACAAATTGTGCCGTGCAATAATTCAAACACGTTGAATTTATCATGCAATGTCACCGAATGTATCATATATTCTAATGTGATATCAATAAATCGTGTTTATGCATGTTTGCCAATGCTTGCACCCTGTAGATCGGCAACCATTGGCAGATAAACGGTTGCCATAAAATATTGTAGGTGATCATAAAGGCATGTGAAGGCTAGAATGAGAGCAAAGAATGGAGAGCGCTTGTTTTAAGCCTCTGCTTCCCCGTTGGTACAACGGTGGGTAAATACTGCCCCCTTTTTGAAGGTTGCCAGCGGGGAAAACAACATAATGAGGGAACCTCTCCTACTGGGCAGGCTCCGGGAGATGCTGGCTGAATCCAGTTGTCTGAGGCTGGCTTCTGAGGCACGTATGATCAAGATTGGGAGGAGGAGCGGTTGAGAGCCAGAAGCAGGGCAGATGAGGAGGCTGCTTCTGGGAAGAAGGACTCTAAGGTCCCTTGCTTATGGCACCTCCTTAGGTTGGGAATGCGAGAGCCAGGAGCCAAGCAGTCGCAGGAGAGTAGGCTGGGAGGAGGCATCCAAGAGTGGCTCTCTGGGGCTGGGTGCCACTGCACAGATACACTTCCTTAAGTTTCTGCCTCCTTTAGCCCCTGTCTCTTTGCAAACCTGTGACAGAATTCATCACTGGATACCTTTTTAGAATTTGTGCATAACACCGAGGCGAGGCACTGGAGCCGGCCTGCCTGGGTACCAGCGCTGCCTTTGCTAACTCTCCCGTGACCCAATTCACTGGCTAAGTCTCGGTTCTCAGATCTGTAAAGTGACGGCAATATTATTAGCCCTTTCCTCAAAGGATTATTGGAAGGAGTAGATCAACAAATACCTATGAGACGCTTAGAACAGGCTTCCGGCTTCCAGCTTCTGGTCTGGCACAAACGAAGCTTCAAAGTCGCCACTCCATCCTAACGAGTAAAAAGCTGAACAAACCAATTTTTCACGGTGCAAACCACTCCCCGAAATTGGAGACACTGACAGGCGAATAGAGAATCATAATTTACAGGAGCAGAAACCCACGAATAGCATCTTCTGTAGAGGCCAGTGCCGGGGTAGGGAAACCTGAATGGTTATTGATGAAAGGCTAGAGGCTCGGTGTGGACAAGTCTGAGAGTTAAAATCCCCGAGGGGCCCCATCCTAGAGGGCACTTAACACCTCTGTGAGCTTTACCCCCCAGGAAGCTACCAGACTCTCACAGTGAAGATCAGAGAAAAATCTCCTCAGGCTTCAGGAAGGGAAAGGAAAAGAAACTATTTTGAAATATGCCAGAACATTCTGTTCTTCTTAGCAAGGTCGGCCCCCAGGAGAAACTAACCAGAGCTGGGCTTTTGTCAATGCCTAACTGACCCCGAGGAAGGGAAATACCCAATTTCAGCCCCTTCTAGCCTTCCATGTGGGAGAAGGGAAATACACAACTCCCGCACATCCCCGCCTTTCAGTCCCAACCGCCTATGGAGAAGGGGCAGGGACTGAGAAGCCTATGTAAATTTCACAGGTCAGAGGCACAGACACACTACAAACCAGACCTGACCATAGAACTATAGAATGCTTCCCCTCCTCCCACACCTGATGACCACATCACTAAAGCTTATTTACAGTAGTTCATCTTACCCGGTGCATCATGTCTTGCTCTCAGAAACAAATTTACAAGGCATACTAAAAGGCAAAATCACAGTTTAAAGAGACAGCCCAAGCATCAAAACCAGACTTAGATGTAGCAGGGATGTTGGCATGATCAGACCAAGAATTTAAGACAACTGTTAATATGCTCAGAGCACTAATGGATAAAGTAGACAGCATGTAGGAACGGATGAACAATGTAAGCAGAGAGCTGGAAATCCTAAGGAAAAATAAAAAAAGAAATGCAAGAGATCAGAAACACTGTAACAGAAATTAAGAATGTCTTTGATGGGGGGCCCCTGGGTGGCTCAGTCAGTTAAACATCTGACTTCGGCTTTGATCATGATCTCACGGTTTGTGGGTTCAAGTCCCACATCAGGCTCTGTGCTGACAGCTCAGAGCCTGGAGCCTGCTTTGGATTCTGTCTCCCTCTCTCTCTGCCCCTCCCCTGCTCGCTCCCCCTCCTCTCTCTCTCTCTCTTTCTCTCAAAAAATAGCTAAAATAAACTTTAAAAATATGTCTCTGATGGGCTTATTAGTAGACTGGACACTGCTGAGGAGACAACTTCTGAGCTTGCTATCTCTCAATAGAAACCTCCAAAACTGAAAAGCAAAGAGAAAAGCAAAGAGAAAGAAGGGCTGGAAAAAAAAAAAAAAAGAAAAAAGAAAAAAAGAAGAACAGAATACGCCAGAACTCGGGGACAACTATATATGATGTAACATCCATGTAATGAGAACACCAGAAGGAAAAGAAAGAGACAATGGAATAGAAGAGATATTTGAAACAATAATGACTGAGAATTTCCCCCAAATTAATGTCAGACCCCAAACTATGAGCTAGGAAGCACGGAGAACACCAGATAGGATAAATGCAAAAAAAAAAAAAAAAACAAAAACAAAAAACAAAAAACCCCACAAAAAACAAAAACAAAAACAAACAACCCCCCCCAAAACCCTACATCTACATATATCATTCTCAAACTGCAGAAAATCAAAGAGAGAGAAAAAAATCCTGAAAGAAGCCAGAGGTGGGGCAGAAAAAAAACAAACAACAACAACAAAAAAATCCACCTTCTCTATATAGGAGCAAACATAAAAATTATGTCTGATTTCTCAGAAAACGTGCAAACAAGAAGAGAGTGGAGCTAAATATTTAAAGTGTCAAGAGAAAAAAAAATTCATCAACCTAGAACTGTGAAATTATCCTTCAAAAGTGAGGAGAAATAGCGACTTTCTCAGACAAACAGAAATGAGGGAATTTGTTACCTTGCAAGAAATGTTAAAAGCAGCTCGTTGGAGAGAGGAAAAAATGATCTAGTTCAAGCACTCAGCTCTACATAAAGAAAGGAAAAGCACTGGAGAAGGAATAGGTGAAGGTAAATAAAAACCTATGTATTTTTTTCTTTTTTTTCTTTTTTTTTGTTTTTATTTTATTTTATTTTTTATTTTTTTAAATGTACATCCAAATTAGTTAGCATCTAGTGCAACAACGATTTCTGGAGTAGATGCCTGAGTGCCCCTTACCTATGTAGCCCATCCGCCCTCCTACAACCCCTCCCGAAACCCTCAGTTTGTTCTCTAGATTTATGAGTCTCTTCTGTTTTGTCCCCCTCCCTATTTAAAAAAATTTTTTTTTAATGTTTATTTATTTTTGGCAGAGAGAGAGAGACAGAGCATGAGCAGGGGAGGGGCAGAGAGAGAGGGAGACACAGAGTCCAAAGCAGGCTCCAGGCTCTGAGCTGTCAGCACAGAGCCCGACGTGGGGCTCGAACTCACGAACCATGAGATCATGACCTGAGCTGAAGTCAGCGCTTAACCGACTGAGCCACCCAGGCGCCCCTCCAGATGGATTTTTAATGTCACACCTTAGGAGTGTCGCTCCAGGAGAAACCCAAGGATAGGGATCATGCTGTGGTTGATTTTTAATCTCTCTTGACCCCATGCCCAGCAGAAAGCCTGGCACAAAGTAGGTCCCTCCAGAAATGCTTGCTGATAAGATGACTGTTTGTGGAAAGTAAGGTCTGGGGCAGGCCTCCCAGGGATGGCAAGATACGGATTTCCTTCTTTCTCTCAGAGACCGGAGTAGGTGTCTGTTGATTTCACCCTCTCCTACCTCACTGGGGACTGCTGCAGAATTTCCGAGGAGGAACGGAACACCCCATCTTCAGGCCTAGTGCAGGGCCAAGGCCCCCAGAACGCTTGGAGAGGGTGGCAGAACTTTCGGGAAGAGAGACAAGCCCCTCGCTCCGCAGGGGAAGCCTCTGCTGCGTTTAGACACGGGAGCCGGGGTCTGGTGATGGTTCCTTGATGTTGGGAGCAGAGTTGGGCACGAGTGCTGGTGGCGGCTGCCTCCAGGAAACCGTGGAGGTGGGAAGCTGAGCCCGGAGCGGCTTGAGTGGCAGGAGGAGGAAAGAGGCAGCTGGGGCCGGCCAGCCCTTTTGATGGATCAAGGAGGTTGCGAGCGTCCCATGGGCCAGGGGACCCCACTAAGGGCAAGTGGGCTCAGGAAAAAGCACAGGACCTTCCAGTGCGGTTAGAAGTAGTGGGGTGAATCTCTGGGGGCTGAAATTAAGGGCCATGTTGCCCCCATCATGGAACACGTAGTGGCGAAAGCCTGCCTTCACACGCTGGCCGACATCAGTGGATCAAGCCATACGAGGGGAAGGGGGAAGGAAGGAGGAGCAGGTCGGGCCTGAGCCGAGCAGAAGGCAGACGCTTTGAGCTGGACGTTGAGGCAGAAGCTTCTGTTTAGCCCGGACTGGCCGACTCAAGAGAGCACGGTACGATTGCCAAAACGGAATCTGTCAGCACAAGGGACCGGGAAGCTATGGGCTCTGCTTGGGGTCATTTCGAGGGGCAGGGAGACCGAGGAACCACCAAAGCGTGCACGAAGGCAGAGAAGGTTCCGGCTGAGTTAGCAGTGCTGTGGCCTCCTGGCTGCAGGAGGAGAGGTGCGGTTTTGAGGAGGGAAGAGCCCGGTGCGAGCAGAGGCTGGGCCTCTCCGGGAGTCTCCTCTGCAAAAGGGTTCCAGGGAGGACTTTGAGGTCCCCTCCCACTCGGCCCAGCAGCCACACAGAGAGCACGCAAAGCCTGCCTGGGACAAGGGGCTCCCTCTCCCGGCAACCTCGTCTATTTTTGGACATCCTATTAGAAAGTTTATTCACTGAACAGTGAATAAACAGTGATCTGTCCCACACAAGCCCACACTCCCTTTGGACACTGGCATGTGGGGAACAAGATGTCCTTGGGTCATCCCTTCTGCAAAAGAACATGGCCGCTGCCCCCCTTCCTCCTCCACCACCTTAGGCAAAGCAGCAGTCTAGTACAGCCCGTGCTGATTGTGTTCTTTTTAACTTTTATTTTGAGTGTAAAGATGTGAGTGCCACGACAGTGTGAGTGCGGGACAGTGCCTCCCGCGGTGGCCGGAGGGAGGAGCGGGAATGTCCCAACTGCATAGGCTTGGGATCAGCAAACCGTCCGCACCGTCTCCTCCCCCACAGCCATTCAGAGAGTCGCTGGGTCAGATGCCACTCTGTCCTGCAGCATTGCCGGCCTTGAGGGCCGAGCAGGGCCACGGGGCTCATGGGAACGTGCAAAAGTGAATGCGTCTCAGGGCGGGAGGTAGCCAGCCCAGCCCGGGAAAGGTGGGGGGGGGGGGGGGGGCGTGCATGTGCCGGAGGCTGGGGGTCCCGTCCGGGCCGGCTCGGGGGACGTCGTGGATTTCCCAGGCTGGACATCATGGGCGGGAGGGCTCACTCCACAGGCGAGCGCCGCCTGCCCCGTGTTACCCAAGTTTGTATGGGGCCCCCTCGCGCCCTTCATTCGGCCACGTCGATGGACAGCATGGCCTTGATCGCAGGGAATTTGTTGCAGGAGAAGTCAGCGAGCAGCTGCTTGGTGCCACTCCGGGTGGGCAGGATCTCAAAACGCACCCGGGACCGCTCCTTGGGGCGCAGGGTCGGCACGCTGGTGGGGAAGCGCACCGTCAGGGTTGATGGCGAGGTTCGTGGACCTCGGGCTAGAGGGGCCCCCTGCAGCCTCAAGTCCTGCGCTGGTGGGGCTCCCTCTGGCTCCCTCCCTGAGTCATGCCCCACCCCCTGCTAGCTTGGGGCCCCTCAGCTGGGGAGGGAGGGAGCCCCATGATCTCCCACATACGGAAAGCCCTGAGGACTGGCTCCCAGCGCCGGTGATCTGGACTTCCTGGGAGTTCAAGTCTGGTCAACCCCCAAACCAGATGCAAACGTGCGTGCCCGCGTGCGGACTCTCCCAGGGGCTGCGGGGAGGCCGCCTCCGACCCCCTCCCACCGCCCCACACTGGCCCCTCAGGCCCGGGACTCACTCAATCCTGAGGCTTCCCAGCAGCAGCCCGCTGCCCTCCACCATCAGCACGCAGTCCTTCACGGGCTCATCCAGCGGGTTGGAGAAGAGCATCTGGACATTCACGGGCTGCTGCACCCGGGCCTGGTCCAGCACCTACGAGGAGAAGGGTTGCCGGAGTCAGGACATGGGCTGGTAGCCTCACCTGCCACTTGGTGAGAGCCCATGCAGGCTGGGTGGACAGCTCAGTGACGGGCAGCCACCCCTGCAGGGGCTCCCTGGGGGACTGCTGCCAGGCCCCGTGCTTCCGACGGGACCCCAGGCTTGGAGGGAGAGGCGGCACGTTGTAGTGACTGAGAGCACTTTGTCTTCTCTGCCCCTCTTCCTGGTCGTGCTGGGAAGGGCAGCCCTGCTTCCCAGGAGGGCCCGTTCCACGTGGGCTGCTCAGAGGGCGGGGGACTGTTTCATTCTGAACTTAGAACTTTCCTGGGGCGCCTGGGTGACTCGGTCGGTTAAGCGTCCCCCAGTCTTGGTTTCAGCTCCGGTTGCGATCTCACAGTTCGTGAGTTCAAGCCCCACGTGGGATTCCGCGCTGACGGTATGGAGCCTACTTGGGATTCCCTCTCCCGCTCTCTCTGCCCCTCCCCCACTTGTGCGTGAGTTCGAGCCCCGTGTGGGGCTCTGTGCTGAGCTCCAGCTCAGAGCCTGGAGGCTGCCTTGGATTCTGTGTCTCCCTCTCTCTCTGTGCCCCTCCCCCACTCACACTCTGTCTCTCTCTCACTCTCAAAAAAAAAGTAAACATTAAAAAAATTAAAAAAAAAAAAAGAAAAGATAAAAGCAGTATTTTCTTTGAGGCTCCCACTCACCGGTCTCCCTTCCAGCCTGGAAGCCCTCTCCCTGGGAGGCCTGAGCCCACTCAGACCCCCACTCAGAGCCTCATGCTCCTCTCCACAGGACATGGCATTGGGCCCCTCAATTCAGGCCACTCTCTGATGACACCCCGGTCTATCGATGTCCTTTGAAACTTCTGGAGCCAAAGTTTTCCCTGCGTGTCATGTGTGGTCTGGACGGGGCTCCCGCCCCGCACTGTCTTTGGCCAGAGAAGCCTCGGGTTCCCATCAGGAAAGCAACCTGGACTATTTGTTTGCTGTCGAAGAGAGAGCTGTGCTTCTGTCCCTCCCTGCCTTCCAAAGAAGGAGCCAGATGAGCTCATGGATACGTAAACACTGACGTAGTGTTCACACTGATATTTGGTTTTCGTGTTATTTGTTCTTCTTGCCTTATTGCTGCTTACCACCCTGTCCCGTTGACCCAAATCTGTATGTGCACCCAAAAGGGAGGATAAGAGCCACCAGAAATCTGAATCTGATTATCAGTGGTTCACGGGCCAACGTGAGGGACATCACCCTTTGGGACAAAGTTCAGATTTCATGGTCTGATTCCACAGTATAACGTCCTCAATGCTTGCTGCGAATCCGTGCTGGGTTAGAGAACGGGACTTCACCCGAATGGTTACCTTTTCATACAGATTACCCTCACGGGTTTAAAAATCCGCACCCTGCTCTGAGTGAGCTGTGCACGGATTCTTTCAAATCAAGGTAAGAATGCGTGATGCTCTGCAGGCTGATGTCAAGGCGAGATTGTGTTAGGAGCAAATTCGTACAGAGATGTCCGAAAGAAGAGAGATCAGATGCCCTTTTGAAAGATTAAGTAAGAGAGTTCTTGGTGGCACATTTCCAGCCTATTTGTATTCTGATCTCCTTTCTAAAGATATTATAGTCTCTTCAAAGACAAAGGCCACTCGATATGGAAATCCAAAAGCAACAGTGTTGCACAACAGTGTTGAATAAAAGAGAAATGATAAAGCTACAGGGGCGCCTGGGTGGCTCCGGTGGTTGAGTGTCTGACTTTGGCTCAGGTCATGATCTCACGGTTCTTAAGTTCGAGCCCTGCGTTGGGCTCTGTGCTGACGGCCCAGAGCCTGGAGCCTGCTTCTGATTCTGTTTCTCTCTCTTTCTCTCTCTGCCTCTCCCCTGCTCATGCTCTGCCTCTCTGTCTCTCAAAAATAAATGAGCTTTAAAAATGAAAAAAATAAATACATTAAAAAATTAAAAAAAAAAAAGATAAAGCTATAAGAATATTTGATGATACTGGATAAAGGAGTATAATGGGGGGAAAATTACCTTCACTTAAACACTGATCATTTTAACACAATGTTTTCATAACTGAACCAGCTTGCTACCCAGCATCCCCTCCCAGCTTCAGCTGTCCATCACGTCCATGGAGAGGATGCGTGGTTCTTGGAAATGCCTTGGGAAGCAGGAGAGGCTTTGGCACACAGGGGACAAGCACCGGCTGATGACGAGGACGCGCGGGTGGGGAAGAAGGCAAGCCGGAAGCCAAGTGCCCTGCTCTGCTCATGACTATTTTACAAAATCTGATTAGCTTCTAAGATGTGGCAGCAGGGGAGCCAGTGATGGGCCCAGAGCAGGGACAGCGCCTCCCCGGGTGGAGTTTACAGACGGGTAGGAGAATGGAGCCAAGGTCAAAGTGCACAAATACAGGTATAACTTCAACTAGAACAGATGCCATAAAGTAAGAGCACAGAGGGCTCTCAGGGACCTATAACTGGAGACCGAGCCTTATTTGGCGGGGCAGGGAGGGGACGCGTCAGGAAACGCTTGTCTGGGGAAATGGCCCCTGCAAGGGAGGTATTTTATTATCGCGATGACAGAGTTAGAACAACGGAGCCACAGAGATCAAGGGACTTAACTCAGGGTGGCTGCTGGGAAATGGTGGGGCCTGGGTACAAGGTCAGGCCCAAGGGCTGAACGGCTGCCCCTCTCTGTTTTCCCCTAAACTCCCTGGCCAGGACAGGGGCTGCCCTTCTGAGGTGGGGGACCACTGCCCACTCTGAAGCACAGTCTAGACGATGCTCTGCAAACGTGGCCAGCGGCTAGGCTGTGGGCTAGACCCACCCCTTGTGAGTCTCTGTGATTCTCGAGCCTGGCCCCGCCCGGAACACGGCAGGTGCTCAGAGCTGAGGAACCCCTCCAGCGGCTTCTCAGCTGATGCCCCAGTGCATCTGGAACCTGATCCGAAGAAGCCCAGGGGCAAATGTGTTTGTTTATTACCAGAAACAAGGATTCCGGTCTGAGCGGGAACACTGGGCCATCCACTTGGCGGAGGCTGGACCTAGGTCCCTGACCCTCTCAGCGGGGAAGGAGCTGCTTTGCGGTTTGGGGGTATTGGTAGGGCTGGGCTGGCTGGGGAGGCGCCCATTCACCGCCCCCCTTACCTCCAGGGTCAGGCTGGGGTTGTCCAGGATGATGTCCCTTTCTACCACCACCTCTGCCTCGTCGGAGACCTGGCACACGGCGGTGGTCCGGATCATGTTGTCTGCCTTTAGGTACTTCTCGTACTGAGCGTATGTAATCTTCACGGGATGCTTTATTTCTGGAAGGAGAAGCCGGGGAGGGCAGAGTGAGAGAGAGTGGGGTGGACTTCTGGAACCTTCAGAGCTGATGATACCAAGCCAAGGCTTCGGGAGCCGGCAGGGAATGTCTGCAGCCCGGGGCTTGACTGAGCCCTCCCTGCTGGGCCCGGTGGGAAACAGGCCCCTGTTCTGTGCAGCCTCTAGAGCCGAGGCTGGGGAGGGACCAGGACTCCGGCTGGCTGGGCAGCTTCCCAGGAGGATGGGTTGGATGGGCTGGAGACACTTCCCTTCCTGGAACATGTCAGAGGGCAGGGAAGAATACAAATGTTAGCCGATTGCCTAACGATGACGACAATGGCGATGACAACAAAATCTTAACTAGGAAGGGAAGCCAGGGATCGGCTGAAGAAATCGAATAGCCTGGGATTCTATTGTGACAGGTCCCCGAGCCACCTCGCCACCGCTGGTCTCTCCTGCTTCTGAGTACCCCCCGCCCACACACCAGGTGGACGCGGCTTTGGAAGTGCTCCCCCCACCCACCCCCTCCAAAATCATGTTCCTCCTCTCCCATGCCTCTTCAAAAAGCTCCTTGCTGGCTCAGAAACGAACAGATGATCATAAGGGGGAAAGGATAGGAAAAATGAGGTAAAAACAGAGAGGAAGGCAAACCATAGGAGACTCTCAAACACAGAGAGCAAAGTGAGGGTTGGTGGGGGGGGGGTGGGGGAAATGGGGGATGGGCATTGAGGAGGGTGCTTGTTGGGATGGGCACTGGGTGTTGTATGGAAGTGATGAATCATGGGAATCCACTCCCAAAGCCAAGGGCACACTGCATACCCTGCACATTAGCTAACTTGACGATAAATTAAACAGAAAAGAAAAGAAATCAGCTAACTTGACGATAAATTAAACAGAAAAGAAAAGAAATCACGTTCCGATGCATCCGTCTGGCCCTGCATCCCTGAGCCCAACTCACCTCCCCCTTGAAAGAGCCCTTAGTGATTGTCATTGTTCCTTTGACCACACAGACACATGGTGGCCAAACCACAAGGTTCCTTCGGCTAGAAATGCCTCCCCCAGCTTCTGTCCATTCACCTGGCTTTTCCCAAGTCTCAGGGCCCCTCTCCCTCCTCTGTGGTCCAGGCCATTCCCACCTCTCTCCCAGGGGTCACGCTGGGTGGCCGGGGGTGCCCCGGCACCCCTATGCCCTTTGAGAGGGAAGCTGCCTCGGCTGTTCGCACTGGAGGAATGTACGAGGCCTGCCTCGACTGTACAGATGGATGTGCAGAGTGAGTTGTTGTTTCAACCCTTTCTCTCACGTGAATTCTTTTTGGTCCACAAAAATAGCTCTCCCCTAGAGCCTTGAAGGGAGACAGCAGCCCGGCGGTTTCTTCTGGAGGGGGCAAGATTTCTGCTGAAATTCTGCCAGAAGACAGGTTGCTAGGGCTGCAGCCTCCTGACAGGTGTAACACCTCTCAGTGTCCCTATAGACAGAGCTCTTCTTTCAAGACGGGCTGTATAATTAATCAGTTTTTATTATGGGAAGCAAATAGCCACCCCACCCTTGTTAATCTGCTTTGTAAGTCCCAACTTTTCATAACAGCTTGGCGGATTTTGCCAACGTGGGCACGCCTGCCTTCTAATCCTCTCAGAGCGCCGGGCCTTTTTCTGCCCCGCCTTGCTCCTTTCCCATCTGCGCTACCCAGGACTGGGGAGTTTCTGCTCCTCCCAGATTCTCTGGCCTCCAAGAACACCCATCACTGCCGAGGGAAATCGGGAAGCTTCCCCTGTGGCTGCGGTGTGGGAAGGAACATTGGACAAGGGTTTGAGACCCTGCTCTGTATTGCGACCCGTCCGGGGGCAAATCTGAAAAGTGATTCGTTGTGGGGTGGGGGTGAGGCGTGTGGGAGGGGTAGGCAGACATATAATCTAGAAAATGGGGGGTGGGCCTGGATTTAGCATCAGGACGCCCAGGGCTGAGACCCCCGTACTGCCGCTAGCTGTGACGCGTAAGCTCTTAAAGCAAGGTCACAATGTCTCCAAGCCTCAGTTTCTGCCTCTGGGAAAGGGGATACTGAAATCTGCCCGTTTCAGAAGATCAAATGAGAGAGGATGTGAAGAAGCTCTCTGCACGCTGAGCGAAGTGCGTGTACCTGCAAGGGACGTCTCGGTGTGGCTATTAACTGCCAGAGCCTCCTTCCTTCCTCCCCCCAGGGGTGTAGAAGGATCTGGGTTGGCACCGCCCTGACCTGCACTGTTCTCACTGTGACAGCTTTCAAAACTTCAAAACCCAAGGCTTAACCACAGCGACCATGGGCTGCTCCTCTCTTAGTCAGCTGAATCCGTTCCAACAGGAACCCTCCAACCCCAAAAGAACATGAGCCGCCTTGGATGCATGGCGTCCCCACAAACCACAGGGCGAGTTACCTTCTTCGGGATCCAGGGATATTGTGACAGAGTCCTTCCACACTTCGTGTACCAGTGTGCCGTTGTAGACGATGGTCCAGGCCGTCATGTTCACGGTCACCGTCTTCATGTCGCTCGTCAGGTTTTTGAGTATCAGGGCCATGTTGACTTCTTTGCCCACCTCCAGGATGCCGGTGACCTTGAACTTCCCAGAGATGCTGGGCTCCCTCCCCCCTCCTTCCAAGTGTCTCGCAGACGTCGCACCAAAAGCCATGCGGGGTTTAAGTTTCCCCAAAGCCTTCTCAAACACTTGTCTCTCCTGGCTGGAACCTGTGTGGTTGGAAAAGAGGGAAACATCTCAGGGAGGGGGTGGAGCCTGGACAAAGGACAGCACTCTACCTGGAAAGGCAGCCTGGGACTAGTTGGCTTTGCCCACTGAGCCACGATTCTCATCGAAGCAAGTGGCCACGCTCTCGGGGCCTCCATTTCATCCTCCTTAACGCGAGGCTCACAGACCCACAGTCTGTGGCGCTTTCCCATTCAGTGGGGAAAGCTTTAGCGACACCTGCACCAAGTTACCATCTGGCTTGATATTTTGCTCAGCTTAATCAGTGTAGATTTCGTGCCCCTTTTCTTTGTTTTATTTATTTATGTTTGGATAAAAGGTCCCTGGCGAGAACAAGCAGGTACTTTAAAAATAAGTGACGGGGACATTCGTGTGGCTCAGTTGGTTAAGCGTCCGACTCTTGATTTTGGCTCAGGTCATGATCTCAAGGCTCGTGAGTTCGAGCCACACGCCAGGCTCTTCAAGGACAGCACAGAGCCTGCTTGGGATCCTCTCTCTCTGCCCCTTCCCCTCTCACGCTCACTCTCGCGCTCTCCCACTCAAAATGAAGAAAGGAGCTTTTAAAACAGAAAAAGTAACAAAAACGGAGTAAAAAAAGGTTAGAGTGAGTTCATAAGCAAAAAGTGGGGAAAAAAGGTTATGATTTAGAATTGGCTTCATTAAAAAAAAATTTTTTTTTTTTCCAAACCACTTCACCGTGTTATTCTGCTTTGTTTCTAGAGGTACTTTGGGGTCAAAGAGTGGCACTTCTGTCTGTGTCAAAAAAGAACTTCCCGTGGTTGATTTGGTCCCGCGTTATGACTGGTTTCAATTGTCGAGAGAGTTCAGGTTTTAAAACCCCAAGGATGGATTTTCTGACTCCGACTCAGATTGTGAACACTGCTAAATGTGACGGTAGAGATGTCCCCTGGAGAATGGCCATGGTGACGCTCAAGGTCGTGGCTCTTGGGCATTAAGGTGAGTAGCAACCTCCACACCTCTGGGCCAATGGTGGCCACACAGTTCACATAAGGCTCCCTGCCTTGACCTGAAGATAGACCCAAGATCAAGGAGAAGGTGCACTGACCCTCCAGGAATGTGGGCAGACATACACAAGGAAGGATTCCCATGTTTGTATCTGCAGACCATACTTAACGGCCCCCGTCTTCCCCAACCAACTTGTGACATTTTTAAGACACCAGATGACTTATCGTAAGCACTTTACAACTTAGCGAGGCCTTTCCCGTAAGTGACATGTAACAACTGGCTGAGACCTCAGAGGCCAACCCATCCAAGGCCATCGTGTTAAAAGGAAGGCCTTAAGAGAAGACACGACCGATCCAAGCAACTGGTCTAATCATGGGGTTAGAAGCAGAGAAGAGGGCCAGTCCCCACGTGTCTATACCCGTAGTCCAAGGTTCCCCCCGAACATCCTACTGAAAAGGAGACAGGCAGCCAGATTACCCAAGCTGAAAGCTCCTGGTGGGCTGGGTTCTTTCTGGTGCCTTCCCATCTTCTAGCAGAGTTGTAAGTCCACACCCAGGGCTGGTGTCTGTGCAGGGAGCTGAGCCTTCTGTCCCCAGGACCTCAAAGCAGGCGTGTTTGCACAACGAGGCGCAGAGCCCAGATACCTATATAGGTCACCTGCTGAGCTTACTCAAGACTCAACTTCCTGCTACTGTCTTCTCCCTTGGTGTTGACGTTGCGCAAATGCTTAGCAACCCATTTTATGAGCTTTTCCTCCCCGGGGCCCTCGGAGACAGGCCGGCGGGCATCATTAGGTAAGGAGAACCGGGGACAACAGTCATCAGCTCTGCTGTCACGCAGAGGCTGGGGCACTGTCCTGCATGGACTCACCCCAACCTGGCCACGGCCCAGCCCTTCTCCATTGGTGAGGAGGTTTGGCTGGGACAGGCAGAGCCCCTCAGTAAGCAGAATCAAGGGGTGACAGCAAGGTAAGGAAATCCACAGGACATATGTCCAAGGAAGCAGTACATTTCAAAAGGCACCTTGGGAGGTCATCATTTCAGTGCAGCGACAGAAGTCCAAGTTGATAAAAATCACCACTATTTAATACATCCTCACTGTGCCAGGCACTGCTCTTGGCCCATCCTGTGCACAAGCTCATTTACTCATTTATTTATTTTTTAACGTTTATTTATTATTGGGAGACAGAGAGACAGAGCATGAGCAGGGGAGGGGCAGAGAGAGGAGGAGACACAGAATCCGAAGCAGGCTCTGGGCTCCAAGCCGTCAGCACAGAGCCCGACGCGGGGCTCGGACTCACAAACCGCGAGATCGTGACCTGAGCCGAAGTCGGGCGCTCAACCGACGGAGCCACCCAGGTGCCCCTGCACAAGCTCATTTAAATCCTACTGAAGACAGGCATTGCTGTTCTCATGTTACCGGGGAGGGAGCCAGGGATCGGAGATCCTAAGACTCCTGCGTGAGGTCTCCTGGTTATAGGTGTATGACGGGAACTGACCTCCTGCCCCCCGGCCCCTACCCTTGTTTCTACATCATGACAGTGTTGAAAATTCTTCGACATCTCCCTTCCCCATGGCCTGTGAGCTCAGGGAGGGCAGGGCCCCCGTCCACTGTGTCGCTCATTGCCTCCCCGGAGCCGATCACGCAGCGGGCACCAGCTGGGTCTCAGTCCATGTTTATTGACTGAGAGAAGGGCTGTCTGGTCCCAGCCCTGGGGATGGCCTGCAGAGGCAGCTTGGGGACCAAACTGAGGCTACCGATCTCATTACCCTAGGCCTATGCTTCCAAATGCCCATAAATACCACTACCCGGGCAGGTTCCCTGCCCTCCACCACCAGACTTGGAATCAGACCCTGTCTCCCGTGCTCAGCTTTCCTCTTTTGTGAGCTGCAGCCAACATCAACAGCCAGCATTTGTGAGAGTTTTGGGCTTCACTCCAGGGCGTGCTCTGGGTCCCTTTAGGGGAGCACCGAGGCAGGGACCCACATCCTCGGGGGCTTTGCCCATTTCGGAGTCCGGAGAGTGTTTCCTGCCTGTGTTTCTTTTAGGCTAGCAATTTCTCCTAAAGCCCCCGGGCAGCCTCCCACGGGAGTCGTGTTTCTCCCCGTGATGTCCCATCGCAGGGCTGTCACCCCAGTTGTGGGAAAGGGACCCGGCCGGAGAGGAGCCGCACTGCCAGCTGCCAGGCCCCGCGGCAACATTCCACGGGCGCCGCGTCTGCCTGTGATGGTTCCGTCCCCACTGGAAACAGTCGGAGGAACTGGGCGTTAGGCGCCAGGGAGCAGTCCTCCCATTCAGGCCGAACGGGCTGAGAGCACAGGAGGAGGAGGAGGAATTCTCTCCCTCCTCCGCCCTCAAAGCCGTCTTCCCACCGCCCAGCCCTGGGCGGCGCAGCCCCCAGGGGCCGTGCCCCCTTCCTACCTTCTGGATACTTGTACTTCTCCGTGATGTCCATGCGAGAGTTGCTGCCCACCGCCTTGGTGCTGATGTACCTGCCGATGCTGCGGGTGTCCGTGGAATTCTGCTTCTGGGTGTTGTTGCGGACGTCGTGGATCCAGGTGATGCGGTCGGCGTTCACCTCCGCGAAGACGAAGGGCATGTCGAAGTCCAGGTTCACGTCACCCTCTCGCACGGCGGTCACCGAAGCGGGGCCGCACTGGAACACCCCTGGTGGCCCAGGCGTAGAGATTGGATGCGTGCCAAAACCAGGCCAGGCGGGCGAGAGCTCACCCCGGGGAGGCCGCCCACGGCGACGCAGCTTCTCTGCCTCTACCCCCTGAGACTCCTTCGGCTCCGGCTGCCTGCCCCACTCCTTTGGCCCTGGGCACGGGCCCTCCCGGGGGTGCTGTTATCTGCCGTGGTGACACCCCGCTCAGACGGCACTTCTCTGGAAGACTGGCCAGTCCCGCAACCCGCTGGCCACCCTGGGGGGCTGTCTCCTAAAGAGGAAAATCTTGCCGTCTTGTGCCCTTTTCTACCTTCCCAAATCCTCACCCCCTATTCCCAGAAGAATACCCTAAACCCAGCCCGCAGGGGTCTTGCTCCTCTGAGCTCCCAAGCCCTGCCTGTCCCCTCGCGCCTCCCGCACTTGGCCGAGGTGGATCAGACAGGCAGAGACAGGTGTAGATGTGGATACACAGGATACAGTTTCATGTGACATTCAACATGAACGTAGCCCGCGACACACGGCCCGCGGGTCACAAGCGGGAAGAAGAAGACTTCCTGGAGAGTCTGGGGCCCAAGCCGCAAAGGGAGAGGCCAGAAGTGGGAGCCGAAGCCCTGGGCACCGGGACAGGGAGGGGGCCAGCCTGCATGAGGAGAGCTTGGCTTGGCAGAGGGGCACCGTGGAGGGGACAGAGGTGCTGGGGTCCCTGATCACGGAGGTCTCCAGCTGAGCGGGGGACTCTGGGCGAAATCCCTGGGCAACAGGGGACCGGAAGGTTTCTGTGCTGGGAGGGACAGGCTCCTCGAGGCAGTGTGGGGAAATCCCTGTTGGCAGAGGGTGGCGTCTTCCCCTTGTCGCCTGGCACGTGCCAGGACCTCCACAGCAGTGACAACAGTCGCGTGGGCGAAGCCACTCGTCCAAGTAGCAGCCTGAGCCAAGGAAAATTAGGATGGGAAATCTATGCTGAAAATATTTTGTCTTCGTTCCATCGAGCCTTCCTGACATCGAGCCTTCCTTTCCTTCCATCGAGCCCTCGGGTGGCTTTCCTGAGCCTCGTCCACTGCTGCACAGAATTGAGAGGCCGGGACATAGGGCGAAACCCAGAGGAGGGGGCGGTAAGCAGGGCTGCTGGAGGGTTACCTTGGCTCCTCTCCTGGGGGGTGGCGTCCAGGACCTGCCATCCACTGTACGAGGGGCCCAGGTCAGTCCGCACAAACCAGCCTTCGTTCCAGACGTGGAAATTCCTGCGGACAGAACCACAGATTGCAGAGCTGGCCAAAGGCCACGAAGCAGGAGGTGGCAAAATACCACACCTCTGCCTGACAGTGCGGCGCCCCTTAGTCACCGAGCGAGTTTCCCCTGTGCCAGCTACTGTGCTAAACCTCACCGAGCACCTAAGTCCTCACAGTGCTAGGAAACAGCGCCTTCATGCCGATCTCATAAGAAGGAGAAACTGAGGCTCAGGGAAGTTAAGCAGCTTCCAACTGTACGGTCACAGTTTGGATCCAG
Source organism: Panthera uncia (assembly GCF_023721935.1). Classification (NCBI taxonomy): domain Eukaryota; kingdom Metazoa; phylum Chordata; class Mammalia; order Carnivora; family Felidae; genus Panthera; species Panthera uncia. The sequence continues at coordinate 28,494,121 of NW_026057578.1, read as the reverse complement.
GCACCCCTAACCCCCAAACCTGGGTCCTCGACCACGATGCTCTACTGCCTTTCTGAGGAGCTGAATGGCCCCAGGTGGGAGCGAGCATCCAAGCAGGGAAACCCACACAGCTTTTTTTCCTGCGCATCCTGCTGGGAAACACGTCTGTATCTCACGCCAGCTGAAAATAAATGGGGCTGCAGCAAGAGTGACAGGTCTGGCTAAGAGCCACGTGCTTCTGGGCTGAGGTCTGGCTGAAGAATGACACACGCCAGCGCAAAGATGTTCTTCGTCAACCGCGTCACCTCGTCTCCCAATCTGCGGGGCTCTGTCGCGTCTCCAGGGATAGCCAATTAGCCGATGTCTCTGTCATCCCACCTGGTGGTTCTGCCCTCTCCTGTCCTCTCTACGCCCACTGCAACTACATTAGCCTTGGCTTTGGCAGCTTTGATCCAACTAGAAGAAACTGCACATCGGACACGAATCCAACTTCCATTCGACTTGGAAACACAGCGTTTTATACTCGTGAGGTGGAGAGAGTTTGAAGCCGAGTGCCCACTCAGAAACCATAAAGGAAAAAGATCGATACATTTGACTAGGCAAAGATATTAAACTTGCATATACCAGCCAAGCAAGCAAAGTGTAGTTCCATTTCCCGTATGGAAGAGGAAGCTCCTTGTACGTGGTCCCTTCCGCAGGTAACAATAAACTCGGAAAAGGAAAGCAAAACAAAACAAGCCCCCCCCCCCAAAAAAAAACAAAAAGAAAATAAAAACCAAAAAAACTAGACAACTACCTGAGCGTGAACAAAACAGAAGGATTTTGGAAAGGAGTCTGAACTTGGAGGAAGGAGCCAGCGTGGGGCAAATTGGACTTTTGGTGACTTTGTCCTAAGTCAGACCACATCTGGGGCGAGGTGCGGGGCAGTAAAAACTTCAACGGGTAGCCCACATGTTTCTGACCTGAGGAGCCAAGAAACAGCCTGGGTCAACCAGGGCCACTAGACAGTGAGGGGGAAGCCCTGGAGGGAAGGAGTCAGAGAAAGAAAATCCCAGATTTGTATATAAACTCTGCCCAAGCCTCTGGGCGACTCTGACCCATGCATGTATACAGCAGACAGCAAGCAGTCGGCTAAAGATAAAAGAAGTGAGCTGAGATTCGAGTTGTTTCCTCCCATAGGGTGAGATGAGGTTTGCAGTTTGGACCCAGCCCAGGCAGGCTGCTGAAATAAAATAACAGAATCCAGACATCTCAATGCCCGGGGTTACAGTCCCAGATGACTCAACATAGGAAGAACCAGAAAAACATGACCCATTCTTCAAGGGAAAAGGCAACAACAGAGAGTAACCTTAAACCAATATAGATGTGGGAATTATTGGACAAGGACTTTAAAGCAGCTCTCGGAACGAGGCTCAGTGAAATACGGGGAAATATGGCAATAGCAAGTGAAAAGAGAACTTTTAGCCGAGCAAGAGAAACTATTTGAAAGAAAAAAAAAAAAAGAACCAAATGGAAATTCTCAACGGAAAAAAGACGAATATCTTAAATTAAGCCATTCAATGGGTGAGCTTATTTGTGGAATTGAGAGGACAGAGGAAAAGTTCTGTAAACTTGAAGATAGACCAGTGGAAATTGTCCAAGCTGAAGAAGAAAGAGAAAAGTGGTTGAAAAAAGATCAATAAAATAGGGAAAAAATACGTAACATATACATAGACAGAGATTTACTATAATTAATATTACAAAGTACTTATAAATCAGTAAGAAAAACACAAGAGGACGGGTCAAACACACCAAGAAAGGACAATGAGCAGGCAATTTTGGTAAGAAATACAAATGATTAGGGCACCTGGGTGGCTCAGTTGGTTAAGCGTCCAACTCGGTTTCAGCTCAGGACATGATCTCAGTTCGTGAGTTTGAGCCCCACATCGGGCTCTCTGCTGTCCTCGCAGAGCCCGCTTCAGATCCTCTGTCCCCTCCCCCACCCCCGACCTTCCCCTGCTCATGTGCTCTCTCTCAAAAATAAAAAAATAAAAACTTAAAAATTAAAAAAAAAATAAAAACTGTCAAGTAAACATATTAAAAAAAAAAAAGAAATACAAACGATCACTGAACATATGATTACCCTAGCATACATTTAATCCCATGACCATGGAAAGAAAATTAAAGTGACAAAGAGATACCATCACACCCATGCAAGGAAAAAGACAAAGGCCCAGGATGATGCATGTGGTTGTGTGATGCCTGTTTCCAGATGTAGGAACACAGGCACTGTCAGAGCTCACTGGTGGGAGTTTAAATTGGGGTGACATGTATGGAGGGCCATTGGGTAATGGGTACGAAAAACCTTTAAAAATCTGCATACCCACTGAGCTGGTAATTCCACTTCTAGGCATTTCTTCTATAAAATAAGTCACACGGGCTCACATAGGGACACGTGGAAAGGCGCTCACCGTGGCATTGTTTGCAATAGCAAAAACAATGGAGGAGAAATTCGTCAGGAGGGAAATTGCCAGAGAAGTTGCGGCACAGCCATGCACCAGAATATCAGAAAACCGTCCAAAAGAATGAGCAAAACCAAGCTAGCATTTACGTGGAAAGACGTCTAAAATATATCAAGTAAGAAATGGTGCATGGTCCCTGATTTTTAACCACCACACGATCCTATCTGTCTCTCTAAATTTTTACTTATTAAAAAATTTTAAGAAAAGAAAATGCAACAAAAAGAAAAGAAAGAGAAAAGAAAAGAGAAGAGAAGAGAAGAAAAGAAAAGCCAAGAAAAAAGAAAAAGGGGCACCTGAGTGGCTCAGTCGGTTAAGTGCCTGACTTCAGCTCAGGTCACGATCTCATGGTCCGTGGGTTCGAGCCCTGCATCAGGCTCTGTGCTGACAGCTCAGAGCCTCGACCCTGCTTTGGATTCTGCGTCTCCCTCTCTCTCTGCTTCTCCCCAGCTCTCTCTCTCTCTCTCAAACATAAAATAAAACATAAACAAATTTAAATTTTTATTGATTGACATAGAAAGATATAAAAAATTATAAAATAGTTTAACTTGATCCTATTTGGGTCATGAAAACCACCACACATCCATCTAATGTGTGGACAGGACAAAGGGTCTGGGAGAATCCATCTCAAAATGTTATTAGTGTTTTTCTTTGGGAAGTAATTTTGCGCATTACTTATGTACTTCTTTGTTATTATTTTATAATCAGGAAAAATTTGTTTTCATGTTGCATGTTTGGAAGAGGCTTCCTGTGGGGCCAGACGGAAATCTGTGTATGCTAGGCAGCTACCGAAGGAGTTAGAAGCACCCCGTCAGTACTTATGGGGTGCCACATGACCGTGCTAGTCCTGCAAGGAACGAGGGGAGATATAAAAAGTCAGCTCCAACACAAGGCAGAAGGGGATAAGGCCATAAGAGGTGAATAAACAGATGAGTAAGAATAATACGAAGCAAGGATACGAGTGAAGAAAAACAACGCTCTTATTCACGACTGCAGTGACCATAGGTCATCACAATCTTTCTGGAAGGCCACAGTAGTAGATGTCAGAAGCCTTAAAAATGTTCCTTCCCTTTAATCCAGGACATGCCATGTCTAGGAATCTTTCTTACGGGACTAATCACAGATTGTGCTCAAGATTTATATCTGAGAACGTCCATTAGTGTGTTATTTATAACAGGGAAATAGATAGGTAACCTAGGGAATAGGGATTATAGTAATAGCAAAGGTAGGAAAAGAAATAATGGTTCAACCATACAGTGGAATTTGACACACTCAAAACCTTATTTTGGAGATTATTTAAAGACAGGGAAAATGCTCATCATGTAATGTTTGGGCGAAAGCCCAGGACTTTAAAACAAACAAACAGGGGGCGCCTGGGTGGCTCCGGCGGTTGAGCATCCGACTTCGGCTCAGGTCATGATCTCACAGTTCGTGAGTTCGAGCCCCGTGTTGGGCTCTGTGCTGACGGCTCGGAGCCTGGAGCCTGCTTCGGATTCTGTGTCTCCCTCTCTCTCTGCCCCTCCCCTACTAGTGCTCTGTGTCCCTCTTCCTATCAGAAGTAAATAAATGTAAACAAATAAAATAGAAAACAAACAAAACAGCGAGGTTCGTTTCCAGGTGTGGAAAAAAAGGAGGATGCATCTGTGATACGCTCTGTCTTGTACCCTGCCTCGTAAAATGTATAATCCCAATTCCATAAACAACTGATGGAGGAAAGATGGGCTGGAAAACGATCAACTACTCAAAGTATGTGAACAATGGGACTACAGATGGCTTGCATTTCTTTATTCTGAAACTGCCTGTAACTGGGGGGGGAAAAGGGTCATCATAGAAAGGATTGCTAGCAAGATCCATAAGTCTTTTGGAACGGGCCCTCCAAGATCAGTGAGAGTTCGCCCGGGAGAAAGCAGGGGGTGTGAGGTGATCAAGGGATGGGACAGGGATGGGAAAGCAGTAGGAACACCAAGTTTCGCGTTCGTCTACTTCCTGGCAGAGAACCCTAGGGGAAGGGCGGGTTTGTATCAAAAATTGATAAGTCGCTGGATTTTAATATTTATTTGCAGGGCGGGAATTTAAGAGCAGAAAACAGATTACATCCTGGTCCCTCCCGCATTTGGAAGCCAGGACTTTACGCACGATTATTTGGGATGCATGTGCCTGTCTCTCGAGGGGTTTCAGGAGGAGGGGGGTGGGGCTCAAGAAAAGGACACACTGCAGGTGTTAGAACTACCTGAGGCGTTTACTAAAAGATGCAAATTCCCCTATCTACCCCCACCCCCCCACCTAAGTCGGTTCTAACATCATCTTGGAAGTTTATAAACCATTGCCTTAGAGACGGCATCTTCCTTCTGCTGAATTCATGGGGTCAGGAGACCCCATCTAGAAAGGAACCCCCAAAGCCCTCTCCCTTCCCCTGGTAGACTCCCATTTGTCCTCAAAGCAGTCCAGACACAACCTCCTCCAAAAAGTCTTTTCCTGATGCGGGGAGCCGGCGCCGGCCGCACGTCTGGGCTATCTCTGAATCTCACTCAGGATGCGGTTATTTGGGCTTTTCTCCTCCACACCTGCCAGTCTCCTTACGCAGCCGCGAGCTCCTCTGGCCCAGTGCCTGCGTCTCGCTCCTCTTGGGGCCCTGGGCCCCGGGCAGGGCCTGGCACGGGGGACGCACTTCATCGTGTTTTCCGGGGCCCGGGCCATTCTGGGAGCCTTGGTTTCCTCGCCGCAAGTGTGAGCGAGGCGCGTTGGGGCGGCCGCGTGTTCGTGGAGGCCGGTAGCCATGGAGAGATTGCATCACGAGCCAGCTAACAGGCTGAGGTGTGGTTGCCAACAGCTCTGCCCCAGAACTGGGCAAATCTACCTCCCTGTGACCGGGCAGGGCGGGCCCCACGTGCCTTCTATCTCAGAGCTATATAAAGTCTGCAAGTAGAGTCAGGTCTGTGACTCCAGACATTGGGGAATCGAGTCAGGCAAATAAGGAAAACAGGCCAGAGATGTCAAGGGAACGATAACCTTGGCCGTACTTGTTCCAAATCTTTTGCTTAGCGTTCAGTGACAGAACAAGGCCCCACAGGCCTCCTCTACAGTGGCTCGGAAAGGAACCGAATGAAAGAAGCATCTCAAACTAAGCTCCCTGCCCCCACCCCCAGAGGAGCCTGATTCTCGAGAAGCGAATACTCCAGAACCCTGTCCCTCTTAAGCCGAACCACTGGCATGAGCAGCATGGCTTGGAAGAAAACCTACCCCACTGGATGCAGTTAATGTGATTTGAAGAAAGATCTGGAAGAAATTGCTGAGGTCCCCCGGCCTAGCCCTTCGTTTGGCAGATGGGAAACTGAGGCACAAAAAAGTTAAGGAACCTATGTAAAGTCATACACTTTAATTTAGAGAGGCTGAATGTCTCTCTTACTTCTCTCCGGGCCTTTGTTTTCTCATGTACGGAATCAGCAGGTCCCTCCCCAAGATCCTTCCAGTCTCCTAAGGTTCTCTGACTCGGGAGAGTCCCTTTGACAGGGATCTGTGTTCCACCCCTCACTTGGACCCAAATTCACAGTTGGACTTCGGGCAAGCCATTTCCCCTCACTGAGCCCATGAGATAGCGTTTAGTCTTTTTAAAAGATGTTTAGTTTTTAATTTTGAGACAGAGAGAGAGAGGGGGAGAGAGAGAGAGAGAGAGAGAGAGAGAGAGAGAGAGAGACAGTGCACCAGCGGGAGAGGGGCAGAGAGAGAGGGAAAGAATCTCAAGCAGGCCCCTGGTTATCAGTGCCGAGCCGGACTCAGGGCTCGATCTCACCAACCGAACCGCGAGATCCTGACCTGAGCCGAGATCGAGAGTCAGACACTTAGCTGACTGAGTCACCCAGGTGCCCCGAGAGAGAGCGTTCAGTCTCCCAGAGAAGAGCCATCTGCCACCGAAGTGTGAATCAAAGAACCAGGCCCCTCCATCTGCACGGGTTGGACGGCACCCAACCTCACCGCAGCCCTGCTTGGCATCCAGCCAAACCGGGAAAATCTCAGAGTCAGCAGGGTTCGATTGCTCAAGGTAACATTAATCAGGAATAATAACAATGTTCTCTGGCATGTCTCTGGTACCAAGTTGCCTGGGTTCTGAATCCCACCTCCACCGTTTGCTGGTTATGTGCCCTGGGGGGGGGGGTGACTCTGTGTCTCAGTTTCCTTGACTACAGAACAGGGGGTGATGACGATACCGCCCTACCTCATTGTTCCTGAAGACCCCGCGTGGGCCCCGAGAGAAGTGTCCGGTAAGCAGCGATTGCTCAACAGGCTATTCGTCGCTGCTGTTATTATCAGGCACTATTGGCCATTTCACCTCACTTGATCCCTACCTTCTATTTATTACCTGAGGCAGATCTGGGCAAGGTTCTCCAGGCTTTCAACATTTGCAACCCGCAGAGATTCGGATCAAGGTTTATTCTGTCCAAACCCAGACTATCCTTCTACTAAGAGGTTAGCGAAGTCCCTCCAGGCGGAGGACGACTTGTGGTTTCTCTCCCTCCCCGCCGCCCCCCCCCCCCCCGGGTGGCATCTGCACAGAAGGGACAGCACGAGTCCCTTGGGAAGGGAGACAAAAAGTGGGGTGAGCCGGAGTTGCAGGGAATCGAAACAAGGAAAGCCGGTGAGAGTCTTAAGGGAGCCAACCCTCGTATGTCACTGATGGATAAGCGTGGAACCAGAAAGATGACGTAGCTTACCGAAAGTCCTCGGGCAAGATGCTAGCGGGGCTGGAACCAAGACTCAGGCCTCCCTGTCCTTCTATCAACCAGTCCCCACCTGCAACCGGTAGGGAGTGGGGTGGGGAGGGACCCCTGGTTGCCACTGCTCTCTGAGGAAACTTCAGAAGAAGCTGGTGGGGGGTGAGAGGGTGAGGGGTGAGGGGTGAGGAGACCCCCAGCAAGAATCAGAGCTTTTGGGGCCTGACACCCTCCAACAAGGCCCCCCCCCAAAAAAGACAGCAGAGACACCCTGGAATGCCTCCAGGGGCCCATGCTTGTCCTAAGATGGTCGCATCTGGACTGAATTATAAAGCTAATGTGGTGTGGTAGTGTGGACCAGTAACCAAGAGAGCTGGATCCTAATTCCAAATTCAGCTTAAAGGCCCCACATTTCTGTTCTCAGGAAGCCTTCCTTGAGGCCTCCTTTCCCGAGCTCCCACGGTGCTTGCCGTCTGATGTGTTTCCCTGGCATACCACACACCATCCTGTGTTGCTAAATGGTCTTGACTAATGGCTTGCCCCTTCCCTGTCTTCTGACAGCAGCAGAGGGACCGAGTCTCGAGCTCTCTGGTCCCTCTGAGGTTCCTAGCATGTAGGACAATCACAGAAGGGTTGTGCCCAATGGGACCTCCCCTCCCAAATGGTATTGGGCCGAGCATCAACTCTTGTGAAGGAAACCAAGGCCAGGAATGACATTGCCCCAGCGATGAAAACAGGTTGCGGTGGGATTTTGGACACAACAACAAAAAGGAGAAGAAAACCAGGGAGAAGAGACCAGGGAGAAGAAAAGGTACCCACTTACGAGAAGCTGGAAAACAAAATCTTGCTAAAGCAGCAATGCCATTAGAGAGGAAGTTGTACGTGCACAGATCAAGAAAGAACATCCTGAAATGAGCTTTCTCTCCCTCATTACTCCCTGGAATCCACGTGACCTTGGGTGAGCTACATAAGCCTTACTCTCCTTCCGAGGCGAGGGGATATTGATATCACCCAGTTCCATTGTTGGTGTGGGGGTTGTTGTTGATTTGTCTGAACAACTTTTCCCATTAGTATTTAGTCCCCTTTGACTCATTCAATCGGTTACACTAAGTGCATTTCAGAAAAGCTGGACCTCCCTCTTCTGAGAATATTAAGTAACAGGGAATATTTTATAAGACTGTCTCAGAATTGAACGTCTGGAAATAGATGGCATCAGGTTATCTAGCCATATGCATGCATGTGAGGGATGGTGTGTGTGGGGGGGGGATAGCCTTTGAAATGGATTAAAACGGTAGATTATCGACATAGGCCTGTAGTTCTTTGCATATATCGGCACAGAGATATCTACGTGTATGTACAGATATAGACATAATTATTTTCAGTTGCCATTTGGTAATAACTTGGCTTACTGCACAATCTCAGATAGCTGTAATAATATTTATTGCATGTATATATATTGCTGTATGAAGTCATAGGTCTATGTCTATAAGTTTTATATAGCCTGCCTCTGGGGGCCATCTATTATACATTACATGTGTATGTGTGTGCACATGCCATATATACGGTTAGAAATGTATATGTTCAATTACATACCAAGCTTCTTATGTTCAGCTGGAATCCAGAATAAACTAGCTTTGTATCGTATTGATCCAGGTACACGAAAAGTACATATGCGTAAGAGAAAATGTGTTGCTTTCCTTTAAGAAAGCCCCTAAGTCACACGAGTCGCCTGAAATAAGGTAAATTTATATTTATCAACGGAAAATCAATAGTTTCAGCATTTACCGTTCTGAAGTACAGAGGGTCTAATGGGCCCTGTAAATTCAGGGCGATTGCGCACAGCCCGTGAGCCATTGGCTTTCACTGGTATCAGAGCCTTCATCTGAAGGCAGGGGGGTGGACCGCCAGACTTCCCAGGACCCTGGGAAGGGGTGTTTTGGATCTTCCTAGACGTCTAATCAGCACCGCCCACGTTTCCATTCTAAAGCTTGTGTCGATGCGTTAACTTGCCTCCCAGCTCCTGTTGGGATCTGGGTCCCAGAAGCTGCTCAGGGCTGATGCTCAGAAAGGGTCAGCTACTCACCACACGCTATCACTGCCCTTGTCCATGGGTCTCCCATAGGCGTCATAGTACACGTCCACACTGAGGTTTCGGTCTGTGTCATGAGCCGAGTTGAAGTTGGTGACCACCCGGGAGGGAATCCCAAAAGACCGCAGCACTGCAAGTCAAGGGGGCTGTATGAGGACCCAGGCTGCTGTGGACATGACCCTCCTGGGGCCCCCTACTGCGGCCCACCGACGCAGAGTACCTGTGTTGAGGGTCCCAGCAAAGACCCAGCACTGGCCATATCGGACTGGCCTGAAGCCAGACCTTTTCCACTCCTTGAGGATCTCCACGCTGCCATTCCAGTTCCGTGGGTCCCGGCCACCCGTGTAGCTGCCGCTCCAATTCCCAGAGATCACACCGTTGTCATCATTGCCGTTGACCTGGGCAGGAAAAAACCCACATGAATCAGCATAGAGTTCAGGGGACAAGGCGGGGAGATGAGGAAGGAAACCGGGGAGATGGTCAAGTGGTTTCTCTGTGTCTTTCTGGCTGATTTGGGGATGATCATTGTAATAGCGATCCTCTAGGGGCACGGAACGGTTTAGCAATTTAAAAGTGCTTTGGGCCATGATCGATGGCCCATGACCCATCTATCAATCCTGTGAGTGGACTCACATGGCCAACTGAGGCTCCACGGCTTTTCAGTGGCAAGGCAGAGTCAGTACCCCAGCCTGCCAGAACTCAGGGACTGTCGTTGATGTCTGACTTGGAAGTCTATGAAGCAGCCAACTTCTTCTTGGAACGCATAAAGATGGAATATTGCTTTTCATTCATTCACTTCATTCATTCATTCATTCAACTTAAGACGTGATTCTTGGGGAAGTAACAAGCAAGATGCAATGTGAACAGGGCACCCGATTAGGAATCAAGAGACCGGAGTTCCATTGTCTTTTAGAGACACATATTGAAGTCTTTACGAATGAAATGATGTCCTCAAACAATCTGTAAAGGAGGGGGTCAGAGTGACACAAGACTGGCCTTGGGTAAAGTAACTACTGAAGCTGGGGGTGGGTCCACGGGAGTTCAGTTTACTCTTTCCTCTACTTTTGCGAAGGTCTGGGCTTTTCCATGACACAAAAAAGAGAAAGAAAGGAGAAACCAAGTTATAAGGCCAACTTTGCCACTTGTCAGCTGGGTGACTAGGGGCAGGCCATTCAACCTCTCTGGGCCTTGGTTCTTCACCTTCCTTCCCCTACAGGGAAAGTTAGAAACAAATGACTTCCAGCGGCCCAAGTGTTCGAAGTTTAGGAAATTTTGACAGGCATTTAACCCAACCATCGAGGCTGCGAGGTCTGCTCCCTTTCTTTGTGGGGCTCTGCGAGTGGCAAGACCAGTGAGAACAGATAGTCTGGACCCAGAAGGATCTTCACCCAGCCTCCCGCAGCCCCTCCGTATGAGGGATGTGCTCTTCTGCCCAGCTTCCGGGAAGGCCTGGGCTATAATCGTGGAATCAGGCAAGACGGGCCTCCTCCAAGATGGAAGATTGCACAGCCCAGCCCATCTCCTGAGTCACAGGTACCCCCGCCACAGCCACCGGAGTGGTAATCAGCAGGGTCATCTCCAGCTGAAAACAGAGCATCTCAAAGCACTGCGCAGGCCATAATTAGCTCAAAGCCCAGCCCGACCAGGAGGTCTGGAGAGAGTGGCAGGGAGGTGCAGCTGAGGAACTTGGCACTGAGATACGGTGCTTTGTCCCCAGGGTCAGAGTGAGTCAGCAGCTGCCAGAGCCGGCTGGCCTCACCCACCCTCTCCTGGGCCTGTGAGACTCAGCCTCCCTTAACCTGGGCCTCAGCTCCGTCCCACCCCTCCTGGGCCACTTGGTTTTCAAAGCTCAGCCCAGGCCCCACTTCCCTGGTTCTAGCCCACCGCCTCCATACTCCCTGGGCCTCCCCTCTCCTTTCCTGCAAGGCTCCGTTTTAGACTCCATGCCCTTGCAGGAAGCCCTTTGGTTAGTAAGCAGTCAGAAGATGGTTCCAATTTCTAACAACGTAACGAGCTCATTAACTCAGGCTCCAACTCAAAAGTAGAGACCAGGAATGCCTCGTCCATTAACAACAACCAGAAAGGGGGACACCTTCTGGGCAATTAGTTTCAGAGGATTAACGTTCAAGAACTCTTTAGCTTTCAGCTTTTTAAAAAAAAAAAATTTTAATGTTTATTTTTGAGAAAGAGAGAGAGAGAGAGAGGGAGACACAGCATCTGAAGCAGGCTCCAGGCTCCGAGCTGTGAGCACCACGCCCGACATGGGGCTCGAACTCACGAACCGTGAGATCGTGACCTGAGCCGAAGTCGGATGCCACCCAGGCGCCCCAACTTTCAGCTTTTTAACTGGTAACTTTTGAGCAGATTGACTCCATGTTTGGACCCTTTCTAATGGAGGCTTTCTCTACACAGCCAGTACCTGAGAGAGAGAGAGTCCTCCAGGATCCAGCCTGTGTGTGTGTGTGTGTGTGTGTGTGTTTGGGGAGGGGGCACAGGTCTTCCACGTGGAAGAACTGAGTGAATGCCAGAGGCCGTGCAGGCAGCTTGCAGACTTGCTCTGGTTTGACTCAGGCTGTGTGCTGTGAGCAAGTCACTTCGGTTCCCCCATGGGTTCCCACTTCGGTTCCCACTTGGGTTTCCCCATCTAGATAAAGAGCCGGTGGGCCTGCTGCCTTTCCAGTCTGACATTTGAGCACTCTGCTGCACGGGATGGAGCACAGCAGAGGCGGGTTGATACCCCGGGCTCACTTGGGAACTCACCTTTTCCCCCCTAGGGGGTCCGGTGATGGAGCAAAGTTTCAGTTGTGCACCCTACTTAGCGTGGGGGACGGCAAAAGGGCAAGTGCCCTTATCTTCTGAGAAAGGCTTCAGGATACAACGGAAAGGGCCTTGGGGCCCGGCCAGTTTCTGCCTCTGCCATTCACTCACCATGTGTCTTTAATTTAGAGGAGCCTCACCTCCATATGTGCCAAATGGGGTGGTTATAGCCACCAACTAGATTTTGTGAGTCTTCAATGACAGGTGTAAAGGACGCAGGTGCCTAACCCATAGTTGGGTTTGATCTATGGGAGCCACGAGTTATTATGGTTCTCCTGTCACTCACCATGGCACTCAGCACTCGGCCGACGTATTTGGGGTCGCTTCTGCGGGCCACATCGGTAGCAGGGTCCCGACGGAAATTCAGGCTGTGATCCAGGATTGAGAGGCAAATGTCCAGGATGCCTTCTTCAAACTGTTCCAAATGGGACCATCCATTACGATGAGACAAATGACAAGCAGCGTTCACTATTGAAGGGTACAGGAGCTACATACCGGTGGGAACCACAGGAATGACTTGGGCCCTTTCGCTCCGTGGCCTCTGGGACACGGAGCTCTCTAGGAGCAGCCACCTCGCCCAGCCCAGCGGTTGCCGCGCTTCACCCATGCACCTGCCAGCCTGCCTGCCAGCCTGCAAACTCGTCCGGAGCCCTCGCCATGCACAAGGTCCCGTGCCGAGGTCTCGAGAGGGGACGAGACCCCCTCACTGTCATGGCCCGGGGAGCAAATCACTTAGCCTGCCTGGGCCTCGATTTCCCCATCTGTACGACAGGGGATGGGGCCAAGCTCATCCCAAAGTTTCCATCTGGCCCTGACTATGATTTTGAGCATAGTCTTTAGACTCCGGGGAACTAGTTATAAAGATAAAATATCTCACTAAAAGATTTTGAAGCCGTGTTCCCCAAATAAGACTTATTTGTTGTCACTGCTTCTCAAACAGAGAAGGCCACGCTCTCTCCTGCCTTAGGCGCTTTGTGTGTGCTGTTCTTTTGCCTCTGATGTGTTTCTCCAAGATATCTATCTGGCTCCCTTCCCTTTCTCAGGTTTCTGATTAAAAGTTCCTTCCTCAGAGAGGTTTTTCCAGACCATGCCGTCAAAATCAGCCTGCCTTCCACCCCTGGGTGCACTGTATGCCCTTATACATTTTTCCCCCCTTTTGTCTTCCTTCCAATGCAATTCGACCCAAAGGGCCAACATCTAACTAGGCTGAGCACAGCTGAGAACTCTGTGGACTCAGACTGGGGGGGGTCGGGGGGGGGGGGGGTCGTCACAGTAACGAAGGACCAAGAGGCTACGGCTTTGAGAGGCCAAATGCTCACACTAGGGAAGTTTCGTCATATTCTTACGCAGAATTACGATTAACAGAAAGTGTGTGGTTAACCCGAGCGTCTCTCCTAGGTCTTATCCTCATTCGTCTGTCATGACACCAAGAATTCCTCAATGTATTGATTTAGCTGTATATTCGTTTTGCCCCCCTAGACTGTGTCCCCCTCAGAGAGGCAGATAATGTGCTTTTCTCCACCTTCCGTGTCTCGAGTGTGCGGCTGGGGCCTGGCACACAGCGGCTGGTCAATAAATGTCTTCTGAACGAGTACATGTATGACTAGAAGGGCAGGCAGGTAGGCAGGTTTGGGAACTTCTGCCTCTCCGCTGGGACTGCCACAGAGCTTCTTAAGACCCTTTTACCTGCCCGAAGTTCCAGCCGACCATGCCCATTCGATTTGTGCTCCCCACATAGATGATGCCGGCATCTTCCTGAACGTACTCCTCTCTCTCCGCGTGGTTGCTCATAAAGACACCATCCTCTGTTTGATACAAAAGTCAGATCCCAGGCACTAGACTCCTACAGAGGACTATGGAGACCCGTTCTCCCATTCCTGAGGGCCGGCCTGGTGGCTGGAGCAGGCCACACCTGCAGCCCGTCCCCCAACCTCCACTGAGGAACGAAGCCTGTGAGCTCTAATGTTTCCAACTCATATTGTGGGAACTATAAGCTTGTAAGAGAACCTGAAATGACCTGGAGGGCAGAAAATGAGACCCTAGGAGGGAGATACTTGCTCCTTCGGGCAAGAAGCGGCCTCCATGCTGTAGAATTATACTGTGGTCATTGTTTTTTTATAGTTACACCACGTGACGTGCTTTGTAAAAGCTCATGGGGTCCCCACAGTAGCCCCGGAGGCGACAGCAGGATTTCCACGTAATGGTAAGGAATTTGAGGCTCAGAAGGATAGAGCCACTGCCCAGACTTACAGAGCTGATTAGGTGGTAGAGTTGGGATGAAAATCCGTGACTTCTGACTTCTGGCTTCTATGCTATTTCCATATCCCACGCACTCCTGCTACTCAAACTTGAGCCTATAAAAATCATCCCCCCATCTCCTTTCCATCGGTGTTGCTTAGCTGATGGCTAGGCGTGTGGCTGGTTGGATGCCTACCTTGCACCCAGGGGTTAAAGAGCAGTATGAACGTCCCAAGTTTCTGAACGAAGTCATTGCCCTGGGAGGAGATCTGGGTGCTCAGCGTGTACCATCCGATGGGCGCATTGGCAGGACTAGAGATGGAGATGGTCAGAACATTGTCCTTGTTGGACACGAGCTGTGCGCTCCAGCCACCACGACTTATCCCACTGGAGAGCGGAAACACAGCCTTTGTCCTGGCCGACTCTGAGGGGTAAGGCCCTGTAGAAGACAGAGGGCAATGAAAACAGCTGGCCAGACAGTGGGGAGCGATCAGATTCCAACCTAACCACAGGGGTGCTTTGGAGGGGGACGTCATCCCCCAAAGCACCACGGAAGAGCCCTGAAAGCAGCGACAGAGAGCAGGTAGGCCAAATCTCTCCTGATTTGAAGAATAGGACTCTTGGGCTCAAAGACCAGCAGAGGCTTGCCCAAGGTCACACCAAGTATCAATGGCAGAGCGGGGTTAGGACCCAGAGCCTAGTGGCCCATTGTGACACCACCGAACCCTTGGAAGCACAGCCCCAAGGGCCGTTCTAGACCTGTGTGTGGGAGCGGGGAGCAGGTACCTGTGGAGGCTATGAAGCCCAGACTGTCTCCACTGTCAAGACTTCGGTTCAAGTTCATAGAGAAGCTGAAAGGTTGGCCTCTGCGCACGGTGAGCTGCTGGCCGGAGAACCTGTCTGTGCGATGTGCCTGCCGGTTGGAGGTCACCTGCCAGTTGATACTCTGGGGTTCTAAAGCTGGAAGACAGAAGAGGGGACCTAAGGTCCTGGAAGGCGAGGGAAGGTGGGGTGGGGAAAGGCGTACGTTACCACAAGGACAAGCTTTTGGGTGACCGGTTGGGGAAGAGTCCAACTTCTAGGAAGCACCCCATTAAAATTCAAAGACCTTGATGGAGCAAGGTGAGCCCTTCACACCCTTTTCCCCGTTCGGTCCCTTCAGGCAGCTGAGCCTCTCTGCACACACTACCCACACGGCTTGAGAATATCCTCTCTTGCACTCGATCAACTGTCACTCGACCCTGAAAGAATAGGCCATGCGTTCAGCATAGCTTCACCCAACCAGCCAGGAGAACCAGGTAACCAGCCCTGGGTAATCACACTCTGTGTCGCGGGAGCGTCATTGCTTTGGGGGTGGGGGGGCTCACGCAGGACCGGGAGGGGGCGCTGTCTCTCAAATCCGCCACGCTGGTTTGCCTCACTTTGCTTTTTTCCCCTTCGCGCCTTCCCAGATACCAAGTGCCACATCCAGCAAATACTGACCCGTGTATTTCTTGCTTTCCCTAGATGTGCAGCACCCGGATGTCGGCCTGGGTCTCTGCTGCTGGCTGAGGAGGACAGCAGGACTCCTTAGTGCTCTAAGGAGTACTTCTAGGCCTAGAGATGGGGCGATCACTGGTCCGGAGGGGACTTTCAAATGCTCACCAAAAACAGTGGTAGATAGCAACAAGTCAAAGCTCCAGGAGTTCTCTGGATAAGATGCTGAGGGCAAACATCTCGGACGCCTTCTTTTTTTTAAAAAAAATTGTTTTTAATGTTTATTTATCTTTGAGAGAGAGAACGAGACAGAGTGGATGAGCAGGGGAGGGGCAGAGATAGAGGGGGGACACAGAATCTGAAGCAGCCTCCAGGCTCTGAGCTGTCAGCACAGAGCCCGATGCGGGGCTTGAACCCACGGACCGCGAGATCATGACCTGAACCGAGGTCGGATGCCCGACCGACTGAGCCACCCAGGCGCCCCCAAAACCCTTCTTATGTGATTGTGGAACTAAACTGAGGAGGGTTTATGACCCACGCCATGATGTACAAGGAGTGTCACCTGCATAAACCTTCTGAGAAAGTTTATTCCTTCAAGCAAGAATTTGAGATGTTTTGTGATCCATTCCTCTGCAAACCAAACCGTTTTTCTGGCTTTATGATGGGAGTGTGGTGACGCATTCCCATAGACGTGCCAGGCACAACTATTTTTTTTTTTTTATATGTGTCTGTCTCTCTCCATCAGAATATGTCTTCTTT
Source organism: Panthera uncia (assembly GCF_023721935.1). Classification (NCBI taxonomy): domain Eukaryota; kingdom Metazoa; phylum Chordata; class Mammalia; order Carnivora; family Felidae; genus Panthera; species Panthera uncia. Next base: position 28,477,556 of record NW_026057578.1, on the reverse strand, counting down.
TTTTTTTTTTAATGTTTATTTATTGTTGAGAGAGAGAGAGCTCGTGAGCAGGGGAGAGGCAGAGAGAGAGGGAGACCCAGGATCCGAAGCAGGCTCCCAGCTCCGAGCTGTCGGCGCAGAGCCTGACTCGGGGCTCGAACCCAAGAACCCGTGAGATCGTGACCTGTGCTGAAGTCAGATGCTTGACCAGCTGAGCCACCTAGAATGTGCCTTCTTGATCTTCCCGTTCTGATGCCTGGCGCCTTGCTTGGTGGTGTTAGGACAAGTAGATAAACCAATGGATGAAGGAATAACTGAACAAATAAAAAAACTAGTCACGCAATGGCCATGATGACTACAGCTCAAAATTTAGTCCATAAGGAAAGGTGCGTAGGGGGCATCCACTCACTAAACACATCTAGAGTACCTAGTATTTGCAGGACATTACATTAAGCACGACGCCGGGGGTGTAAACATGTATGAAAAGCAGTTTTAACCCTCCAAGAGCTTCAGCCATGGGTAAGACAAGCCCAAGTGGGACTGGATGATGGGAAGGGGGTGAGTCCACTCTCCCCCGATAAAAGGTGGCTAGGAGAGGCAGGCAGAAAAGAACCACTTCCGGTCGTAGAGATCAGAAAAGCCTTCGTTGGAAGTGCCAGGTCTTGGAGAGAGTTTTGTTCGATGTGAAGGGATTCCAGAAGGTGGGGAAGGGAATCCGAAGGCAGGGCAAGCAGGGGTGTCATTTGGCTAGCGCAGAGGCGCTGCGCACAAGAGGAAGGGGGGGCGGGAGAGGGTGGGCCTCCGAGGCAGGCCTGGGGCCAGGGGCTCCGGCCCAAGCAGCTGGAGAGATGGGTACAGGCTCATCAAAGACACTCCCAAGTGAAATGCAGGCTGTCCGGGCTGGTGTGAGCCAAAGACAGCGGGTCCAGGGAGGGATCTTGCCACCAGCTCAGGGTTTAACCCCCCGTGTCCTTCTCTGCATCTCCCAACACCAAGCGTGAGCCCCGGCACGAAGGAGCCAAACTCCGCAGCAGGGTGCCTGCGGGATGCACCGGGGCCTCTCTGAGCGGGGAGGTGAGGAGAGCGGGGCTCACATGTGGCCTCGGTCTCCTGCATACGCCAACTGCTGTTAACAATACACAGAGCACATGGCCGACATCGTGGGTGGAATCCTCATACGCATTGGAAACTGACGCTCAGGGGGATAAACTTCTGAGTTGGGGTCCGTAGGCCTAGCAACTGGCAGAGCCAGGTTCTGAACTCAGGTCTTACTGGCACCGTCCTGTTGCCAGCAGCCCCTGGGTCCCTGCCTGGAAGGGGGACCCGTGCAGGACCTTCAGTTTCCAAGTTACCCAGGGGGTGAGTGGACCTCACCATGCGTTTTCCTCCCCATGGGCATGTTCATTCCGACAAAGAAGAGAGAGTGAGCAGGGCAGGGAAGGGAAATGTGTTCCCAAATAGCATTCGCTCTGCACGGGGGGGGGGGGGGGGGGCGGGGGGGGGTTGCATAAAACGGGAGCAGCCTGTCCCTGCCGCCCGGAGTGGACAGGGCAGCTCGAGTGCCTGCTCGTGAAGCCTCCGGTGTGGTTTCTGGAAACTTTCTCCTTCCACTGGCTGCCACCTGCAGTCACTGTCCTGCCTCTGAACCCTAGGACTGGCTCTGCCAGCCCCCAAATCGAGGATCTGGTCACCCTATCTGTGGATTTCCTCATTTCCCTCCCCCCTCCACCCCTTCATGTCCCCCTAATCACAGCCCCCTCTGCCAGAGTGGAAGGGAGGGGAAGGGCAGGGAGCGGGGAAGGGACACAACCATGTAAGGTTCTTCTCAGGTTTACGAGCCTCAGGGCAGTTTTCTGCACCAGTCTGGACAGAACAAAGGGAGGAAGGGAGAGTTGTGTGATGTGACTCTGACAGTGGACTCATTAACACACACTCTTAAAAAAACATCAGAGGGAAAGGAACCTTGGAGACGGATCATGTGCTCACGTCCTTATTCCGGATGCGAGCACAGGGAGGCCCGGAAGGTGGCTTGCCCACAATGGGACACTCTGGATTCTCATTCCCGTGTTCTCCTGGTCCCATCCCACCTCCCTGAGTTCTGCTCGCCTCTCGTGTCAGGCCTGGGGCCACGACTCCAGTTCCTTCTCCTGAGAATAGCATTGCCACCAGCAGTCCCAATGGGGCAGAGACTGCTAAGTGTCCCTCCCGATATTTCCTCGCCCCTTCTTTCTTGGTAATTAAATCCCCCATATAACTGGGCACTACATTTCCTGGGCCCCCCTGCAGCCGGGGACGGGGGCGGGGATGGGGAAGAGTAGTCACGTAAATGAATTCTGGCCAATGACCCGTAGGCAGAAGCTCTATACGTTAACTGCCAGGACACCTCTTTTTTTTTTTTTTTTTTTTTTCATTGAGCTAAAATTCACAGAACATGAAATTGGCCACTTTAGCCGTTTTAAAGTGGACGCTTCGGAGGCGCTTAGTACGTTCACCATGTTGTGAAACCATCACCACTATCCGGTTTCAGAACCACTCATCAATCCCCATTCCCCCTTGGCGACCACTAACCTGCTTTCTGTTCCCCATGGACTGGCCTCTTCTGGACATTTCGTATAAAAGGAACCACACAGATAGGTGGTCTTTAGGGTTGGTTTCTTTCGCTTAGCATTACGTTTTCAAGGTTCAGCCATGTGATGGCATTTTGGGGGAGTTCATTCCTGCCTCTGGCTGCATGATATGGCTATACCATATTTCGTTCAGCCGCTCATCAGTTGAGGGACATTTGGGTTCTTTCTGCCTTTTGGCTCTTCTGGATAGTGCTGCTATGAACGTTCATATGCAAGCATTTGTTTGAATACCTGTTTTCAGTTCCTTTGAGGAAACCTCTTTTTAAAAGCAGTTGGCAGGGGCAACCCCGGGTGGCTCAGTCGGTGAAACGTCTGATTCTGGCTCAGGTCAGGATCTCGCAGTTCGTGAGTTGGAGCCCCGCGTTGGGCTCTGCACTGGTGGTGTGGAGCCTGCTTGGGATCCTCTCTCTCTCTCCCTCCTTCTCTCTCTCTCTCTCTGCCCCTTCCTCACTTGCATGCTCGCTCTCTCTCTCTCTCTCTCAAAATAAAGAAATCAACTAAAAAAATGAAAACAAATAAAAATAGTTGACAAATGCCCTTAATCTGCTTACCTCCAGAGCCCGGGCCCCCGGGGATCCCTGCGCCTGCCTTCTGCACCCAGAACTGCCTACATCAAGATCAATTGTTGAAGGAAGAAGTAAACTCCTGTCTTGTGTCTCTAAGCCATTGCTCCTTGGGAACTCGGTGTTATTCATTACCAAACCTAATCGCATACACCCGAAATGTAACTCCCACCCACTTATTCTGTGGTCTACCTTTGGCAGGGATAGCATGAGAAGCACAGAACAGATTCCAGACTGTGCTACTAGTCAGCTGTCTCCATCTTTATCAGCCTGGCTCTGTAATTGAATCACCCACCGCAGACAGGACAGCAGCAGACAGAGGTTGCCAGCTGTGTGGCTGGGGTTCTTGCTTCCTATTCCTGGGGGGGGGCCACACCATGCAATTGCTGGTAGGTGATCCAACATGACATAATTGATACTCAAGTGGTTAGGTCTTCCCCACCTGCCCAGGTCCTGTCTCTAGACAAGACAGATTTTTATCTTACAGATTTCTAGACCTAATTAGGGTGATAGATAAACTAAAAACTGTCTAGCTGAGTGTCTTCAAGCATTTTGTTAGAGACCACATTAAGAAATACATTTTCCAGAGTATGGGGTGCCTGGGTGGCTCAGTTGGTTAAGTGTTCACCTCTTGATTTTGGCGCAGGTCATGATCTCACAGTTCATGAGTTTGAGCCCTGAGTCAGGCTCTGAGCTGAGTGGAGCCTGGTTGGGATTCTCTCTCTCTCTGCTCCTACCCCACTCACTCATGCTCTCTCTCTCTCTCTCTCTCTCAAAGGAAGGAAGGAAGGTAGGAAGGAAGGAATGAAGGAAAAGAAAGAAAGAAAGAAAGAAAGAAAAGAAAGGAAGGAAGGGAGGAAGGAAGAAAGAAAGAAAGAAAGAAAAGAAAAGAAAGGAAGGAAGAAAAGAAAGAAAGAAAAGAAAGGAAGGAAGAAAGAA
>NW_026057578.1:28454799-28473438 GCF_023721935.1 Panthera uncia | reverse complement strand
AGGAAGGAAGAAAAGAAAGAAAGAAAAGAAAGGAAGGAAGAAAGAAAAGAAAGAAAGGAAGGAAGAAAAGAAAGGAAGGAAGGAAGGAAGGAAGAAAAGAAAGAAAGAAAAGGAAGGAAGGAAGGAAGAAAAGAAAAGAAAGAAAGGAAGGAAGAAAAGGAAGAAAAGAAGAAAGGAAGAAAGGAAGAAAGAAAGAAAGAAAAGAAAAGAAGGAAGGAAATAAGAAAGAAAAGAAAGGAAGAAAGAAAAAGGAAGGAAGGAAGAAAGAAACAAAGAGAGAAAGAAAAGAAAGGAAGGAAGGAAGGAAGAAAGAAAGAGAGAGAGAAAGAAAGGAAATTTTAGAGTGTTTAGATACATGGGTCTACAACTAAGTTTCACACAACAATACTAACATTTACTATGTACAATGTACTGATATTTTCTCTTCTACTTCTTCCTTTTTTTTTTTTTTTTGGATGGCTGGTCATAATCCACTAAACTGATTTTACAGTCTTCTAATGAGTGACAACAGGCAGCTTGAAAAACAGTGATGTAATCCCATATTCCCATCTTACAGGAAGAACACTGAGGCCCCCAGAGGGTTATAGGGTAGTTTAGAAGCAGAGCTTGGCTCAGAAACCAGGTCTGAAATCCTGGTCACTGAGGGGCTGTGAACCACTCCCAGTTCTCCCTCTTCTCCCTGTCACTCCCCTCTAGGCACCTGGAACACCCCCTTGTTCCTGGCCAGTCTCCCACTGGCCCTGGGCACACAGGGCTTTCCTCTCAGATCTCAGGTCTCTTGAGCCTGGCCCATTTCCCTTCGTCCCACCCCCACCCCCACCACGTTCGGACAAGTTCAATCCCTGTGCAGCATGGGGGGGGGGGTGGGTACTGTCCCTTGGCACCCAGCTGGTGGGGAAGACGGGGTTCTGCGGGCAGCTGAACAAGGGGCTGGTGAAGCTCCCTGGGGTGCTGGGGCATGAGCCCTGCACTGGCAGTCTGGAGGGCCTTGGGCAAGCTCCCCACATCTCCATCTGTAGAAGGGACAGTGACACCTGAACATCCTCCCTTGTAGGGTTATTGGGATCCAACGTGTGCCCTTCACTAACACCTGGGCCCCAGCGGGGGCAGGGCAGAGGGACAAATCCCTTGGGCTCCTTCCCACACATAATGGCAATAGCAACACAGGATAGAAGAGGGCTTGAGCTTTCTCATGGGCTGCCATCGAGGGCCTCGGATGCACCAGGCACCGTGCATTTTTTACCTGCGTTACGTCCTTCGATAGTTACAAAACCCCTACGATGTCGTTATGCCCATCTCACGGATGAGAGATTTGAAAATCCAGTTGGCTGACATCATCTGCCAAGTAGCACATGCTCAGGCAGCTCCTGGACCCAAGCCCAGACTGGAAGCCAAGTTCTGCCTGACCACACGTGACTCCTAGCTGCCACCAACTTCGGCACGGTGCCAGGAAGCTGCCAGAGAGAAGGGGCCCCCATGGCCTACTCCCTGCCTTGACATTACATGGTCAGGGGCACGGGGAGGAAGAAGGATTCCTTGGCCCCTTCACTTCCAAAGACAGGTGAGAACCTCTTGGCCCCGTGGGTCTCCAGCCTGGCCACACATAAGAATAGCCTAGAGAGTCTTACTGGCCTGAGCCCCTTCCTAGACCAACTAAATTAGGATCTCACGGTTAGGGTCAGCATTGGTGGGTTTTGTTGGATGTTTTTTGCTGTTTTAAACCCTGCTGGTGATTCTAACACGCCAGCAGGACTGAGAATCACTCCCGTAGGCCTGTGCGTCATTGGACATCCATCAGAGGACTCTCACAACCAAGTGCCTCACCGGAGCCACACGGCAGCTCTGGGAAGCAGGAGGGGGAAATCGCAGCCTCCTTTTTACAGGGGGAGGAAGCTAAGGCTAAGAGCAGGGAAGGCCAGGCACCTTCTGAACCCATCCCCCAGCCCCTACCAAAAACCCTTGGGCCTTGTTCCCTCCCCTCCGAGGAGATAGGGAAAAGAATTTCCTGCCTTCAGCTCACACCCTAGGCCGGCATGTGGGCCCTGGGGAGAGGGATTGCCCCATCCGTGGAGCACAGCCCAGCAGGGTGGAGACAGACTGAGAAGTTATATGAGGTGAATAAAAACGACACAAAGATGAGAACTGGGGACTTGAGAAGGGGCTGGTGAGGGGGTCGGGGATGGGAGTCTTAGTGGGAGAGGTTCCTTGGAAAAACTCCTCGATTAAAAAAAGGGACTTCATCTCATAGCGTCTGTCTTCAGACCCCAAGGCAAGGAGGAACTAGGCTCAGGAAAAGAAGTTCCCAAGTAATAATGAGCCATGCGGCCTGAGCATCTAGAAAGGGGATATTAAAAGAGCCCCATTAAAAAAATTTTTTTTAATGTTTATTTTTGAGAGAGAGAGAGAGAGAGAGAGAGAGAGAGATTGAGCACGAGTGGGAGAGGGGCAGAGAGAGAGGGAGACACAGAATCCGAAGCGGGCTCCAGGCTCTGAGCTGTCAGCACAGAGCCCAACGCAGGCTTGAACCCACGAACCACGAGATCATGACCTGAGCTGGAGTTAGACGTTTAACCAACTGAGCCACCCAGGCGCCCCTAAAAGAGCCCCATTTCAGAGAGGAGACAGCTGAGACACATGGTTAGTCAGCTGCCTAAGGTCATTCAGCTAGCAGAGACAGAGCTGAGACGCAACCCAGGGCCCCTCTCTGGATGTGAGCCTGTCACCTTTCGGCGATTCGACCTTCCCATACAATCTTGGGTAGCAAAGGTGGAAACGGGCAGCCTGCGTTGCAAGGGGATACAGCCGCTGGCAGGTCTGGGTCCGACGAGGGCAGGGGGACAGCAGCGGCGACCCCAGGTGAGAGGAAGCCGCTGGGCCTGAGGCAGGCAGGGGGCAGCTGTCCTCCTCCACAAGCTGAGCCTGAGGGCTGCAACCCTGAGCCCCGGAGCCTTACAGGGCGGCTTGGCCTGCAGAGAGAGCCTAGATGTTGCTCTGGTCCCGGGGGCTGAAACGCAAAGCGAGGGCCCCTGCGAGGAGAGTCCTGGACGCTTCCGGGTCTACAGACGGAGGCAGGACCCCAGCAGGAATGCCCGACTGCTTCTACAGAAGAAAGAGCCGCCGGTGTCCCAGCTCCGGGGAAAAATGCTTTGCGGCGGACCCACAGCCCAGAATGGCACGGGTCCTTTGCACATCGGGAACGAGGCCCGGAAGGTAGTGGTCTGCCCAGTAAAGCAATTGGCAAGAAAGCTGACGGCCCCAGGGGGACAGAGGGTTTCGTCCCCAGAAGGTCGGTCCTGGCCTCCCACAGGTTTGTACCCTGAGGACTCTGCCTCTGACCCCGGGCCCCCAAGTGGCTCTGGGGGAGAGGGAACAAGGCTTCCCCTGCAGGTGAGCCCAATGTCCCCAGTGGGCAGCAGGCCCAGGACACCCCCCCCCCCACCGCTGCCAGCCACACCTTCCTCTGCCACCGTGGTCCCCACCGCAGCCCAGACTGCTCTCTCTGAGCCCCTGCAGATTCCAACTAGAACCTTAAGTTAGGAACGGGACACAGAGTCCTCTCAAACCTGCACACGTGGGACCCTGCTGGTCCCCTGGGTCACGCCTGCCGGCCCACCCACATTTCTTTTCCTGTTCCCTGTGCCCAGAACTCTCCTCACCCCGCAAAACTCCTCGCCGTGCCCGACTCCTTGTGACCAAATGCTGTCTGCTTCGCTCCCCCGGCGCCATCCCTGGTTGAGTTAATCTCCGACCCCCCTCGGCCCCCACAGCACGGGGGTCCGATTCGCAGTGCAGCCTCGTGACAGTCCACTTTGCGGGTCACTTGCCTACCAACTGGTGTTTCCAAGCGCTGTCAGGCTGAGAGCTCACGGAAGGCAGAGACCACAGTTCATTTGTCTTTGTCCCCGTCTGCACCTCCCCTTGGCTCCTTTCCCGAGGTGTCCAACAGGTAAAATTCATTCATTCGGAAAACATTTTCTGAGCACCGCCTGGCTGGGGGGCTAAACGCTGAGCTAGGAACTGCCTGTGTGACAATGTGACACGTCGAAGGGAGTGAAGATAATTCACCTGTCTCTCCCCTGCCTTTTTAAAAAATTGATTTTTTTTTCCCCCAACCAGCTATTGTCTACCTTCTGTTGTGACCTTAGGACATCTCTGGTCGATTTAGATGCTGAGCTCTTAGAGCTCAGCGTCTCCACGAGTCACAGGCACTGACACGCTGGGCCCACACGTGTGGAGCAGCCTCACGGCGGGCAGGTTTGGGGGGACGGGGCTTGCAGGGCCTGCAGAGCTATTGGGGGGGTACACTAGGCCCTGGGGCCCATGCTCCCCGCCCCTGGTTTTCCTCTCATGGCACAGCATTTCCTACTAGAAGGAGCCTGGAGTCTATTTACTCCAGGCCTTTCCTCTTGCAAATGGAAACCTGAGGCTCGGTGACGTTAAGGAACACAAAAGCAGCTGGGGAGGAGAGTTCAAGTTCGGTACCGCTTTTCCGTGTCACAGAGGTCACACACGCTCATCTAGGAACTCAGCTCTGGTAATAGGACAGAATGGAAAGGGCAGTCTGGCTTCTGCTACCAACTTTCTGTGCGGCCCCGACAGTCCGCCTAGAGGGAGGGAGTTGGCCCAGGGGACCCTGACATCCCCTCGTGCTAACGTCTGCAGGATCCAGAGCTCTTCTCGGCAACCCAGCAATGCTGCAGGTGCACAGGAGGAAACGGGGGACCGTGGGGGCCGGGGGGGGGTTGTGTTTGCAGCCCCCCCCCGCCCCCGTCCTGCTCTTTGGGATTCCGAAGTAACCGGCCTTCGCCGTTTGCATCGTGCTGAGCGATTTCTTTGGCAAAGCTTCCCCAGGTCCTAACCCCCACTCGCGATATTTTACAGGTTTGACTCATGCCTTGTTTGGGTTTGGCGTCTCTGGCAACCCACTAGGCTGAGCACCCATGACAGGCAATAATTAGCACGCTGCCTGGCAGGGGTGCTCACAAGAGCCCAGAGCCTCCACCGGCGACCGGCGACCGCAGAACTAAAAAACCTGTACTTCCTGTAGCTCCTTTCCACCTCCTTCCCCGGTGCTGCTTGCAGGGATGGCTTGTGGTACACCTGCTCCTTCCGCCCCGGGGAAGTTTCAGCTCATCAAGTCCCTTTCAAAAAAGAGCCTGCGGTGCTTCCGGATGTGTGGTTTACTTAGGAACATTCCAGCCGCGCTAATGATTTTTTTTTTTTTTTTTTAAATCAACTTACACGCCATCACTCTCTCTCTCTCCCTTGGAGCTCTGAGATGTGCTTTTCTTTGCCGACATGACTGACAGCTGGGAAAACCGCACTGAGAAATACGGGAAGCAGGTCTCAGCCGGCTTGAAAGGGGCGAGACTCGTCCATCTGTCCGAGGGATGTGAGGTCCAGCTGGGTTGAATACACGACCCATTACTCTGGACTACATTCCAAGCATGTTCTACCCCTGGAACCACGCTGGAGGGACTAGGCAGCCACTGAGAAAGAGGCGCCTTTGAATGCCCTCCTTAAATACTAAGATCTAGCCTTCAGAGCCCCTGGGGCAGCTGTCCCGAGCTGAACACTGGCCTCTCAGGCTGGTCCAGGAGAAGCTTCCAGCAAGGACCTGTAGAGTAGACGCCATGCACTCACCCGTCATGTTCGCCTTCCTCTGCCTCTTCTCTGGGAATGGCGCGGACAGACGGACAGAAGGTGTGGGGAGACAGCTGGGGATCTCCTTACCATTTATAGCAGCCTCTCCTACACATCCAATTAGAATTCTAATGAGGTGGGCGAGGCACCAAGTCATTCCTGTCGTGCGTGTAAACGTTTCACTTACGACATACTTGTCACCCAATGGAAGGTCATCCTGCTTGTGCAAGACCAGCTTAGGGAGAAGAAGGGAGATAAGAAACACCAGGCGTTCACTTTTATGATTTTTTTTTTTTTTCCTGAAGACAAACTTCCTGGATTGTAGGGTTTAGGAAATGATGTCATGCTTTTCTCCAGGTACCTTGTCCAGAGTTGGTGCTAAGAAGTCCTCTGGGAGGTCAACTCTTTCTAAAGAAGCAGCAGGGACAGCCACAGAACGCGTAGTCATGACACGGTGTCATGCCACTTCTGCCTCGTGCTCTCTGTAAGAGGGAGGGTAGGTCCTGCATGGTCTGTCTCGGGGCCCAGGCTCCACACCGGTTTAAAAAAGGTGGAGGGGGGCATGGGGGTGGGGGGGACTCAGACAGTCTACCTCTTGTGTGTGCTTGTTTGTCATTTACGTATTTTCCCCCAAACCCCTCTTGTGGGTATTTACAAGCACCAAGGTTTCCTGTGATCGACAAAGGAGTTTAAAAACATCATAATGCCGGAGCGCTGGGGTGGCTCAGTCCGTGAAGCATCCGACTCGTGATGTTGGGCTCAGGTCACGACCTCACAGTTCGTGGGTTCGAGCTCGGCTTCGGGCCCTGCGCCGAGAGCGAGGAGCCTGCTTGCGATTCTCTCTCTCCCTCCCTCTGTCTGCCCTCCTCCGGCTTGCTCTCTCTCTCTCAAAAACAACGAACTGAATAAATAAACAACCAAATAAACGCTAAAAAAAAAAAAAATGTAGCATAATGCTTCAAAGATTCATGACAGAGCAGAGACGATTCAAGGCCTCCCCCAGAGGTGGAGGGGGAATGGAGACCTAGCACCACAAAGACAGGATTCAGTCTCTAGGGACAAGGTGGGCAGGCTGGGCCTTGAGAAAGCTGAGACGGAATAGACAGGTGGGTTGGAAAGGAGAAATCAGCGTCCTCTGTCCAGCCTCTCAGCTCCCACGGGCATTTTGCACCGTGCGTACTTTGGGACCTCGTTTACCGATGCATGTCACCACACCAGATCACCTGTTTACGTCTGCCCCCATCCCTAGACTGAACTCTGGGAAACACGGGCTGTGTGTTACTCGCATCTTCTCAGAGCCTAGCGTCGGGCTTGGCACACGTATTTTTGGATAAGTGAATCAATCAATCACCATAAACGTGGAAGTGTTGAAAGTTTATTTGTTTATTTGGCGGGGGGGGGGGGGGGGGGGGGGGGGAGAGAGAGAGGGAGACAGAATCCCGAGCAGGATCCGTGCTGTCAGCGCAGAGCCCGACTCAGGGCTCGAGCTCACGAACTTTGAGATCGCGACCTGAGTCGAAATCGGGAGTCAGGTCGTAACCGGCTGAGCCACCCAGGGGCCCCAAACATGGAAATATTAACCGCCGTCAAATTAGTGCTCGCCGTGGGCAGATCAAACATCTCATATCTGTTACCTTTTCTCATCTTGGTAGCAATCCTATGACATAGGATTTCTATCTCACAGCGGGAGAAACGGGGTTAACTTGAGTCTCTGCAAACCGGGAGATCACACCCATATGTGAACACCTCCAGAGCCTGTTTGAAGTCCGCTGGCCAAGCGAGGTGCCATCACACCCATGACAGGCAGAATGTGACCCCCCCCCCCCACCTTGGCTCTGGCAAATGACCAAGAAGAGAGCAGAGGGGTGGATGACAAAGAGTGCTGGACCCTGACGAGGGGGTTTGAGTGGGGGTCTTGGCCCCCACTGGCTGTGACTCGAGACCCTAAGAACTTCGTGCATCATTTCAGCTGAATGGGTCTGATGCCCTAAGATGCTACTTTGGGCACGTGGATTTTTTTCAAGCTGACAGCAGTCAAGGCCCAAAACACGCAGGAAGAAACGTTGACCTCCCGCCTCCCCAGTTGCCTAAAATGGTTTTTTATAGAGGACCTCCTCCAGGAAGGGAGCCATCACCACAGATAATGGCAGCGTGACATGAACTTGGCTTGGTGAATAGGGAGGAGCCCAGCAAGGCCTGTCTGATCCAAATCCTCCCTTTGTCCCGTTGTTCCTGGGTGGCCCAGCAGCGACCTGCTCACCAAACCTTGACCCTTCCCATTCTTCCAGGGGTGCACTGCTTTCCTTTGCTCGGAGGCCCCAGACCCCTACCCCATTCCCCTTAGTCCAAGAGGGCACACATACCTCATCTTGCCTGACGGTCTCGGGAATCTCTCACGTTTATGTGGATTCCCCGCATGTATGCAATTAAATTCGATCTCCTCCTGCTAATCTGTCTCGTATCAAGTTAATTCTTTTTCTTCTTTAACTTTTTTTTTTTAACGTTTATTTATTTTTGAGACAGAGAGAGACAGAGCATGAACGGGGGAGGGGCAGAGAGAGAGGGAGACACAGAATCCGAAGCAGGTTCCAGGCTCCGAGCTGTCAGCAGAGAGCCCAATGTGGGGCTCGAACTCACAGACAGAGAGATCATGACCTGAGCCGAAGCCAGATGCTTAACCGACAGAGCCACCCAGGCGCCCCACATATCAAGTTAATTCTTAGACAAGCCAGAAGAACCTTGAGGAGTAGAGGAAGACTTTTCCTTCTCAATAGTTGGCGCGGCTAGCTGGGTAGACTGTCCTGGCTGGAGACGCTACAGAGGAGAGATCCTAGGACAAACAGCTGGCAGAGGTAAGAATTCTTACCACGGCAGCAGCCCGGAATCTCTGTCTGTGGCATCTGGTGGAGCAAAAGTGGGGAGTCCTTTCTCTCTGTCTCTAAATTGAGATGAGCAGGGAAAAAACATATGGGGAAGTCGTTCCTCGGTTTTAATGGCTCTGGTAAATTTGATAGAGCGCTCTTGGGTTTTACTGACCCATTTCCTCTCAGAGATAGTCACCGTTTTTCTGTGTCTTCTGTGTCATTTGTCATAAGAAGGGTACGAACACAAGCGTAGGTCCTATAAGCCGACTGATGGAGCCGGCCTCACAGACTGCTGAGTTCACGGTTCTCCCAGACCAGTGTCTGTTTAGACAAGCTTGCTGTGGGCCACTATGCCCACGAGGTAAAAGCTGTTGCTAAGGGGCGCCTGGGTGGCTCAGTCGGTTAAGCGCCCGACTTCAGCTCAGGTTGTGATCTCACAGTTCGTGGGTTTGAGCCCCGCGTCGGGCTCTGTGCTGACAGCTCGGAGCCTGGAGCCTGCTTCGGATTCTGTGTCTCCCTCTCTCTCCCTCTCTCTCTGGCCTTCCCCTGCTCACACTCTGTCTCTGTCTCTCTCTCTCTCTTTCAAAAATAAAATAAAATGTAAAATAAAATTTAAATTTAAATTAAAAAAAAAGCTGTTGCCAAGGGACATCTTGGAAGCCAAAGTCACAAAATTGGTGGGCATGGGTGGGGCACTTGAGAGCTGTTAGAGCACTAGCCCCCTTGCCCAGAGACTCCCGGGTTAGAATAAGTTGGCCACAGAATAGGTCAGATGGACACTAGATCCCCTGCTGACCTCAAGGAAACTTCTGTCCAACCAGGCACGCTGGACAACACACTGTCCCCCACCCCTCTGAGGTATCAGTGTGGCTCGGAGAGAACCAGGGCTTAGCTAAAGCTGTGAATGTGCATATATAAAAAACTGGGTTAGGTTTTGCTTTCATCTTGTTCTGTGTTCTCAACTGAGAGCTTAACTTTAAGCCCAGGGAGGGTACTCTCTCTGGTCCCTGCCATCTGGAGGTGTGCTAACCAGAAGTGGAAGAGACTGGGGTTCCAAGACCTCCTTTTTGCCCAACCGAGCCGGCTTCCAGGAGGCAAGGAAAAAAAAAAGACTTTAAAGCAATGATTCTTGCTTTTGCAAGAATCTTTGAATCTGAATCTTTGGAAAGGCAAGAGGGTGACTCTGACAGAATGCAAAACCCGTTCCCTATTTGCCTCCAGGCAATTGCAGATATTGTAAGAATCTAGAACATTAAAAGAAAAATTGTGCCGCGGTTCAGAAAAAGGAAAGCTTGGGGCACCTGGGTGGCTCAGTCGGTGAAGCATCTGATTTGTGATTTTGGCTCAGGTCATGATCTCATGGTTCGTGAGATCGAGCCCCGTGTCAGGCTCGACACGTGTCTGGGCCGACAGCACAGAGCCTGCTTGGGATTCTCTCTCCCTCCCTCTCTCTCTGCCCCTCCCCCGGCTCTCGCTTTCAAAGTAACTAAATAAACATTTAAAAAAGAAAAAAGAAAAAGAAAAGTTTAAGAAGCAATTTCGCTAAACCCCATCACCATCAGAAAGTTCATTTATCTCCTCTTGAGGGACAGTTCCCCCTCAAATGATGGGTCAGCTGAACCTAGCCACACCCCAGAACCCACTATTAAGCCGAAAATAGAGGATGGGGAACATTTCTTAAATGACACTGTGTGATTTTCTCCACTATCGACTCAAAGAATTTTCCCCACCTGTCCCCTCGGATCCCATTCAGGCTGTCGGAGAGTCTGGGCAGCCTTTCACTGCACACGTCCCAGCCCTCCCCAATATCTTTTTCTTTTTTTTCCTTCTCTTCTCTTGTCTTTTCTTTAGTTTTCTTTTCTTTTTTGAGAGAGAGAGGGCGCAAGTGAGCAAGGGTCAGGGAGAGAGAGAGAGAGAGAGAGAGAGAGGAAGAAAATCCCACAATGCACAGAGAGAGAGAGAGAGAGAGAAAGAGAAAAGCGGGGCTCACCCGAAGCAGGGCTCAAACTCGTGAACCATGAGGTCATGACCTGAGTCAAAGTCAGATGCTTAACTAACTGAGCCACCCAGGTGCCCAACACCTTTCTAGTTTCAAACTGCTCACCAGCAAGTCTTTTAGGTAGAAGTATGTTATATAGATTTAATGCCACTATAAAATGCAATGAAAAGGGCATTTTTATCTCCCTTCCTTCAGGCCTAGCCCCAAATCTCTTACTTCCCTTGCTAGAAACTCATTTTGGTTTTAATTCCTCTGAAGAGGAAGTCTTTATTTATTTAATTTTTTTTTTAAAGTAGGTTCCACGCCCGGCGTGCAGCCCAATACAGGGCTCGAACTCACCACCCTGAGATTAAGAACTGAGCCAAGATTAAGAGTCAGACACTTAAATGACTGAGCCACCCAGGCACCTTTGAAGAAGATGTCTCTAAAAGATGTTCCAGTTAGGGGCACCTGAGTGCCTCAGTCGGTTAAGCATCCGACTTCGGCTCAGGTCATGATCTCACGGTTTGTGAGTTCGAGCCCCACGTGGGGCTCTCTGCTGACAGCTCGGAGCCTGGAGCCTGCTCCCGATTCTGTCTCCCTTTCTCTCTGCCCCTCCCCTGCTCACATTCTGTCTCTGTCTCTCTCAAAAATAAGTAAACATTAAAAAAACATTTTTTTTAAGATGTCCCAATTCGTTCCTGGGCTACACATGCATATGGGGTTGGATTGAGTGCTAAGCCTGTGTGCACGGCATTAATTTGGGGAAGGAATAAACGGGTTCTAGCAGTAGCTCAGTACGGGTTTCCCTCCCTATACATAGGCAGAGCACCACTATGAAATCTCACGTCAGCCAAGATTCAAAATTAACCTCTCTTAGGCTCTGCTGATACCTCAAGACACATCTTGCTAACCGATGCACAAAATACATCAAGACAAAGCACAGATGATCACAGACACTTGGAAGCTCTTGGCGTTTTGACGCTGAATGCTGAGGGTAGTTCCCGGGGAAGGAGCTTGGCGGTGGGGGGGGCCACTCACCGTGCTTGGGGTGTGTGCAGCCTCTCTCTATAAGGGCTCACTACGAGACAAACGCTTTTTGCCTTTTCCCGTAAAAAAACAAAAATCCTCTTGGGATTTCTTGCAGTTAGCGAAAACAGGGACCAGTGTGGGTCTTTCGTAAAAGCCAAGTAGTGTGATGCGAACTTTTGGAAAAGCGGGGGACGCCTGAATGCTCTCTCCGACCACGCCGAGTGAGGAGTTGAATCTCTGCTAGACTTTCTCTTGCAGGAGGGCGTGCTTTTCTTTACTCCTTGACCCTGTAACACTCCAGGCTTGCCCATAAAGAATGAAGGTATATCTGATGCAGACTGGAATCAGATCTGTCTTTTGGTGCAAGATCGAAGGGCCGTAAGCCTTTGTACTTCTTCTGCACCCTTCAGTCCCCAGTCTGGCTATTATTCTTACCTCGATTCCCGCTGATGCTGAGGCCGCCTGGTTTATAGTGACTGATCGCTGCTCAGCTTTCCTTTCCATCTCATTGCACCCCGACTCACAATTTCTTTCCGCACTCACAATCAGAGGGAGACAGTTTAGTACTGACTCGTGAACTTCAGGAACACTGGGAGTCTCCCTCAATGTCTTCCGCGTACTTAAAGCAGACTTAGATTCTGTGACCTTTACCAGAGGCTCCACCGCTGGTTCAATATGTTGACGGATCTTTTGCTTTGTAATCAAACTAAGCTCTTACAGACCCTCATTCTCCTAAAGGCACTAGCTGAATGAGGCCAGAGGGCGTCCAGCTCTGACTTCAATGGGGGCAAACAACTATTATCTGCTTAGGACATGAGATGATCCCAGGGCATTTAAAAGCTCACCCTAAAATGCCTTGAGTCAATTTTGTCCAAAATTCTTCCCCAAACGAAAGAGTAATGTTTTAGAGGCAGCTGCCTAAGGCTACCCATGCATCCCTAATTTTGCAACCCTTGCTAACCTTGTGTCCCCTTTTCCCAGACATGTTCCCTCAGAGCATGTTCCCTGGCTCTCAGAGACATTAACCTCCTTTGAAGCCTTGAAATTAACATCGTCAGCACCCCCAGCTCTTGGCTTACCGAATTTAACCAACCTTTTTATCTATACTGCCATAAAAATCATGGGATTGCTGCAGGCATTTTAGGACGATCTTTTGCCTCTCAGATACATTTCGTAGTATGTTGCTCATGCCAGTTAGACCTTGTGACATCAGGTGCAGCCCCATGTCTACATGCAGCGGCAGCGTTCGGATCGACAAAGCCAACGCTCTTACATTAGGCTCCCACATTCCCCTCCGTGTTCCCCATGCGGTGTCTGCTCTCTTCCAAGTTCATAAGACCCAGCACCCCTCTACACAGCGACAGACCACTTGTGAACAAGCTCTTGACCAACGCTTCCATCATCTTACGTGGTTGTTAACACTTGAAATCCAGCTACCTTACTATCCCCCAATCACGGAGAGCCCACTCTCTTCCCCTTGATTGCCTTACGAGTATCAAAATGGTCTCAAGGCCACAAGAGGATCTCTCAGACACCTCTCTCCACCCAATTTTTAAACCTGCCTTTATCCTTGACCGATATTATTAACTCTCAGGCAGAGGCCCCACCATCTGAAAAAGACAGTCGTGTACAAAGAGTGCCAAACAATTACCAGATGAATTATATATTTATCAGGCCAAACGGACCTCCTAGAGCCCCCTACCTTTTTTTTTTTTTTAATCCTTTGGCTTGTACTTTTCTTGCACCAAATGAGACATATGTGCAGACAGGGGATCGTGAAGGAACTAAGAGTCAATTGGTATTGCCCTGGTATCCACAACATTTCTGAGCAAATGATTTCCCTGTGTACTCCTTGCGAATCTCACCAAATTTCTGGAAGGAAGTGATGCACCCCTCCACCCCAGGAAGTCCTCCTGGGCCCACCCTGCCCTTTCCTGTACTTCAGATGGATTTTGTACATTTGCCCTTGGCCTCGGGCTGTTCTCACTGGTTATTGTCTGCATGTTTGGTGGATGGATTGATGCTATCCAACTAGATGAGCCCATGCCACAGCAGTGGCAAGGACATTAATAACTGAGATTTTTTTTCTCATTTTGGCATCCCTTTATGGATTGAATCGGACCGGGAAACTCATTTTACGGCAGAGATGAACCACTGACTTGCAAAAACTCGGGGGTACTCATTAAAATTCCATACCCTGCATCACCCTCGATCATCAGGGCAAGGGGACAGTAGCAGTCTAGACAGAAAAAGGAGTGTAGGAAAACTCTGTCAAGAAACGGGGCTTCGATGTCCAGAAGCAGTGCCCTTGCCTCTTATAAAGGTCCAGAATATTGGACAAGCCCTACCATCCCAGTCTCCTGGCCTTTAGAAGAAGGTCTTTAGAAGAAAACATGAGCTGTCACCTCGCTGGGGAAGACCTTACGAGGTAAAGCTAACCACCTACACCGTGATCAAAATAAAAGAACAAATCCTCCTGGATTCATGCAAACCACACCAAAGCAGACCCAGCTCATTGCTCTCAAGACCATTGGCGACAAGCCCTACAGCTGACCTTAAAGTGAGGATTTCCAGGGCCAATTCCCAGGCGCCAGAAGCCAGCAGCATCACGAAGCAGACAGCTTATCCCCCTCTAAACCAGCCGGCAAGCAAACAAAAAGCACCCTACATTCACGCCGCGACCCGACAGCAACGACAAAACCAAACTCTCCTTGTTCATACTTTCCCGTATTTATGAATCGGAGAGCCGGCTGGAGAGCCGGCTGGAGAGCACGTGTCTCTACGGGTCTACTTCCTGTCTCCCAGTTTCCTCCATGGGCGCGTTTTCAGTCTGTGTCCTCTATCAGCTTCTCTTTTTCAACAGGTGGAGCGCAGACCGCCCATCCCCTGGGCCAGGTCGCCACACCTGGCCCCACTATGGACGGCCCCACTCCTGGGACTGGGAGCCGCTTTAAGGGGCTGCGGGCACACGTGTTTCCCCTTGTTCTTCCCGGCTTGTCCTCCTTAGAATCTGTGTCTTCCCTCCCTTTGCAGCTCCCTCGCCACTCGGCTACCAGCCCGTTTTTCTCACTCCACAGTCCCGGGCTCATCTTTTAATATGGGAAACTTCCGGGGAAGTTTCAGAGGCCGGAACCGTAGGGGTTCAGCGTGAGTCGCCCTAAGATGCACTACTCTGGGCACGTGCATTTTTTTCAAGCTGAAAACAATCAAGGTCAGGGAGAAATGTTGGCCTCCCGCCTCCCCAGTGGCCTAAAATGGTTTTTTACCATTTTAGTAAAATGGTAAATGGCACCCTCCTGCTCCAGGAAGGGTGCCATCACCGTAGATAATGGCAGCGTGACATGAACTTGGCTTGGTGGATAGGGAGGAGCCCAGCAAGGCCTGTCTGATCCAAATCCTCCCTTTGTCCCATTGTTCCTCGGTGACCCAACAAACCTTGGCCCTTCCCGTTCTTCCAGGGGTGCACTGCCTTCCTTCGCTCGGAGGCCCCAGACCCCTACCCCATTCCCCTTAGTCCAAGAGGGCACACATACCTCATCTTGCCTGACGGTCTCGGGAATCGCTCACGTCTATGTGGATTCCCTGCATGTATGTAATTAAATTCGATCTCCTCCTGCTAATCTGTCTCCTATCGGTTTCATTCATAGACCAGCCAGAATGAGCGTTGAGGGGCAGAGGAAATTTTTCTTCCCCAACCCTTTCAGTGACCTAGCAAGGCCACCTGCAGAGGTGACCGGGAGGCGGTGCTGCCCTTGGAGAGGAACCCAGAGGTAACAGACACAGGGAACCAAATTCTGTTTCTGCCACGTCACCTCACTTCTCCGAGCCTCGGTCTCCTCGTTAGTGAAGTTGACAGGTTGAAATAGAGCAAGATCAAAGCAAACAGAAAATGAAGCACTTAGCCCATGTCTGCCTGGCATAGCCCAATGCCATCCATTAGTATCGACGTTATTAGTATTCTGATTATCCTTACAGAACCCCCAGTCCCGAGTGGTGCAGATTCTGCACTGGGACCCACCAAGCACGGACAGCCGTGCCTGGCCGCTTGGTCTTCCCTTGGAAGGGTCTGTGGCTGATCAGTCTTAACCCGGGTGTGGTAGAAAGACGCCCAGGTCAGACCCAGAAGACCCTGACGGAAAGCCGGGCTCTGTGGCTGGCCCACCGTGTGACCTTGGTAGGATCCTTTGACTTCTCTGAGCCTCAGTTTCCTCGTTGGCCTACCTACACACTTCCCAGGGTTGTAGCCAGGCTCAACGCGATGCAATCGTGGATATGACATACGACGCTCCTCCGTAGACAGGGTGGGGTGGCGCAGACATCAGGCTGGCTTCCTTCCTCCCCTCCCTGCCGCCCCAGCCAGCTCCCCTGCAGCCTGCTAACCAGGGGCAGGGCCCTGCCGGTGCCACCAGAGTCTGCCCGGAGTCGGCTTAATGTCAGGTGTTGGAGGATTGCACCACGGTTCTAGACACAGCCCCGACCTGCAGGCAGGCCATAATTTGCATGTTTATGTCACAATTCTAGCTAAATGACTTTCAGCTCGTAGGTGGAGTCACCCAGCGACACGCAGGATGAAATTCCTGCTCGGCCACACTCCGCACCGTGGCCTCGGTTAAGATGAACGTGCGAGTCTGGGCTTTGTAAAAAAAGGCAACGTTAATTCATCATTTACCCTTTTTTTTTTTTTTTTTGTCTCTCTCTCTCCCTCCAATTATGGGATTTAGGGTTGCCGGAGATTTTGCAACCTGCGGAGAGGCACAGAGTCTTATGGGGAGGTCAGCGGCCCAGGCTTTCTCTGAGCACAAGCATCCCCTTTCCTGACAAATTTCTCTTGAAAACGCCCGTGACGGGGGTGGTGGGGGACTTGCACCTGTCAAAGCAGCCTAAACTCGCGTGAGACAGCTCCAGCTATAACATCCATTTCTGGGGCGCTTCTGTTCAAGGTGTATCTTTATAGGGGCTCCATGAAGGCAGGGCAGGACAGGGCAGGAGTTGTCCGTATCCATCACTGCCCCATCCCCAGCGCACCCCGGGGCCAGGGGCGTGCCATGAACTGTCAGTAAACTGGGGTTCAAGAGCACTGAAAGGACCAGAAAGTTCTCCCTCCTTTGAGCTGAGAATTGGTCTCCCTAAAGCATCTACCCTGCTGCTTCGGTCCCCCTCCAATCCCTCATTGAGCCCACGTGAACTGTCTGTTCTCCCTTCACCCAGCAATGACCCTGTTCTCCTCCAAATCTGGTAAACGGATTTTTACGCCCCTCCCCTCCCGCCGCCCCCGCTGCCACGCCACGAGTTTTCTCTTTTCCAGGTTAGACATCAATTCCTTCGACCATTTCTCATGAGTCATGATTGAGAGACCCCTCCCCATCTTGGTGAGATCACGTGGGCCCCCTCCTCTGAAAGCTTCAATGGCTTTCCAGGGAACGCAGCCCACTTTCCTTAGTCTGGCATTCAAGGCCCTCCAGTGTATGTTCAACCTTAATTCCATTGTTTCCTCCTATTCAAGAAAGCACATCTCATCATGTTTCCTCGAATCCAACCTGACTGTCCCTGCCTCGATACTAAAACGCCCTTGCTTGGAACACCTTCCCCGTTCCTTCTGTCTCCAGGTCTCATCATTACCAAGGCCCGTAGCGAGCCCCTCCCCTCCTCCTGACCCAGCCAGCGTGTTGTGGAAAGAGGGTTTGCAATGAAACAAGCAAATCTACGTCGAAGTCTGAGACCCGTTTTCCCTCATCACGAGCGTGTATTTTTATAATCACACCGACCTTGGGCGAACGGCTTAAATTCCCGGAGCCTGAAGTTTCTCCTTTGAAAAATGTAACGAGGCCTGCACCCCCTCACCCTTTAGAGCAGTCGGAGGAATGGTGACAGGACGTACTAAAAGCCCTCTGCAAATGACAAGATGCCTCGACTTCCCCACCTCCGAGCCTCTCGAACCTGGCCTGTGCCGTTCAGTGGGCACTAACAAAGCACAATCTAGATGCCTCGGTGATGCCTCTTTAGGAGGGGAGTATACCAGTCCCCGTGACCAGCCGCCGTGTCCTGAGCCCCGAGCTAAGGGGTTCCACAGAAGTTAGCTTCCAAGCCTCGTGACAAGCCTGTGGGGGAGACAGTCCTATTCCACTGCACAGATAAGAAACCAGAGGCTGGGAAAAGCTACGTAACGTATCAGGGTCACACGGCTCACCAGCAGTAGCACCGGGATCCGAATCCAGGCTTGTCCGACAGCAGAGGCTGTCAGTGAAGCCGGTTCAGTGAAGCCTGCGTCCGTCATCAGGAGACTGTTTCTGGTACCGGGGATGACGGTCTCAGGAACTCGGGCTGAACAGGAGGGCGAGGCCATTCCCAAGAGGAATCTCAGAGCCTTGACCTTCATAAGTTTCTGCCCAAGTTTGCCACCTCCCGCCCAAACAAACTAAAATCTTGAAGGAAGAGTGGACGCGTAAATGTCCTTATAACTCATGGTGTGCTCTTCTCGTCCAATGCCTGCTCGCGTGAAGTGGGTCATCGGTGCTAAGAGACCCCCAGCCCAGGAGGAGTTAGACTGGGAGCAACAGCATTTTTTTTTAATGTTTATTTATTTATTTTTTTTTTTTTTGAGAGAGAGAGAGAGAGAGAGAGCGAGTGGGGAAGGCGCAGACAGGGAGGGAGACACAGAATCCGAAGCAGGCTCCAGGATCGAGCTGTCGGTACAGAGCCCGACACGGGGCTTGAACCCACGGACCGCGAGATCATGACCTGAGCCGAAGTCGGACACCCAACTGACCGAGCCACCCAGGCGCCCTGCATTTTTTTTTTTAAAAAGACGGAACCCAATAAGAGCTAAAAGGTGTGTAGTGCTCATGGAAAGAGTTCAGAAGCAATGATTTATAAGATGGCGGAGATAAGAGTTATTTATTGAGGAGGACGCCTTTCAGGCATGCCCTGAAGGAGATCATAGGGAGACATTCCAGGCAGGAGGGAATTCAGTGGGGGACAGCATGGGACCCTGCCCAGGAAGTCTGTGGAGTTGATCTAGAAGGAGATGATCTAGAAGGAGGTCATCTAGAAGGAGATGATCTAGAAGGAGATGACGTAGAAGGAGTTGATCTAGAAGGAGATGACCTAGAAGGAGTTGATCTA
>NW_026057578.1:28451001-28454789 GCF_023721935.1 Panthera uncia | reverse complement strand
GATCTAGAAGGAGGTGATCTAGAAGGAGTTGATCTAGAAGGAGATGATCTAGAAGGAGTTGATCTAGAAGGAGATGATCTAGAAGGAGTTGATCTAGAGCACTCAGGGCCCAAGGACAGTGGGAATGGGCTGGAGAGGCCGAGCTCCACCCTGAAACAGAATCAGGGTGCTGAATCCTGACACATGGGGAAGGCAGATCTGTGGGCAGCCCTGGCTCGCCCTGGGACTGACACTTCCTGATGGAAGGGGTGGTTTACCCTGCCAAGCTGTCACTCGGCTGTCAGTGAGCGAGCAGCAGCATGAAAGCCAAAGAGCGAGGAGAGAAGAAGCCACAGCCCATGACCTGTGGGCTCCCCGAGGCCACCACCCGGAAAGTCCAGTGGTGGGTGGCACAAGAGCCCGGACACCAGAGGACAGGGTGTCAGAGGGCAGGTCACTGGGGTTGTGTAAAATCCCAGAAGGAAACGATCAGAGAGGTCACCCAGCCTGACCCCGTCATTTTCGAGAAGAGGAAATGGAGGCCTTCTGAGAAAACACCGGCCTGAAGTCACAGAATAGCTGACTGACTCTCATCTCAGAGCCAGACGGGTGTTTAGGGGTCGTGTTGTTCACTTCCTCCTCTTACCCGACACTGAAGCTCAAATCCCCCGGGACTAGAATGGGGACTTTCTAGCCCCCTGGACCCGCTTTCCTCCGCACCATGTCAGTCTGTTCCTTTCTTTCAGCGGAGAAACCCATCTTAGGAAGGCCAAGAGGAGGGAAACGTAGCAAGTGGAGGGGCAAACGTTAATAACATCTTTAAACACTTGTACAACGGTCACCCCTTTTGCTCTTGTATTCACCCCTCATCTGATCCTAACCCAGCTCCCAGGAGGCCCATCTCAGTACAGCCGCCATGTTGCAGGCGAGCGAGTGAATGCGCAGAAGGAGCGCTGTGTCTCGGGAGAAGCCAGACTCAAATCTGAGACCCGGGATTCCAAATTCAGTACTCCTTCCCCACTTCGTGTTAGGTGCTAATAATGAATGGGGTTCAGGGGCGCCTGGGGGGCTCAGTCGGTCAAGCGTCCTACTTTTGACTTCGACTCGGGTCGTGATCTCGCCGTCCGTGAGTTCGAGCCCTGCACGGGGCTCCGTGCGGACGGTGCGATTCTCTCTGACTCTCCCCCACTTGCGTTCTCTGTCTCTCTCCCCCTCTCTCAAAATAAATAAATAGACTTAAAAAGAAAAAAATCACGTTCGGCTCAGGTCATGATCTCCCGGTTCATGAGTTTGAGCCCCGCATCGGGCTCGACGCTGATGTTTGGGAGCCTGCTTGGGATTCTCTCTCTGCTTCTGTCTGTGCTCCTGCCTTGTTCATGTTCTCATTCTCTCTCTCTCTCTCCCTCCATCAAAATAAGTAAGTTTTATTAAGAAAAAAAAAATATGTTCAGTATCACACCTGTGCTGAATGCTTTATAGTAACTTGTACACGCTGTGCTTTGCTTTAATTTTTGCCATAGGACATAGCATGAGCCTGTGGAATGTAAATGTGACTTATGAAGAGGCCTAAAGCCTTGGGCAGGGGTGCAGGGTGGTCCAGGGGAGTGTGGTAGGGAGGGAGGCACAGGCTGGGCTGAGTTGGCTAGCTACAGGGAGCGGGCCCTGGCTCCAGCCCTGAGGCTCACCAACAGGTGAACTCAGAACAAGGCACGCCCTCTCAGTGTCCAAGAGACTTGAGGTGGTTATGCACGCCCTTCCTCTACTCTGGGTCCTTCCCAAGGGGACTGGGGCCTCCGTTGATCTTTCTCTGAGGTCTCAAAGAAAAGAAAAAAGATTTGAGGGAGGGGCAAACGCCTTTGGAATCCATTCATTTATCCGCCCAACATTTATGATGTCCGTTGCGCACGGGGCTCTCTTCTGACACTCTGGGAAATCGAAAAACAAACACGTTTTATGGGAGGGTAATGCGTACCAAGACCTGTAAAAGTGTACAAGGACAAACGCCTATGAAACAATCATTGAGGGGCGCCTGGGTGGCTCCGTCGGTTGAGCGTCCGACTCCGGCTCAGGTCGTGATCTCGCGGTCCGTGAGTTCGAGCCCCGCATCGGGCTCTGTGCTGATGGCTCAGAGCCTGGAGCCTGCTTCGGATTCTGTGTCTCCCTCTCTCTCTGCCCCTGCTTTGCTTGCACTCTGTCTCGCTCTCTCTCAAAAATAAATAATAAAACATTAAAAAAATTTTTTTTAAATCATTGATAACATCTGTTAATAAGAGGAAGTAGTTTAGGGAAAAATGTGCTCGATAGTAGGAAGTTTATTAAATCGTGGCAGATCTACACAGGCCGATATTAGAAAGATGTCGATGTTTATGTATTTGACATCGAAAGATGTCCATTGATACGTTCAGTAAAAACCAAAACTGGGTGTAAGAATGAGCATATTTAAAGAAACGTATGCGGGGGCGCTTGGGTGGCTCAGTCAGTTAAGCATCTGACTCTTGATCTCGGGTCAGGTCTTCAGCTCAGGGTCGTGAGGTCAAGGCCCATGTTGGGCTCCATGCTGGGCGTGAAACCGAAGAAATAAATAAATAAATAAATAAATAAGAAAGAAAGAATGTGATACATATACATATCCTTGCTGTCACAGGAAAAAATCTAGTACATTCAGTATATTGAACACTATACTACAATGTAAACAGTGGTCTCTGTGTCGTGATTGAAAGAAAATCTTGACGCTTTATGCGACTCCATATTCTCTCAATGTTTACAAATCATATTATAAACCATATCACACATCTTTACAATAAAAAAACCAAATTTCAAATTATCATTTAAAACAAGTGACCAGATTGGGGCGCCTGGGTGGCTCAGTCGGTTAAACATCCGACTTCAGCTCAGGTCATGATCTCGCAGTCTGTGAGTTCGAGTCCCGTGACGGGCTCTGTGCTGACAGCTCAGAGCCTGGAGCCTGCTTCTCCCTCTCTCTCTGCCCCAACCCACTCACATTCTGTCTCTGTCTCTCTCAAAAATAAATAGACATTAAAAAATATTAAAAAAAAAAAAAGGTGACCAGATAATCACGGATGTTAACAATTTATTGAGATATAAAAGTAGATGGGGCACCTGGGTGACTCAGTCAGTTGAGCTTCTGACCCTTTATTTCAGCTCAGGTCACGATACCTGGGTTGTGGGATCGAGACCTGCGCTGGGCTCTGTGCTAGACGTGGAGCCTGCTTGAGATTCTGTCTCTCTCTTCCTTTGCCTCTTTCCCCCACTCGTGCACTCTCTCTCTCTCTCTCTCTAAAATAAAAAGTAAAAATAAATGAAAAAAAAGAAATATAAAAGTAGATTCAAAACTATGTATAGGATGATTCCATTTTGGTGCATCTTTTTTTTAAATTGCTTTTTAATGTTTATTTTTGAGAGAGAGAGAGAGACAGAATGCCCCTTGGTGCATCTTTATAACAAATGTAGGAATTTTATTTTATTACTATTTTTTAATGTTTATTTATTTATTGGGGGGGAACACAAGTGGAGGAAGGGCAAAGAGAGAGAGAGGGAGACACAGCAACCGAAGCAGTTTCCAGGCTCTGAGCTGTCAGCACACTTGGCTTGAACCCGCAAACCACAAGATCATGAGCTGAGCCGAAGTCGGACACTTAACCGACTGAGCCACCCAAGCACGCGCCAGTGTAGGAATTTTAAAAGCCTAGAATGCTGTACAATACAATGCAAAGGGTTTGTATTCCTGATTTTGTTTTGCTGTATTGTCTGGTGTCCATATATATATATGTGTATATATATATGTATAT
>NW_026057578.1:28361303-28450901 GCF_023721935.1 Panthera uncia | reverse complement strand
ATATATATGTATATATTACATATATATATGTAATATATACATATATATGTAATATATATATGTAATAATATACATATATACACATATACATATATATGTGTATATATGTAATAATATACATATACATATATATGTGTATATATGTATATTACATATACATATATATACATATACATACATATATACATATTACATATACATATATACATATATTATGTATATAATACACATATATAAAATATATATATTATTTATTTATATATGTATATTTTTATAGATACATATATATAAAATGTAACAAAAAAGAAAAGGAAGTTTTTATTTTTCTAAGAAAGTACTAATAAAATACTGGGGCGCCTGGGTGGCTCAGTCGGTTGAGCGTCCGACTTCGGCTCAGATCACGATCTCGCGGTCCATGAGTTCGAGCCCCGAGTCAGGCTCTGTGCTGACGGCTCCGAGCCTGGAGCCTGCTTCCGATTCTGTGTCTCCCTCTCTCTCGGCCCCTCCCCCACTCACGCTCTCTTTTTCTCTCTCTCGAAAATATATAAACATTTTTTAAAAAGTAAAACTAAAATAAACTAGAGTCCTGCCTTTAAAGAGCTACAAGTCAACAGAGGAGGTGAGAGCAGGATATACTTGACTGAAGTAGGCACCAAGGTTCTGTAGGTTTGCCTTCTGTCACAGGCGAATAACCAAAATGGGATAAGAAAGGATGTATGGAAGAGAGAACATTTGGGCCGTGGCTTCCAAGGTCCACATGAACAAACAAAAACTGGAGGAAAGGCATCCTCAGCTGCGGAAAGGCCGCACTGGATCAACTCTTCCTTATAAGCTGCCTGCCAAGCCCCCGCGAACATCAGGCTTCGTCACCAAGTGAGCGTGCGTCTTTTCAGACGAGGCAGCCATGAATGAGTGTGGAGGGTCCCCTTTCCATTCTGATTTGATCTTGGTACATATTGAATAGCTAAGTAAAAATCGATTCAGCCCTAGATGGCTTACGAGCGAATTATTTCAGTTTGAGTCTTGGCTCTTGGTTGCATTTGATTGGCAGTTGGGATCTTTATGAAATTTATTCAACTTCTTTCATTCTCAAGGGCGAGGAGGGATATCCCGTGCAGTAGATTGAGATCTTAGTTTCATGCACCCGTAAAGAAAGCTGTAAGACTTGTCCTGGCATAACATGGGCCTTCATAGCAAGGAGGTTAATAACTTTGCCCTGGCAGAATGGCTTGCAAATGATGCTAGAAATCTCCGGGTCCCGGAAGAGTTGGGATAACCGGAAGGCTGGGGGGTGGGGGAGGGGGAGGTGGGAGTGGAGTTCTGAGAATGGCTTTGTTCACCTCTCTGGAACGTAAAGGTCTGGAAAGTCCAAATAAGTCTTGCTGTTAGAGATGTGGCAATATTCATACGACGCGTGCGGAGGGACAGGAAATGGAATTATTCAGTCGAGGCAGTCCCAACAGGCCCCAAATACTTGGCTCCTCTTCACCTTCTGCCTTGCAGCAAAGCAGCCAGGAGGACTTCCTCAGGCTCGGAGTCTCTGTCCTCAATGCTTGCATTTGGGTGAAAAAGAAGCCTGGAATTAGATGCCTGGAAATATAGGTTCTAGTCCTGGCTCTGTCACTTATCTCACTTGGAGCCCACGGAAAATGAGGAGTTTGGTCGAAATCAGAAGTGCTCAACCTCTTCTTCTGCCCACACACTCATCAAAACGCCTCTTATTAGACACAGCGATTGTCAACCAGCGTGGCTAACTCCACTCATTCTCTGACCGCCACTGAGAATCTCTGAACAAAATCATCTTTGTATGTTTCAGGCACCCCCCCCCCCACCCTTAGCTTTTAGGAATCTAGACTTAAATTATCATCAGAAGAGCCCTGAAAAAAATAGACACGTACACAATCACATCTGCATTTTCGCGCATGTCCGCAGACAGTATCTGGAAGGATCTAGAAGAAGATACTAACAGTGGTTTTTCTTTGGGGAAAGGACCTAAGAACCTGGTAGTTAAAGAAATGAAGAGGCTGACTTTTTACTGTATACTCATCGCTTGTTTGTTTTTTTTTCCTGGATACATATTCAGTTAGGAATATGTACATACATATTCAATAACTATGTATTCAATGAATACATATTCAATTGACTGTGGGTAAAGGAGGAATGGTGACTTAAGCAAACACGTGGTTTTATTTTTCCTACTAAATGAAAAGTCTGGGGCCAGGTGTCTGGAGCTGGTATAACGTAAAGATTCAGACTCTTGCAACAATCTGTCCCACCCTCCTGAGATTGTGGCCAGCATCTGGCTCCAGGCTCACGAATTGCTTCTATACCTCCAGGCAGGACCCCTGTCTTTGAGGCCACGAGGTGGAAGGGCAAAGAGCACTGCCTGCGGATTACGGCCCCTTTCGAGAGCTTTTCTGGAAGTTCATCTCAGCAACACACAGCCTCTCCCATTATCAACATCCCCCACCAAAGGGGACATTTGTTGCAATGGATGCACCCATACTAACATGTCATAATCACCCAAAGCCCATAGGGCTCACTCTTGGTGTTGTAGAGTCTATGCATTTGGAAAAATGTAGAATAACACGTATCCACCATTACGGTATCATACAGTCTTTTCACATCCCTGAAAGTCCTCTGTGCTCCATCTACTCAACTGCCTCTCCCCAAGCCCTGGCAACCACTGATCGTTTTTCTGTCTCCGTTGTTTTGTCTCTTCCAGAATGTCATGTAATTGGAATTGTACAGTATGCAGACTTTTTAGACTGACTTCTTTCACTTGCTAATATGTGTTTAAAATTCTCCCATATCTTTTCATGGCTTGACAGCTCATTTCTTTTTAGTGTGGAATAATATTCCCTTGTCTGGAGGTACCGCCATTTATTTATCCATTCACTTGTTGAAGGACGTCTTTGTTGCTTCCAAGTTTTGGTAACTATGCATAGAGTTGCTATAAACATCCCTGGGCAGGTTTTGGTGGACGTAAGTTTTCGGTTACTTTAGGTAAATACCAAGGAGAAAAAGTCACACTGTGAGGAGTGAGTGTGTAAATGGCAGAATGGGAAACTCAATCGACTCCTACCATGAGACAACCATTGCACTGTGGAAAATTATAGACCATTTAAAGTCCCTGGAAATCATTCTAAAGCTGTATGGAAAATTGAAAAACATTTATTTACAAAAATCTACTGAATTTCAGTAGGAACAGTAGAGTCTGTGACGTTTGAGCCCTCTTCTCCCCACTGGCTTCATGTGATGAGAGATCTCCTCCAGGCGGCTGATTCTTCCACCAGTGCCCATTCATTTGCATCATGGAACTACTGGGTCCTTGACCTTCAAGAGTATGGATTTGAGAAGTATTTAGTCTCGGGGCTTTTGTTTTTGTTTTGTCTTTAATAGCAGAGCCTACTTTTAAAGATGCATTTTGATTCTTCCAGGACTGTAAAGCCCAGATGTCCCAGTTTGGCAGAAAGCAAGGAAACAGGACCAGGAATCTTTTAGTGTAAGGATCTTACCTGTTTTCTTGGGCAAGTCACTTCCTCTTTCTGGATTCCCACTTCCTTGAGAGAGAGGAAAAGAAAAATGCCCATTTAGGAAACCGGAAGACAACTCAGTACCGTCCCAAAGACTCAAAAGTCCTGACTGGACTCTACTGTCCCCACAACCTTCCCCTCCCCGGTTGTTCTCTCCTCCATAAGTAACTCTTCTCTCTCTCTCTCTCTGTCTATCTCTGTTTCTCTCATGTCTGTTACAAAGTTTATCTCTCGAAAAGCTCTGGGAGCCATTTTGGAGCGTGTTAGACATGAGTACTAAGTAGACGTGGTTAGAGCTTTGGATACCTGAAGATATCTGAGGGCTTAAGGCAAAAAAAAATGTCCAGGTGGGAGAGCTAAGAGCCAGATTGGGGAGGAAACACAGGTAAGGGAAACAACTGTACATAAAGGCAAACTTGGAACCAGGAGAGTAGGGCTGAAGTAGAATTATAAGTTAAGTACGTAGATGAGTAAGTAGGTTTGCTCCCCCCTCATTCCTCCCTTCCTTTCCTAGTCTCTTTCCCTTCCAGTCCCCCCCCCAAAAAGGAGGAAATGACCCTCAGTGCTCCTGTATTAACTCCTCCGAGTTTCCCATACTTCAGCCACTCACATAGCATGTTCATGGGTCTTGCCTTATCCACACGCCAGCTCTACCATTATTTACTTAATATTTTTCTTTAGGTCAACTCTCTTTTCTTTTTTTTCTTTGACTTACATGTTTACTTTAGCCTTGTGCCTATCAATAACGTCTATAAAAGGGCTTGGTTTGTTACTTTTCTAATGTATATTTATTTTTTTTTATTAAACTTTTTTTTAACGTTTTTTTATTTATTTTTGAGACAGAGAGAGACAGAGCATGAACGGGGGAGGGGCAGAGAGAGAGGGAGACACAGAATCGGAAGCAGGCTCCAGGCTCCGAGCCATCAGCCCAGAGCCCGACGCGGGGCTTGAACTCGCGGACCACGAGATCGTGACCTGAGCCGAAGTCGGACGCCCAACCGACGGAGCCACCCAGGCGCCCCTCTAACGTATATTTAAATCAACACTGAACTATTAGAATTGAAAAATGTTTGTCCCCATGTCAGGGTTACATGTGCCACACTTCAGGATGCATCTAGATGAGCTCATTTGGTCTTCCCAACTATCCTAGGAAGTGGGGGTGATTGCTTATCCTACACATGAGGAAACTCATGTCCAGAAGGGTCCAGCAACATGCCCAATGTCATGAAACTAGCAAAGACGAAATTAAGACTTGAAGCCACTTATGTCTCTAAGGCCCGGGTTCCACTGCCCAACAGCAGGAAAGGAGGAAGAAAGAGTGGCACAAAAACAAGACCCGTCCAAAGAGATTCCAATGCGTTTGCTACAACCAGCTTAATCAGTCTCCACAGAGCCAAGCCCCGTCGCCCATTCTTGCCTCCCTGGCAGACTCCTGGTTTCCTCCTCCACACTCAAGCCTCGTGTCTGGTACAAATCTGGTGCTTGACGTGTGTCTGTCAAGCGGTGGCTTTGTGCCAAGGGCAGGTCCTGCAATCGCTGTCCCAGTGCCAAGCCTCCTAGAAGCCATCCCGAGCCCTGCCCTTTGCACATGCCATTACTCAGGTCACCACTGTGGTTTCAGTTTCTTGCCCAGGCAAACGAGCCAAGGCTCTGCCTTCAAGTTGGGGCTTGGGCAGAGTTTGCTATTTCCAGTAGCACATTTATGACAGTGGGTGTTCACCCTGGAACAGTTTGAAAGCCTTCTTTCATTTTTTCTTTTTACCGACAGCATCTGGTCGGCCAGCACAGACAACTGGTTTGGCGAAGAAGGGCAAGATTCTCTGCCACCTCCCCCTCGGCCCCTTGGTCTTAGCCCTGCTGGGGTGTGGTACTTCCGTGAAACTGAGAGAATACGGTCAGGGTCACGGGACGAAGACCTGGACTCGGTGTGCCCATCTGCTACGTTCTCTGCCCCACTAGTGGCTGGCTCTGGGTTTGGGGGGCATGGGGTAAGAAGGTGAAAGAAGAGTGTCAGGAGTAACGGGGCAAAGGGACTAGTATTTCTTGTAGGCTTATCGTTTATCAAACACTAAACTAGGTACTTGATATCTGTTATCTCATTTGATACTTTCAACAGCCTACAAGCTATTATCGGGCTCATTTTACAAATGAGGAAATCTATGTCTGGAAAATTAAGTCACTTGTTGAAGGCCACACTGCCACTAAAAGGCAGAGCCAAGATTCGAACCCAGGGCTATCGGCCTCGAAAGCCCACAGTCTTTTCACCATACCGGGCGACATCTTCTCTAGATGAGCTATAGTTTACAAGGGGTGGAAAATCATTTAGTTTACGATTCCCAAGGCTGCTGGCTTCACAATTCCAGCTCCTCAGAGAGAAGGAGGAGGCCAGATGTACTGTGGAGAAAGCTTATTTAAATAGAATTAAATAAATGTCTTTACTGTAGGACTGTGGGAGTCTTCTATTCTGAGCACACGAATCTCCAAGAGGTAGCTACAGCATGCCACAAATTACCTAAGGAGACTCTTTATTTTCCTAAAAAACACCCAAGAAACCAGGATGTTACAGACCGGTTTGGAAATGAGTCATCAAATCAGACCCCTGTAAGTGTAAAAAAAGGAGGCAGGAGACTTGCCCAAGTAATATGACAAGCCAAAGCAAGCATCCCACAACCTCACTCCTGTCCTGCCTTCTCATCTCCATAGAGAGATGCTCTGCCTATTTCATCAGTCATTAGGGACGAGGTAAATACCCACCACGTGCCAGGCACTGGGGTAAACAAGACACCGTGGAGAGGCAGCCCACGGCAGTGCGGAGACAGTGTTGTGGATGGCCCTGCCCTGGAACCAAGCTTGGGGGTGTGGGAGGTTTCCTTGAAGACTGAGCAAGTCCAAGGACTCTGCTCCTGTTGGGTACCAGCATCCTACACGAGAATCTGGAGCATCTTCCCCTGACCGCCCCCCTCTTCACGGCCACACCCACACATTATGGATAGAAGGGCCATTTCAGGACTTCACCTCCTGTCACCTCCTCAAAGCTCTTCCTTCTTTGTTGACTTTAAAAGCAGCGATTGGCAAAAAAAAGAAAAAAGAAAAAAGAAAACAAAAAGCAATTGGCAGAGATATAGACTCCTTATGAATTCCACTAACTCTGCAATGGAACTAAACAAGTCCCTGGGGTGCCTGGCCTCAGAACAACCCCAGAAAATCAGAGCTGGGAGAGATCTTGGTGTCTGATTACTCCCCACCACGTTACAAGTGCGCAAAGCGAAACCCGGAAGCTGAGGTCTCATGGCCATTGAGATCCAACATGGTGCCCCACTCTCTTTGTCAGCCCATGCTTTCCATTCAGGGTGAGGTGGGAACTCAAAATGTAGTGTTGGTGAGCCCAAGTCCCATCTGTGCCAAATGGGTGAAGGAAAGGAACCACGCACGTTAAGCACCCTCTCACAAGGGAGCCTTCATGGAAGGTCCTAGAAAAAATAAGACTGGCTGCTCCAGCTTCTAGGAGGTGGGTCCTGGGTCCTTCTCAGCT
This sequence comes from Panthera uncia, assembly GCF_023721935.1. Lineage (NCBI taxonomy): Eukaryota > Metazoa > Chordata > Mammalia > Carnivora > Felidae > Panthera > Panthera uncia. The sequence goes on along the minus strand of NW_026057578.1, from coordinate 28,443,833 downwards.
TCTGCTTCCACAACGCTGTGTGCCCTTGGGTGGGTGTCACTTCCCTTCTGCGGACCTGCTTCCTCATCTACGAGAAGGAGGAGAGGACGTTTCTTTCAGCTCTATAGTTCTGTGATTGTGCCACAGGAGGGAACTTCATGTCAAAGGCCAAAGTGTGGCTGACACCTGACTGCCTCTCAAGGCCCCTGCTCTATGGTCTCACCCTGTTTTATTTTTAATTTTTAAAAAATGTTTATTTATTTTTAAGAGAGAGAGAGAGACAAAGAGCACTAGTGGGGGAGGGACAGAGACAGAGACAGAGAGGGAGACACAGAATCCGAAGCAGGCTCCAGGCTCTGAGCTGTCAGCACGGAGCCCAACACAGGGCTCAGACCCATGAACTGTGAGATCATGACTTGAGCTGAAGTCGGACACTTAACTGATTGAGCCACCCAGGTGCATGGGTCTCACCCTCTTTCTTTATGCTTATTTATTTATTTATTCTGAGAGAGAGAGTGTGTATGTGAGCAGGGGGGAGGGGCAGAGAGAGGGGGAGAGAGAATCCCAAGCAGACTCTGTATTGTCAGTGTAGCGCCCAACGCAGGGTTCATTCTCACGAATCGTGTGATCATGACCTGAGCCAAAATCAAGAGTCGGACGCTTAAGCAACTGAACCACCCAGGCACCCCAGGCCTCACCCTTTTAATCTCTGTACATGTACTGAGCACTTTTTCTTTCTTGAGGTTATAGAACCTGGATCTGAGAGGCTTAAGGCCCGGGAAGGGCAGGTTGTGCTCCTGGCAGAGTATAAATGACAAGCAACTTGTTGTGACAAGAGTGGCCTGATAAGGTTGCTGCCTGAGCTGCAGGGAGGGAGGGTCTGCCTGCCCCTGAGGGATCCTTTGGAGAATGCGGTCCTACCTACCCCTCTGCTGGGCCCACAGCCAGGGGTGGCGCAAGCCAAGGCCAAGCCCCGATATGGTGCCGAGCTTTGACATGCCGATGCCTGTTGCCTTGACAACCCAGAACGGTCCTGGGCCGTGGACCCCACTCGTTCTAAAGCCCCAAGCCCCGAGATCAGGGACCATCCTTCCATCCTACACAGTCTCCCTGCTTAGTAGGCCTTTTCCTGAGGTCACAGGTAGATGTCGAGTAACTATCTTAAAGGAAGTATCCTCTGCAGTTCTGGCTACCTCTGGTATTTTCCAGAACTCAGATACAGACAAAGAGTAGATCCAGGGATCTACTGGATCCTAGTGGTTTGTCCACCACTGAAGGACACATGGAGTCTTGATGACGGGGACAGGAATGTTTTGGAGACAGTTGAAAGACCAGCCAGCGTCAAGGGCATTGTGCTAGATGGTCAGCGTAAGGTCCCTTTCAATTTGGAGGTGTGATTTCTGGAAAGCTCCCTGAGAAGAAGATACTTGCCCTTCTGGGAAGAGGTTGCCCAGCCATGGCTGAATCCTTCCTGAAAGAAAACAATGTGTACACCTCTCCAAATACCTCTGGATTGATAGAAATTGCATCTTTCCCCTGACCAATAGCTCTATCATTCCTCCCTTGGGACTTCATAACAAATGCCTGGAGTTCTAAACGTCTAAGGTTTCTCTTTTATCTTGAAATTCTTGGGGAATAAATAAGCACTATCTCTCTGTTGAGACATCTGTCCCATAAGTGGGGTTTTAGTACCTGGTGCTATTTGAGGGTGTGTGTGTATGTGTGTGTGTGTGTGTGTGTGTGTGTGTGTTTCCACTTTCTTTGCCAAGCTGCCATTACTTTATACTTGTGATTGATGGCTCATCAATTAACCCTTCTGCTCTGGTTTCTTGATGAGATGATTAGAAATTTGGCTACAGTTCACTGCCGTCTTCACTCTGCCTTGGGCTGTTCGGGAGGTGGAATGTTAATTTGGTGTTTTTACTGCTGTTCCAGACGGAGTGAATGATGATTTAATTTATATAAATGTAAGTGATTAGGAATGATTGGAGAGACCTGAGGTACTCTTACATCCTTATTTCATGAAAAATATGACTCTTTTCCCCAGTGATATTCCATGATGCATGTTCAGAAACCAGATCTCAAGGGAGAATTCATGTAAGAACATGATGAGACTAAACTCAGAAGATACGGGGTGTTGGGGTGCCTGGACGGCTCAGTCAGTTAGGCGCCTGACCCTTGATTTCGGCTCAGGTCTTGATCTCCCGGTTCATGAGATCGAGCCCTGTGGTGGACTCTTCACTAGCAGCATGGAGCCTGCTTGGGATTCTCTCTATACCCTCTCTCTCTCTCTCTCTCTCTCTCTCTCTCTCAAATGAATAGATAAACCTAAAAAAAAAAAACATTAAAAAAAAAGATTTTAAGAGGATATGGGTTTTAGTCATGGTTTCCTCACTGGGACACCACTCACTTTCATTGGATCTCATTTTTCTCATCTGCAAAATGGATATTCATTCATTCATTCATTCACTCACTCAACAAAGCACCGTATGCAAGAGATAATAACTGTTCTCCATTTGTGGAAATTGCTACACATATGAATGGATGGAGATGTCTGGGAAAAGTCTCATAAATTATAAAGTGCATTGAGAAGAGAAGGAGTTGTATCTTATATATAAGATGGGATCTAGGGTATTTTTTCCTTTCTAATAAAGCCCATTATGTTTAGTTCTAGGGAAGTGTTTCTTAGGAGTGATCCTACTCCTTTTGTGGCTGATACCCCTGGAAATACAGTGGATGAGAACAGCTATTTTCCTTTCTTTCCATCCTGTCCAAAGTGAAAAGTCTTATGCATTTATGCAAGAATGCATTTCTATGCTCGGGTTCTCTTCAGTTAGCTGAAAGTCTATTGAACTGCTGGGACCCCTCTAGACACGCTCTTTTTTAAGAAGCACCACACACGTCTGAAGGCACGCAAGGCATCAGGGCCACTTTCCAGTTCTGGGGAAGCTTGGGAAGGCAGCAAGATGTGGTGATGAAAAACAAAAATAACAATTCACCACTTACAGACATCTTCGCCATGCACTGAAAGCCTCTGCCCCCTTAATCTGTAAAATAAGGATCATAACACACGGCAGAGCTGTTGTCATTCTCCAATGGGACACTGTCCCATTTCACAGCACTCCGTGAAAGCACTTTGCAAGCCTAAAAGGCCATGTACCAATGTCAGGGATGATTTTTCGGTGCTTACCACCTGAACGTGCATTAACAATGGCAGCCTGGGCTGCAACCTCAAGTGATGATATCGGATTTTATGATCATTATCTCTTTAATGTTGCCCACACTTCTATTTTCTAAGAGTCATTCTCTCTCTAAATGCCTGTATAGAATCATTCGCCCAGCACAGAAGTTGAAAACTGACTTCACCCGACAGTCCAGCTCTATGGCTAACGCCGACCTGTTTCCAAGAAGTATAACTCCATTTCCTTTTTCTATTTCAGCTGCAGTCACTCCTAAGTCATGGCCGCCCACAAGTTAATGAATGTGATTTTATTTCCAAGCCTTCCAGACAGCTCCAGCATACTCCTTGTGACACCTCCTATCTTCCCACAGTTAAATCTACTGATAGACAGGAATGATTACTTGGCATTTACGAAGCACTTGGTGTCACAGAGGAATTTATGACTTGTTTTATTAGTTCTCCCTAAGAAACTCCCTGCAAGGATGGTCAACAAGACACTGGTGAAGAAACTGGGGTCAGTATGACAAATCCGTTTCTATAGATAAGACTTGTGTGATTAATTCTTCCAGTTAAACCCTATGGGGTTGATCAAGCTGTGCCATTAATAATAAAGGGGTTGGGAGAGGTCCATCAACACTATCAATGAAAGCGATTGGTTCTGATGGCCTTTCAAAACTCCAGCAGTAAGCTCATGGCTTCCAGGTGCAGATTCCCCCCAGCTGGCACCAAGATTTCTCTCTTTCCTATAGGGGTATCTTAATTTTCTCAGAGGTGCAACAGGGAGCCTGAGGCCCTGAGAAGTGACTCGTCCAAAGTCATTGAATGGGTTGGCTGTGAAGCTAAGACCGTAGCATGTGGCACAAAGTAGGTGTTCAATAAACACTTGAAGAATGAGTGACTGAATGAACCCAGATCTGGTACTCGTTTTTCTCCCTTCACTATACCCTACAAGGAGCTCTTTAGAGTCCTGTCACATTTTCTACTTTTCAGAAATGAAGTTCATTTCCTCAAGCCTAACCAAGTTCTAGTTCTAGTCCTACACTGTCCAACGCGGCAGCCACAGGCCACATGCAGCTGTGGAGCCCCTGAAATGTGGTGGGCCCACATTGAGATGGGCTATACATAAATCTCAAATTCTCAAGTTTTCATGTAAAAAAATATCGTCAGATGTCCCAAGGGTTATTTTTCATACTGACCACACATTGAAATGATAACAGTTGGGTTATGCTGGGTTAAAGAAAATGTTAAAATTACTCACTTGTTTCTTTTTACTTTCTTCAGGTGGCTACTAAAATTTTTCCCCCTTTTTTTTTTAATTTAAATTTTAGTCAACATACAGTGCAATATTGATTTCAGGAGTGGAATTCAGTGATTGATCCCTTCCATACAACACCCAGTGTTCATCACAAGTGGCCTCCTTAGTACCCATCACCCATCTAGCCCATTCCCCACCCACTGCCCTCTTTCAACCCATAGTTTGTTCTCTATCCTCAAGAGTCTCTTGTGGTTTGTTTCCCTCTCTTCTCTTCCCCCTCTCCCATAAGTTCTTCTGTTTTGTTTCTTAAATTCCACGTATGTGTGAACTTCTGTGGTATTTGTCTTTCTCTGATGGACTTATGTCACTTAGCATAATACATTCTAGCTCCATCCACGTCATTGCAAATGGCAAGATTTCATACACACACACACACACACACACACACATACACACACACACATACATACAATGTCTTCTTTATCCCTTCATTGGTCAGTGGACATTTGGGCTCTCTCCACAGTTTGACTATTGTTGATAATGCTGTATAAACATTGGGATACACGTACCCCTTCGAACCTGTACTTTTGTATCCTTTGGGTAGATACCTAATAGTGTCATTGCTGGATCACAGGGTAGTTCTAGTTTTAGCTGTTACTAAAAACTTTTTAATTCTATTTACCGCTTACATTTGTGGCTTCCAATATAGTTCTATTGCACGACCCTGTAGTCTGCAGAACTTTTAGAAAAATAATTATGCATGAGTTTTTAACTCTTCAATAAAAATGATTTCTTCAGGCTAGCCGAGAACTTAGGAAACAAAGGGAAGGTTAATTAACTTTCTTTTGCAATAAAGAAAGAAACATTCCTCCCTCTTTTTTCCCCTACCTAAAGCCTTTCCCTCAAGTTCCCATTGCATTCTCCTTAACCACACACTTGGAAACCTGGGATGCCCGGAGCTGGCTGGGCAGCTGGCCAGCCAACCCAGGAAACAAGGTGCTAATCAGAGAAGCAGCTATCTCCACCTGACTGCCACAGGCACAGTAGGTCACCCTTGGGACCGGGGACGTGTTTTTGGAGTAAACTCTTGGTGAACAAGTTTTAAGAAAAAGGACTACCATAACAATGGACACTTTGCAAATAAATTGCACTTTGCAATTTATAAAATACTTCGACATTTACCACCTCACTCGATTCTCAGAACAGATCCATTTATATGGACATGATTAAGATACCCTTTAACAGATAAAGGTGCAAACCTCAGACAGGCTGAGAGGCTCATTCACAGCCACACAGCTAGGACGTGGTAGGTGTGGTTTTAAAGCCTGGTCTCCTGTGACAGGGGTTAGATCTCATCTTAGGGCTCGCCAGAACCCAGCAGGGGAGCCCTGACAGATGGACCCAGGGCTCAGTGGCCCCCAGGTTTTCTTCGGCGCCTCTCTAGCACAGACCAACAGTGGGGGAGGAAAGGAAAGATGGGCAGAAGCAGTAGAGAAGAAAGAAATCCAGGTAAGGGGATTCCACGTGTAATATCTTGAGGAGAAACTTCCCTAGTTTCACTGTAATTAACCTTTATGCCTAGACATAAAAGGAAGTGCTGTCATGGCTAAATCCTTATTAGCAGAAATCCTACCTACTGTTGGGCAGAAGGGGGTGTTATTATCTCCATCTGAGAGACGAGGAAGCTGAGGCTCAAACATTCAATGTCCATTCCACTGCCCTAAGTTGGCTTGTACATCAATATATAAATCACATGGGGGCGCCTGTCTGACTCGTTCGGTAGAGCATGCAACTCTTCTTTTTTTTTAAGTTTATTTATTTATTTTGAGAGAGAGAGGGGCAGGGGTAGAGGCATAGAGGGGAGAGAGAAAATCCCAAGCAGGCTCCTCTGTGCTATCAATGCAGAGCCTGACGAGGGGCTTGATCTCACGAACCACGAGATCACGGCCTGAGCTGAAATCAAGAGACGGATGCTTAACTGACTGAGCCACCCAGGCGCCCCAGAGCATGTGACTCTTGATCTCAGGGTCATGAGTTCAAGCCCCATGTTGGGTGTAGAGCCTACTTAAAAAAATAAAGTAAATGTATAAAATATGTACATAAATCATATGTATTTTTATTGTTGCCATTTATTTTTTGTCTTTATTCATTAACTATTCAATAACTATCTTGATTATTTATATCCTTGTTTCTTAGGGTTTACTTTGTTTTCTTCTCCTGGCTTTTAAAATAGAACACTTTAGGTTCTTAAAAAAAAAAAAAAATCTTTGTGTTCTAATAAATGCACTTAAGATCATGAATTCCAACCCCCCCCCCAAGTACGTCTTTCATTGCATCCGGGGTTTTTGCTTACTTCCATTACGTATGATAGTATCGAAATCCATTGTATTACTGCTGTTTCCTTAATAATTTCATTATTAGCCAGATCTAAATATTTTATAATTTTCCTTGGCTTTCCTCTTTAACCCATGGATCATTGGAAGTATCTATTTTTTATATCTATGTTTTGTGTCTCTTTTTTGAATAGATAGAAAAAAATATATCTGTTTTTTGAATAGATAGTATGTACCAATGGTACAAAATTTAGAAGGTACAAAAAAATGTACAGTGAAAAATCTCTCAAAAGCTACAGCTGTATGGTTCCACTTATGCAACATAACAGAAAAAACAAAACTATAGGGACAGAAAACAGATCAGGGGTTGTCAGGGCTGAGGGTGTTTGGCTATCCAGAGACAAGAGAAAATCTGGAGGACGAAGGGGCCGTTTTATACTGGCTTTGTGTTGGTAGGTACAGGCTGTATGCATTTGTCAAAAGCTGGAGAAAGGTATAGCGAAAATAACAAATTCACTGGATGTAAATTACACCTTAATTAAAAAAAAAAATTAAATTCTCTCTTCCCTCTCTGGAACTTAATGGTAGTTTTCCCGTTTGTCTGAAATTTGCAGCCGTGGTTTTTCTCTTTATACCACAGCAGTCTCTATTGTAATTACAAAGAAATTTCTAAAGCTATCGTTCTGAAAGCTGCTTCACAGAATAATATTCTCAGCTAGGGCATATCGTTCACAGATCTCTGCGTTCTCCTGGGATTCCCTGGGAATAAATCACCTTGAATGCACTCACCCCTATACCTGGGAGCTACCATCGCTGTTAGAACCTTCCAGCACTTCCTGGAAAGCTTAGGCGTGCCGGCGAAGTTCAGTATCCACCTGTCTGGGTCACTGCTGGAAAGCTAGCTGAAAGGTCAAGTCGACATTATACTTAAAGCCTTGTCTCTGCCATGACATCTTCTGAGTTAGCGTTAAGTGGCCACAGGAGAAGCTTGCTAAGATCGCATGTTATAATTATCCATAGCCAAACTCAAACAATCTAATTGTCATTAATATTGCTGGCTTGTGATAGCCAAACATCTAGGATAAAGCAGGGAGTGGGTGAGGTACATCATCAATCATCATCACCACCATCATGTACAATAATAATCATCCCTCCCTGAAGTCTGTATATAGCAGGCAGATGGGACAAAAGAAAGCCCTAATTCGGGAGGACTGTTTATTAATGTATTTTTCACCTTAAGCCACAGGGTATATTTAAAGATGTCGAGTCCTTACTTAGCCATTATGTATAAGAGTATTGATGGAGAAGTCAATTTCTTTAAGCCTCGGCTTTCCCCCTCCATAAAAGAGAGAAAATTCTCTCCATTTTGCAAGTTACCAGAGAGACTGAGGGAGATACTAGGCAGAGATACCATCCAGAGAAGATTCTTTCAGTAACCTCTGTGTTGGGCGAACGGAGGCCCCCAATCCGCCTTCTATAATGATGAGGCTAGCCTTCCGTCTCTGTCCCTCAGAGAATGCCCAGAAGAAAGTATCAATCTGTGAATTACCCCAAGAGAGTCATAGCAACACGAAATGAAATAATAAATGGACAGGGGCTTTAGATTTTGTAAAACACAGTAAACGGCATCGCTACCTCCCTTACCCACACACCCCTTTCTTTCTACCTGGATAATTCAAACCCGTCCTTCAAAACTCAGCTCAAGGGCCAACTCCTCCAGGAAGTCTTCCGGATGGCTCATCGGGAGCTTTAATGGCCCTCCTCTGGGCTCCCAGAGTCTCTCACACTACACCACGATTGCACGTACGCTTGTCTGTCACGTCCTCTGATCTGGAGGTTACAGATCAAAGTGCACCTCCTTATCTGCATCCCGTGGGAAGGGCAGAGACGGGCACAGGCACAGGGTGGGTGTGCATAGGTGTTTGTTGGCAAATTCTCACTGACGAAATGCAAGGCGTTATTCTTTTTTTTTCACGTTTGTTTATTTTTGAGAGAGACAGAGACAGAGCACAAGTGGGGGAGGGGCAGAGAGAGGGAGACACAGAGCCCACCGTGGGGCTCGAACCCATGAACCGCGAGATCATGACCTGAGCCCAAGTCGGACGTTCAACCGAGTCACCCAGGCGCCCCCGAAAGGTAAGATGTTATTAAGGCTTATCTCATGAACTACTGCTTTCCCAAAGTCTCCCTCATTTCTTGACCGGGCATTATCTTGCTTTATTCAGAATGACCCAGAGTTATTTCCTGTTTTCTTCCCTCACAGGGCTTGGGAGGGGTCACCTCACCCCGTGGGCCAGACAAAAGCCACAGTGAGGAGCTCTGAGGAACAGACACAGGGGGCAGTTACTCTGAAGGGGCTGAGGGAGAGGTGCTAACAGTCTTCAGGCTCAAGCTGCTGCTTCCTTTCCCTTCCCTGTCCCTTTCCTGTGACCCCAGGAGCACATCTTAGGGCCTGAGTCAGGATGACCCCTCAGCCAGGCATTCACTTCCCTCCCTGCTCTGGAATGCCTGACTCCTCTGATCTCTTCTGTGGAGGCCACCGATCCTTCCCACTGGCTTCCTGTGGGTGACACCTACCTTGGTGATTTCCTAGGGTCCTCAAGACAGTGGTTCCCGGCCCTCGCTGCCCACGGGGATCACTGGAGAGTGTTCCAGGTCCTTCTCTGTCGCCCCGCACTGCAGAGTCTGACGGGACCCAGCTTAGCCAGGACCCCTGTGGGAGGGACTAGTGTATCATGTGGAAAGTCGGACTCAGCAGTCCCCAGAATGCTGGTAGCTGTGACCCTGCGTGTCTATGCACCTTCCCTGCTCCCCCGACGTGCGAAAGCTCGGCAGTCAACGGGCCCAGCCCCCTCGCTCTCAGATCGGGAAGCTGAGGCCCAGAGAAGGTCTGTGAGGGGGGCAGGGCCAGGACCTGAAGCCGGCTCTCCTAACCCAGGTTAGCGATTCTTCGGTGACCCGGGCTGCCTTCTGGGACAGTGCTGAGCTCTCTGCATCAGGGGGTTGGGTGGGGGAGGTTCTTAGCACTTCTTTCAAATGAACTGCCAAGGCTCAGAATAAATCTACACCAACCCCTGCAGAAGCCTACCTCTTTTGTGCACTTTGGCCAAAGTCATTCAGGTTTACCGTCCAGACAATGACGAACAGGAAGATTCTGAAATTGAGGGAATCAGGAAGGCGTCAAACGGGGATGGGCTGAGCCCGGCCCTATCACGTATGAGCTGACTGACCCTGGGTGAGTTATTTCTGGGGGCCTCGGTTCCCTCACGTGGGTGGGCTGGGCGGACGGTGGTGGCCGTGATGGCCCAGACGAAACCTGGGAGTCACGCTGGGTTCCCCCAGCTCCCCACCCCGCACAGCCCATCGGGCATCAGGTGCTGACCACCCCCCCCCGACCCTAGTACTCTCCCAGTTCAGGCTACTGTCCTCCCTGCCGTGCATCTAGCCATGGCCCCTGGCTGACCTCCCCACTTCCCGCCCTGTGCACCCTCCACACCAAAGCCAAAGCCTTCTTTAGGACAGGGACGTTCGATGATGTCATCCCATCTCTTGGAACCTTTCCTCCCGTCTTGGGATGATCCATAACGTCTTACCAGGACTTCCAAGCTCTGAAATCTGCCTCCTCGGAGGGCCTGGTTTCTCATCTTCCTGCCACCCCTCCCCAGGCCCCCATCCTCACATCGCTGCCCCAGTCACCCGGGCCCTTTCACTTCCTCCAGGAAGCCCTCCCTGATTTCTCCAAGTCTGATTAGGACCCGTCTATGTGCTCCCGCACAGTCCGAACTTCCCCTGTTATAGCCGCAGAATGCACTGCAATCACCCCTTTGCCTCACTCTCCTCCACAGCCCGTGCAGGGCCATGCCCGCCTGTCTTCAGTGTATCCCCAGTGCCAAGGACCGTGCTGGGCACTGGGGGAGGCTCTTCCGTCTTTATTTTTGGAAGTGTGAATGGATGTGTAAAACGATGGGATATCGATTTAACAGGATTGTCACACAGGGTAAACGAGGTAACCCCTGCACAAAACCTTCACGGTGTCTGACGTCAGGCAGCATTACAGCATCACATAGCAGTGATCGATAATCAGCTTTCCCCACCCCTGAAACCCTTCCCGTGTTTACATCCACGTTCTGGGTCTAAATTTTGCCTCTAACCAGTTACTTGGCTTCTCTGGTTCTTTGTTTTCTTCCCATTAATGTGACAATATGGTTCCAAAGAACAAAACAAAACAGGGAAGGAAGGAAGGAAGGAAGGAAGGAAGGAAGGAAGGAAGGAAAAGAAAGAAAGAAAAAAGGAAAGAAAGAAAGGGAGGAAGGAAGGAAAAAGGAAAGGAAAGGAAAGAAAAAAGAAAAGAAAGAAAAGGAAAGGAAAAAAAAGAGAAGAAAAGGAAAGAAAAGAAAAGAAAATTCTAGAAGTCTGTGAGCTCTCTTTCCTTCCCCCCCTTCTGGCTCATCTTTTCTCCCTCCAAGAATCAGAAGTGGGGAAGGACACAGTCTATGCTCCTCCCCAGCCCTTCTATGTTTATTGCAAGGACTATTATCAGGCTGTTAGAAAAGATTATATTCTCAGGGCGCCTGGGTGGCTCAGTTGGTTAAGCGACTGACTCTTGATTTCTGCTCAGGTCGTGATCTCACCATTCATGAGATCGAGCCCTACATTGGGCTCCACACTGACAGTATGGAGACTGCTTGGGATTCTCTCTCTCCCTCTCTCTCTCTGTCCTTCCCCCACTCATGCTCTCTCCCCCTCTCTCAAAATAAACATTAAAAAGAGAGAGAGAGAGAAAGAAAGAGAGAGAGAGAGAGATTGTATTTGTTCAAGTTCAAAGAAATTCCTTCTGAGGACAGACCTGCTCCCTTCATGGGCATAGGATCATGGGCTTGTGGATTTTGGCATTTGTCAGCCCTGGCGACATTAAGTACCTCTTTGTTCCAAGGCTGAGCCCTGCCTGAGTGATGACAGGTGAAGTTTCCCCCACACCCTGTGCCACTGTGTGATCACCCTGAGTGTCGGGAGGGTGGGGGGAGAGAGTGGGCAGGGCAGGGGCGACGGTAAGGGAAGCCTGCACACACCCTTGCAGCTCGTGTCATGCTTCTGTGGCTGCCAGCTCAGGACCTGGGGCCCTCGGGCAAGAAGCAAGAAGCAGGAAGGAAGGAAGCAGGAGAGGGGCCGCCCTTCCCCCCAGTGTACTTAGTCTCCCAGTCAACCTTCGCTCACCTGCCCTGGTGCAAGAGTCTCCAGACTTTCTTCTATAACCCTGACCTCACAGCAGCTCTGGAATCTACCCCGGCCCAACACACAGAAGCAGAAGCAGGAGAGAGGTCGGCCACCAGCTCTGGCCGTGCTGGGGACCTGCAGTGCAGCTACCCAGGCATCCTACCAAGGAAAATCCATTCTGGGGTCTCCTCCTCTGTGTGTGACAATTCTGGGGCCCGGGAGCCCACTCCGGGTCCGGGTGCCTCAGTCGGTTAAGCGCGCGACCCCCATCTCATAGCTTCTACAACTCAACCCATGGATCAAAAGATTGATTCTGGGGGCGCCTGGGTGGCTCAGTCGGTTAAGCATCCGACTTCCGCTCAGGTCATGATCTCAAGGTTCGTGAGTTCAAGCCTTGCGTCAGCCTCTGCGTTGACAGCTCAGGGCCTGGAGCCTGCTTTGGATTCTGTGTCTGCCTCTCTCTCTGCCCCATCCTCACTTGCGCACGCTCTCTCTCTCCCTCTCTCTCAAAAATAAATAAACATGAAAAAAATTAAAAAAAAAAAAAAAAAGATTGATTCTGGCTGAAAAGATCAGAAAGTTTTCACAAAAGAAACGACATCTGAGCCAGACCCTAAAGGAAGAGCTGAATTCTTATGAGCGAAGACGTTCTCATTGGCTCTGTTGAGTTAAGACTGGGTTAGCTTGACGTGGAAAAAAGTCTCTGGGTTCCAGTAAAGTGTGCTCCTAGTCTCTACTGCTATGTTGGAGACTTTGGTCAAAGGACTGTTGTGCCGTGTGTCTTTAGACAATCACCTTATCTCCCTGGGCTTCAGATTCCTTTGTTTGTAAGATCGGATTCAGCTGTGTGCCCTGCTTCTCTTGCCCTCCCTCTTGTCCTCGTTACAGTCCATGCCCCACGAAAGCATCCTTTTATTTTTTCCTCAATGTTTATTTTTGGAAGAAAGAGAGGGTGAGCAGGTGAGGTGCAGAGAGAGAGACGGGGACCGAGAATCCCAAGCAGGCTCCGTGCTGACCGCAGAGAGCCCGATGTGGGGCCTGATCTCTCGAACTGTGAGATTATGACCTGAGCCAAAGGCGGGCACTCAACCGACTGAGCCACCCAGGTGATGCCCCACAAAAGTATTCTTAAAAAAGAATTTATAGGGGCGCCTGGGCGGCTCAGTCGGTTAAGCGGCCGACTTCGGCTCAGGTCATGATCTCGCGGTCCGTGCCTTCGAGTCCCGCATCAGGCTCTGTGCTGACAGCTCAGAGCCTGGAGCCTGTTTCAGATTCTGTGTCTCCCTCTCTCTGACTCTCCCCCATTCATGCTCTGTCTCTCTCTGTCTCAAAAATAAATAAACGTTAAAAAAAATAAAAAAAAGAATTTATAATTGGAGTGTTGGGTTCCTTCTCCAGTTAACATTGCACCTTCTCCTAGGACTCCAGCACATTTCTCCTTAAAAATAATAATAATAATAGAAAAAATAATAAGGAAGCAGTGGATTTGTACCTGGAAGAAGGTTTGTTACAAAAAATGGCTTTTCCATTACCATGGTGGAGAAAATTACTATTTTAAAAGCAGATCAAAATGGCGGACAACCCAACAGAGAAATGGGAAAAAGGCTTGAACAAACCTTTCATAAAAGAGATATGCCAAATGGCAAGTAAGCATATAAAAAGGTGCTCAATTTCGTTAGTCATCAGGAAATGCAAATTAAAACCACCATGGAATACCACTCCCACCCTCCGAAATGGCTAAAATGAAAAGGACTATAGCAGATATTAGGCAACTAAACTCTCTCACACACACTGCTTGTGGGTGTGTAAAACAGAATGACTACTTGGGAATAATGTTCGACAGCGTCTAGTAAAATGAACACAGACATACCCAAAGACTTAGCAATTCCACTCCCAGATGTGTACCCAACAGAATCACAGGCACATGTTCACCAGAAGATACACTAGAATGTTCACAGCAAAGACTGGAAACCACCCAGATTTCCACCGACAAGTTGTGATTCATCTACGCCACTAGAATTCCACGTAACACGCTATGCACAAATCACGGACGAATTTCACCTGCAGCACGATGAATGAAAAGCGCCAGACACAACAGGGAACACACAACAGAATTCCACCGTGTGTGAGGTCAGAGAACAGGCGAAACAAATTAGGGCGTTAGAAGTCACAAGCGTGGTCACCCTTGGGGGAGATAGATCGATGACCGGAAGGGGACACAAGTGGGGCTTTCGGAATTCCGGGAAACTTCTTTCTTTTCAGGTTCTTTCATTTATTTATTTTTTATTAACATACAGGTGGCATGCAACGTCCCGGGAGTTTCAGGTGTACAACCTAGTGATTTGTTCTCTCTCCCTTTCTCCAGAGGTAAATCGTATCATTTATTGAGTTACAATGCACAGGCAACAAAATTCACCAGTTTTAAACGTAGAATGTGATGAGTTTTGAAAAGTTTTCAGTAGTGTACCCGTTACCACAATGATGGTCTAGAATATTTCCATTACCCCCGAAGGGTTCCCTCGCTTTCTACGGTTGATCCCTTCTCTTTACCCCTGGCCACCACTGATCTGCTTTTGAAAGAAACTTCACTGTGGGTTTTTTTTTCCCTTTTCTAGTGGAGTGTTACCATATTCTCTTTAAAATGATTTCCTCTGAACACGACAACATACAGTTGGTTGGTAAGGTCCCGCTGTCACCCTGCATTTGTCCCTTATTACCACGCCATCTACCCTGACGAAACGCACAAGGCCCTTCATGAATGTCCAATGTCAAAATGGAATTGGCTAGTTGGAATTGGCTGGCTGAAGGCTGCACAGCCTAAACCCAAAGAAGGATTATATGGGAGAGATGAGGTATACCGCAGGTAGCCCCAGAGGTCAAAGCCAAGACCCGGGGGGCGGTGGCATGGGAGGCAGTAGTCGGCAGCTTAACAAAAGGAAGATTTCTCCAAAAGCTAACGTTTATCAAACCTTGAATGTGCTGAGCCCAAGGCAAATCAGCTCCCTGTCCAGAATGGACAGAACGACAATATGGTTGGGTTAAGCATCCAGGTGTGAGAAAGAGGATTCCGGCAAGCAATTGGACTCAGTGGCTTCTAATGCCTATTCCAAATCTTATAATCCCATTACAGCTAATTGGGCTCTAAAGCAAATCACAAAATATTTTTACATCTAGTAGGATAAAACAAAAAACTACATTTGTCATACATTCATTTTACAGCAAGACCGGACCCTTCAGCTACTGCAAGGGGACATAACTCAAGGCCAGGGAAGCTTACTGGGTGGGACAAAAACCCAAGAAATAGTTGTAATTAGAAGATAAGGAGGCCACCTTTTTTTTTTTTCCCCATCTGTTTTATGAACAGCTTCCAGGCTCTGAAATGAAGGAGGAAGTAGAAGAGATGTTTTCCAAAGCGATGTCTCAGCGCTTTGCTAAGACTCTGATCTCCTCTGTGCAATTAACATGTGGGGCAGTTCAAAAACTAAGCAGATGCACAACACCAGTCCGGGCCAGCCCAGGAACAGCGCAAATTCCCATGAGAGCAGAAGACAAGTTAAGGCTTGTAGGGGAATCGGTTGGCTCACCTTGGACCCGAAGAACAGGCTGATGGTCCACGAGGAAATACAACATCCTCCTGGCGTGCGTGGAAGAAGGTTCCGAAAGCCAGACCACTTGCTTATTTATTTTTTGTCTCTCGTGAGAATGAGCGGCCCCATCTGGAAATGTTACGAGGCAATGTTGGCTTTCGTTCATTTTGTGCAGGAGGCGCTTAGGGGCATTTACTGAAAACAATAACGTTAGCGACAAAATGAGCTGGGACTCCAAATAAATGGGTTCTGTATCTAAGATGGCAAGACCTTGGCTGAGCCTTGCGTTTACTATCTGGAAAAATAAATGAGGTTGTCCGGAATCAGTGGTTTCCACCACGGTTTTGATTGGAATGGCAGGAGTAGGAGGGGGCAGGGAGGTGACCCCCCCACTCACTCAGCACACAGGGCCTCCACTTTTGTGCCTTGATTGGACTTCGTTTGAATAAAGAGTTTGCTCCTCCGAAAAGTTAAAATATAGGCCTCACTAAATAAGTCATTGGGCTTGTCCTGCACCCAGAGTCTGGGCCTTGAATGGTTGATCTTCTCCAAGTAGAAGTTCAGGACATTCTGTGATTTAACGCATGTCTTTCTTTTTCTTCATTATGATATTATTATACAACAGTTTGTTTTCTAGCCATTTTTCTGGCCTCAGACTTAAAGTTTTCTTCTTTTCCTCTTCTGCTCCACTCTTTTCTCCTGTCGTATTATTTTTTGCTCTCTTGTCTCTTTTATTTAACCATGCGCTTTCCTTTCTTTTTAGGTAGAAAGGAGTTCGTGTCTGAGATCACCACCTTTAGAAACACCTGCTTGAGGAGCCGGCCCTTGGCTGATGTCTGGGAACTTAGATCTGGGGAGGGGTTCCCCCATTCCCTAAATGATGAGACGCTCGCTGTGCTAAACCGTATAAACCAGGTGGTGAAAGCTTTCCTTCTGGGAGTCTGGAGTTTCGGCCCACGCTAGCGAGGGCTGCCTATGTGACCGACCCCCGCTAAAACCTTGGGCTCCTGGATGCAGGTAAGGGTCCCTGTAGACAACATTTCAGGGCTGCTGTGGCAGTCCCACGCTGGAGGAATTAAACACGTCCTGCATGACTTCCCTGGGAGACTCAGAGGCTGGCACGTGGTCCCTTCTGCCCCCCCCCCCCCCCCCCCCGCCCCTGCACGCCTTTTCCCTTCACCGATTTTACTCTGTGTCTGTTCATGGCTGTGAGGACGGTCCTCGGGAGTCCTGCTAAGTCAGGCAGTGAACCTGCGTGGAGGGGACTTGGGGACCCCGGCCGTGGGTCAGAAAGACCCTGCTCCTGAAATACCTTTTGGGGAAAAGGATAAAAGGGCAGCAGATGAAAAGCATAAAACAGTGGCCGAGCTGCTGCCTGTCGCGAGGAGTCGAGCCCCGCGTCGGGCTCTGTGCTTGCCAGCTCGG
Organism: Panthera uncia; assembly: GCF_023721935.1. Lineage (NCBI taxonomy): Eukaryota > Metazoa > Chordata > Mammalia > Carnivora > Felidae > Panthera > Panthera uncia. Next base: position 28,426,859 of record NW_026057578.1, on the reverse strand, counting down.
AGCCCGGAGCCTGCTTCGGATGCTGTGTCTCCCTCTCTGCCCCTCCCCCGCTCACGCCCTGTCTCTGTCTCTCTCTCTCTCCATCAAAAAATGAATAAACACTTTAAAAACTTTAAAAAGTAAATAAATCGATCCAAGGAGAAGGAAGGGGGGGGGGCAGGGGTGATCCAGCCACTTCTTCAGGCCCAAGCCCATCTCGCATTCCAGCCAAGATCCCTGGCGGCTGTTACGGTTAATCTGTCAATGCTGGATTTACTGCTTAAGATTTGAATCTACTACTTGCAATGATAGAAAAACAAAAAAAAAAACGGAGAGGGGCGTTTTAAAAATGGCTTTGTATCTTGCAGTTACGGCATTTGGATGTGTGGACAAAAGTGGGGCAGGGTGTTATGGGCTGGCAATTTCATAAAGGCCAGAGGGATCATTCCAATCAGGGAAACTGAAAACAGCAACAAAAAAAGAGGTAAGACCAACGTCCTTGCTTTTTTGGTCACTGACACGCAAATTAGAATTTAAACTCTTTGGGTGTTAAAACAGAGTCAGTCCCCATACTGATGATTTTTACTATAAGTTTTGCTATTGGAGCCGCTGGGTAAATGCAACTAATATGAAAAGAGGCACTCACCAGCTGAACGCACACTTTGGAGTTTTAAAAAGCCATTTTTAGCAGCTAATGACCTCCTGTGAATCATACCCGATCTTGGAAATGCTGCCCCTCCCAGGCTGGTGATTTTCTGGCTGGCTGTGCGTGTGTTTGAGTAGGTCAACTTGAACTCTATGACGATAAGCCAGAAATCAAGCCTGCTTGTCACCTGGGCTGGGAACCCAGCCCTCTGGCCCTCCAGGGTCTGCCTTTTCTGCTTGCCCTAGAAATGCCTGGGGCCTGCTGGGCGTCCTCCATTCACTGATCCTAATTGCCTGGGTCAGACCGGGACCTGAAAGCTGATTCCGTCCGCTGTGGGCCATTTCGGCCTCAACCGAGCTGAACTAAACGCTGGAACAGGCCCCAAGAGCAGGACCTCACTGCTGGGGCTGCCTTGGGTAGAGGACACCCCTCTGGGACCCTAAACCATCGGGATGTCACGGATGCTGGCTGGGCTGGCTGGGTCACACACAAATGTCCCCAGGAAAGGATTTAGGCTTTGATGGGGATCATCCGAAATGGAGCTGCCGATAGGATCGGAAGGTCTGATACAGAGACCGGGCTGCATTGTAACGTGAGATTACTGCTACAAGGCGGGGGAGGGCACATCACAGGGCCTGTGACCCCTTTGCCCTCTTCTGACAGCTGGGACCCTGGACCACCTCCGGGAGAGGCCCCGCTGCTGCTGCTTATCAGACTCAGCTTGCAACCGTGCACCTGCCGCCTGACTCCTCTCCCCACCGGCCCCCGGGGCACACACCTTGTGAGGCAGTTTGATGATGAAACTGCTCCAGAAAAGTCTGCTCTCTGGAGAGAAGAGGAGGATAAGAAGGAAGGGAGGTTACAGAAACCCATTTAGAAAGTTGTTGAAAAATCCAGGATGTCGTTGCGGCCAGTCCCTGAACAGGATCATCTTTTCTGGTTCGGTTGCGCAAAAACATTTTTCCGGGAGCCGTGCGTCTGTCCCTCCTGCGTACCACCCTTCGAGGCGACTTTTTGGATGCCATAGGGGATGATTTTTAAAACGTAAAGTTGGGGCGCCTGGGTGGCTCGGTCGGTTAAGCGTCCGACTTCGGCTCAGGTCATGATCTCATGGTCCGTGAGTTCGAGCCCCACGTCAGGCTCTGTGCTGACAGCTCAGAGCCTGGAGCCTGTTTCAGATTCTGTGTCTCCCTCTCTCTCTGGCCCTCCCCCGTTCATGCTCTGTCTCTCTCTGTCTCAAAAATAAATAAACGTTAAAACGTAAAGTTGCGGTCGTTCAGCGGGACACCCTGAGTTTTGAAACGGCAGCCGAGAAAAAGAAACAAACCAAAAACCCCCCAAGAAACAAACGTCCCAGCATCCGGGGAGGTTTGGCGAGCACTCACGCTCTGTGTTTTTGGAACTGTCTCCGGAAGCTTCCCCCTCTTCCTGAAGGAGAACTCCCTGGAGCTGCCTTTGCAAGCTGCCGGGAAGCTTTCAACTCACGCGGACTGCTGAGCGTCTGATCGCAGCCGACAGCCTGACCAGGACAGCAGCGGGTGGCGGCCCGCACTTGCCGTGCTTCCAGACGCTTCCAGATGCGTCTACGCTCCAGCTGGAGTCACAGACAGCAAACCTTTGGTAACTGACAGCCTCAGGCAGTCCCTCTGAATCCAGGGACTGAACCGAATTAATTGGCTGGGGCTGGGAGCCTGTGGCCAGAGTTCCCGGGATCAGAGACCACCCTGGGGTTCCTGTTAACCGAGCTACCTGACTCATGAGTGTCCTATAATTGTCAGCTCTTTCTTTCCAGGGGGACCAGGTGCTATACCTTGGGCCAGTCCAAAAAGTTCATACTAAAACATAAGGAGAAGGCCACTTGGTTTTGAACGATAGACCTTTATGGTTTTGTCTTTTTTTTTTTTAAGTTTATTTATGTATTTTGAGAGAGACAGAGAGAGCATGAGCAAGGGGAGGGGCAGAGAGGGAGAGAGAATCCCAATCAGTCTCCTCACTGTCAGCACAGAGCCCCATGGGGGGCTCAAACCCACAAAACCGCGAGATCACGACTTGAGTCCAAATCAAGAGTCAATCGCTTCACCGACCTAACCCCCCCGGGGGGCCCCTGGTTTTGTCTTAACGAGCAAAGACCAGAACCCCTAAAGGGCACGACTGAGTTTGGTAGTGCAAGGTGGTCTCTCCCTGCTGCATGGGCTCTCGGTGAGCATAATTTTGCTGCAAAGACGCTTTGGCCAAGGGCTGAGGAGGTGAGCTGGGCAGAACAGAGTGAACAGAGCAGACGCGAGACTGCCACGTGTAGAAAGACCTCGCAAGTTTAGTCCTGGGCTGGCCCTGGAAACACGGATTTCAGGGGAACAGAGTGACCAGCACTCTCAACTCTATCCCAGGCACACAAGCAGAAACCATCATTCTTTACAGGATGCACAGGACCTGAGAGCTTCTGCGCAGGGTGCTGAACTTCCGGAACCACGGAAGACAGGACAAGCATTATCATTGCTCTGAATTCACAGAGTGTTTCAAGGCTTCCTGCTCCTAGAATCAAAACTGTCCCCACCTGATTGCACTTCTTTGACAAACCTTTCCCTGATCTGCCGTGTATGTTGGCTCCCTGTGCACATTTGTTTTTTCTCCTGGACTCTGATTTCCTTTAAAAGGGGCATCGGGGGGCGCCTGGGTGGCTCAGTCGGTTGAGCGTCCGACTTCGGCTCAGGTCATGATCTCACGGTTCGTGGGTTCGAGCCCCACGTCGGGCTCTGTGCTGACAGCTCAGAGCCTGGAGCCTGCTTCGGATTCTGTGTCTCCCTCTCTCTCTGACCCTCCCCCGTTCATGCTCTGTCTCTCTCTGTCTCAAAAATAAATAAACGTTAAAAAAATAAAAAAATAAAAAATAAAAGGTGCATCGGTTTTTTGAGTGAGGGAGGGGATAATCTTTTCTCAGGATCAATGCATCGTGGGAAGATAATGAAAATAAAACGTAGTAAAAACCATATGCAATCTCTATTTTAGTCATGTCCGTATTCCACCCAGATTCGAGAATAACCTGGCACGAAGGAGGTGTTCAGTCAACAATTCATCGATCTATTGTTAGCTAGAAGTTCTGGTCACAACACCTGCCTCGTGGGGCTCTCAGGAGGATTAAATGAGATCATGGATAAAGGGGAACGTTATAAACTGCAAAGCCCTCTGTGGATCTAAAGTATTATTAGATCTAATAATAATGCATCATCAAATTTATGTTCATTTAAAAAAAAAAAAAAACTTTGAGAAAATGCCTGCGTTTTCCAAGTACGTTGATGGTCTATACCGCTTTCCGGGGCCTGAGTCTCCCATTTATAGGTAAGGTAACGGAGGGGCGGAGAGTTCTAGAGACTTACACAAGGTCATAAGTTTGTACCTGTGTTGACCTGTGGTTTCTCCTCAGTCATGAGACTTGACTTTGCAGTTTGTTCTCACTTAATTTCCAAGTAACGTCGTAATAGTTTTAACATTATCAGTAGCCTTTTCTCTGCCCTATTGCTTCTTCTTTTTGTTTGCCAAAATTGTCACAAAGCTTTAACGCCCAGAAAAGGCATGGCATCTCTTTATGGGGAGGTGGACAGGACGTGAGCACTGGAATCAGACTTGGGTTTGAATCCAGCCTCTCTGCTTCTTTCTAGCCCGGCAACCTTGAACAATTTGACTGAATTTCCACGAGATTTACTCATCTGCAAACTGGGATACTTACAGCCACTTTCCAAAGTGATGAAGATTAAAGACGATGTATGTGGAGCCTCTAGCTCAGGCCTGGCAGCTAAGAGACACTGCAAATACTAAGAGTTGAGTACCCGTGTCATTGTCACTGCTGTTATGAATATGTTGCAACAGGAGAAAGAAGAATTACAAATTTTGGCTTCGAGAACCCTAGTGAGACTGGTCTAGCAGGTCCCTTGTGAAACTAACCTCAAAAGGTCTTCCCCCCACCCCCCGCCACCCCCCACCCCCGAGAGACCACAAAAGTAAGACGTTCAAGTCAGCAATTTCCACCTCTGAGATGAGACATTGACCGGAATCAACAGCCTCAAACAGGTGCAAAATTTCTTTCTGGCATCAGTTTCACTGCCTCCCTGTGAGTCACCCAACCTGGAGACAAGGGTAGGAATGGTAGGATCCATCACTGCTTCGCATGAGTGAGTGTCTGTGGCAACGACAAAGAGAGGATTGGGGGTGGGGAAGGGCAAATGCAAACTCTGATGAAGGCAATGAAGACTGGGCAGAAACAAGCAACGAACGGAGGTAGGACGCGTCAGCCTGAGATCACATGTCACGATGATTCTTAACTCAATTATCTCTTTAAAAAAAATTTTTAATGTTTACTTATTTTTAACAGAGAGAGAGAGAGACAGAGAAACAGAGCATGAGCAGGGAAAGGGCAGAGAGAGAGGGAGACACAGAATCCGAAACAGGCTCCAGGCTCTGAGCTGTCAGCACAGAGCCCCACATGGGGCTCGAACTCACAGACCGCGAGATCATGACCTGAGCCGAAGTCGGATGCTCAACTGACTGAGCCACCCAGGCGCCCCGATGATCTTTTTGTCAAAACCCCAGTAGTCGGGGTTGAATTACAGTTGATGGAGAACGGGGGTGAGGGGGTTGCTGTCACCACCATCGGAAAGGACACAGGGTCAGTGAGCAGGGAGGGAGCTCGAAGGTCACCCAGGCTGGTGATTTTCCCTACATCCACAGAAACACCTCAAATCAGGAGGTATTTCTTGCCAAGAGGATGGCTTGAGAAACCTATTCAACCCATTTTGTTCTGGTACTAAAGATCTAAAACTTAGTGATGTTTGTCAGTGCCTGTCTCTTACCAGGGCCTCCAAAGCCCAGAGAGGACAATTAACTTGCTCCGAGAAACACAGGGCAGACCTCGGTCTTCAACCTGTAAGTCCTACTTCCCAGCCCCCCGTAGGAATTTTAGACACACACACCGGTGACCCATTCCAGTTGACATAGGACGCCAGACACGAGGCTCTCTACCTCCCCCAAACATAAAGGAGATCTTCATGAGAGCCCTTCTCTTGCTATTAGGAGTCGGGGTGCAGAGGGCTTCAAGCTTCGGGGATTGGAGTTTCTGGCTTCCTGAAAACATGACCTCCCCAGATTGTTCTTCACTAACCTCTTACCCCAGCTTCCTTACCCAGTCTCTTTTACATTTTGCCCTCCCTGGTCCCGCCCCCTGGGCTTGGCCTGCTCCCATACTTGTGCATTGAGAGGTGCTTGGCCGCCTCTGCCCCCCGGTTTTACTGGCTCTCACTGGGCCTGAATAGGCTCCACCTCCTTGCACTGCCCTAGGGCAGCTAATCAATCCCATCCCGAAGAGTCCTTGAGTTCCTAAAGCCGGAAAACGCCTTGGAGACCGTCTAAATCAATTGAGACACGGAGGTGCAAGAAGGCCTTGCAACTCCTACAAAGGAACCCAGTGAAAAGCAAGATTCAAATTCCAGCCTCCTCACCCAACACTCGCATCCAACGCCTTTCCAAGAACCACCCTACTCCTCTCCCTTGTAATTCAGCTCAGTTTAAATCAGCACACACTGGGGCGCCCGGGTGGCTCCGTCGGTTAAGCGTCCAACTCTTGATTTCAGCTCAGGTCGTGATCTCACAGGTTCGTGAGTGAGTTCGAGCCCCATGGGGGGCTGTGCGCGGACAGCCAGTGTGCGGAGCCAGCTTGGAATTCTCCCTCTCTCTCTCTGCCTCTCCCCCACTCACACTCTCTGCCTCTCTCAAAATAAATAAATAAATAAACTCCAAAAAAAAAAAAAATCAGCATACACCGATGGACTGTCTAACCTGTGCACCTTAGGAAACGGGAGAAGGAGGAAGGACAGGTGCGGGAGGGGCGGGAATCACCAATCGATCCAAAAGCAGCTGTGAGGGAGACAGGATGTGATCCCCGAGAAGTTTATGATCCAGAAGAAAAGGGAAGGCAAGCACATGACACCAAGCAAACTGTGAGGGCTCTAAAAAGGTTCATGCGTGCTAGATGAAAGTGCAGGAAGTTTAAGATGCTTGCAAAAGGCTTCGGGGAGGAGGTAATATTTAAGAGGTCAAATCATTTGCCAGCTCATTTGAACTCCCTTCTAGCTGGCCCTTGGAGGCTAGAGAGCTAGAAAGCTTCCCTGACCCCCTCGCAGTTGACGGTGGCTAGAAGGTGACTCCTTTCCGGCCAAGAAGGCAGAAACAGGTTTCTGCAAGGGCAGCGTCTGCCTCTTCTTTCTTCTCGCCTGGAACTTGGGAAATGCTCAGACTAGAGCCGCTCTCGTGACAGCAGGTGGAGAAGGGCAGGTGGAGAGAGCTGGTTCCTGGAAGGAGCCCAGGATGAAGCTTGCATACCAGCCCCTCAGCGGCCTGCCCCTGAACTTCCTGTCGCATGAGGTGAATCCCCTGTAATTCAGCCAGTGGAGCGGAACTTCTCCCAGATGGGAAGGAAAGAGCTGAACCCAAACCTGGGAGGTTCACAGGCCTTGGAAGAGTCATCAGATTTCGCCAAGCAGAGGCAGAGGCCAAGGTCGGGGTAGGCCACTGCTCCAGAATGGGGAAGGCATGGGGCAGGTTCTCCGCAAAGAAGGAGTGAGGACGGAGGACGGTTAGAAGAGGACTAGAGAGAGGCAGCGGGCGTGGGCGAGAGAACCCACGGGGGGCTCCCGCTGTGCCCGTGGACCTCAGAAAGCAGAGAGGGGGCTGCTGAGAGAGGGGACGTCTTGGGGAGTTGAGGCTGGCTCTTCGCACCAAACACCGAGTGCCTCAGTGAACGTGCCTTGGGCCCCGGTTGAGCAGGCTGGGTGGCTGGTGAGGAGCCTTGGGCGAGAGTGGGTGGCCTATTCATTCTAATCTGCAGTGCGCGTGTTACATTCCTGTTTGGTTAGTGTTTACGCGGCACATCAGGAACCACAGTACCGCAAACTCACTCCCATTCTGCAGGCACTACCCTCGCCGGGCCACTTTCCTCCCACAACCAATTGCCAGGCTGGCAAACCACAGCTGTAGCCCTCTGGCTGCAGAGCACGGAAGGCCACAGACACCTCCGCCGAGAATGGTCAAGGGTGGAAGCCACAAGACCAATACCAATAAGCCTACTTCTTGGCCAATAAGACCAACTACCAACAGCATACTGTTGACCAGAAGCCTCACCGATAACATAAAAAGTCGACTAGCACATATTTTGTATGTTATGTATATTATATACTGTACTCTTACAATAAAGTAGGCTAGAGAAAATAAAATAAGGAAGAGAAAATACATTTTCAGTACTGTACTGTTTTGCCGGAGAAAAAACAATCCGCCTCTCAGCCGCCTCATGACGTTCAAGTCTGTGTTGTCTAAGAATCAACTGGCTACATAAAAATAAACATCGCAAGGGTGGGGGCGCTGCCTGGGTGGCTCAGTGGGTTGGGCGTCCGACTTCGGCTCGGGTCATGGTCTGTGGGTTCCAGCCCCGCGTCGGGCTCTGTGCTGACAGCTCGGAGCCTGGAGCCCACTTCGGATTCTGTGTCTCTCTCTCTGCCCCTCCCCTGCATGCACTCCGTGTCTCTCTCAAAACCAAATAAACATTACAAAAAAAGATTTAACAGATATTGGGGCACCTTGGTGGCTTAGTCGGTTAAGCTTCTGACTCTTGATCTCACTCAGGTCTTGATCTCAGGGGTAGGAGTTCAAGCCTCACGCCCCCCAACCCCCTCTATCCACCTATACCCTGAGAGGTCTGGACCAGAGAGACTGGTTTCATCCTCGGTCCGAGCTGCCAAGCACAGCCAGCAGAGGGCCCTGCTCGTCCCCATCTTCACACCTGGCCTCTGGGCTGAGTCCCCAGTTAGCTCCCTGGCGGCCGGAGCCCTCTTTCCCCCAAGGCCAGTGCACAACAGCAGAAGCTCGGTGAATCTGTCCTGAATGGATAATTGAGCTGCCACAGTTCCTCTGTGATAAAGGTTTTAGGAGAGCAGTACAGATGCTCTATAGGCCTGGGACCACGGATGGTGGTTAAATGGCCCCCTAATCACAGCCTCCAAGCCCCAGGCTAGTCGGCGCTGGGAGAGAATGAGGCAAAGCCGGGGCAATTTTTCATCAACCACATTCCATAGAACTAGTCCCACGGCTGTTGATAACGTTCAGAGCAAAAGATCCTCTGGTCAAAAGAGGTTAAGAAATTTGCTAATTTTATCCCGCAGTCTCTCCTTCCACCCTTAATTAGCGGAGTAAAAGAGCTGAGAAGGACTTAGGTAATGGTATCTGGTTAATTTCGTGCAAGTTAGCGTTTCCCAAACATTTATTTGTGGAAGCTGTTTTTGGAGAATAAGTTAGAGCTTAACACGTGGTGGGAGGAACACTGGTTTAATGCAAAAGGTTTCTACGGTGAAGTTTTCACTTTCACACCCTCCCGAGGAGGTGAGAAGCCCCCCTCCGGGACAAAACAACAACAACAAAAAAACATCGTGGGGTGCTGCATCAATAAATTGACAGGACAAGGAAATGAGGGCGGATAGAAGAATTCTGACCATTATTATTACAATCATTATCTCCTTCGGTGAATATCTATGCAACACCAACAAATTATCTACTGTGGGTCACACACAGGGGTTATAAAGATAAACAAGGCAGGGTCCTGTCTCTCCTTGAGAGCATTGCCTAAAGGGAAGAGTAAGTAACGTACAAGTACCTGTAAAGAAGGAACCTAGAGAAATCATGGAAACTGGACCCTGAATGCTAAAAATAATAACATTAGCAGCAATACCTTTATACACTGCTTACCACGTACCCAGTGCTGTTCTAAGTAAGCACTTTACAGCTACGAACCCACTTGGACCTCACAAGAGTTTTACCAGATACCTTTAGTCCTTGCATTTTACAAATCAGTTCAACGAGGCTCAGAGAGGTTAAGTAACTTGCCCAAGGTCACACAGCTGGAAATGTGGAAAATCCATGAGGATTCCACGTTCCACACCGTAATAGAATTGTTGTCTTAATATAAAACTTTTTAATCCCTTACCAGCTCCATTTCGGTCTTTCTGGGCGGAACCCCAAGCAGACCCGTCTGCGTCTCTGGTTCCCAGCTAGGAGCATAGCTGTAAACAGCGGAAGTCATGTAAGGTGCCCGAGCCGGGGAAGGGCAGATCAGAGCTGTGTCTTCAAACAGCAAGAGCCTAGAAATCATTCAAATACCCATCAGAAGGGAACTAGTTAAATAAATCACACTCACACACTAGAACACTCTGGAACTTAAAACACAAACGAGAAAGACCAACACGGGAGGAAAAGTTTCTAAGGTGACATATGAAGCAAAAAAGAGCAAAGCCATGGGCGCCTGGGTGGCTCAGTTGGTTGAGCATCCCACTTTGGCTCCGGTCATGATCTCACAGTTCCTGAGTTAGAGCCCCGTGTCAGGCTTGTTGCTGTCGGCGCAAGGCCCGCTTTGGATCCTCTGTCTCCGTCTCTCTCTGCCCCTCCCCTGCTCGCTCTCTCTCGCTCTCAAAAATAAAACATTAAAAAAAAAAAAAAAGCAAAACCAAGTCTACAGTGAGTAAGTATAGTGTATGGGATCTCACTCGTGTGAGAGGTGTGCAAAGCCTCTGTGTTTTAAGGATGTACGAACACACACTCGTATGGGCAGAGAACATTCTGGAAGAGTACACAACAAACTGTCAATCTCCAGGGAAGGACACTGGGAATTACCACATGAGAGAACTTAACTTTTCGACAATGTCATACCCTTCGGGACTATTTGAATTTTTACCATGTGCCTGTGTTACCTACCCGAATTAAAGAAACAGCTTAGCGAGTCAGACTGCTTCAGGCAAAAAGCAGGAAAACACGGTTCTTAAGCAAAAGGAAAGGGGCGCCTGGGTGGCTCAGTCGGTGAAGTGTCTGACTTCTGCTCAGGCCCTGACGTCACGGTTTGTGAGTTCGAGCCCCGCATCGGGCTCTCTGCTGTCAGTGGGATTCTGCTTGGGATCTTCTGTCCCCCCCCCCCCCCCCGCTGTCCCTCCCCTCTGGTTCTCTCTCTCTCTCTCTTTCCATGAATACAACTGTACGTTCTGAGTCCTGTGAGTCCTTCCGGCGAATTGCCAAACCCCGGGGGGTGGTCACGGGGACCCCTGACACGCCTTCCGGCAGGTGGAGGTGCGGCGGGAGGCACACTCTAAACCTGCGTGGCCCCTGTACTCCTCGCCAACCTCCGATCTCTGTCTGCCGCGGCTCCAAATGAAGACAGAACGTTAAATAAATGTTTATTCAAAGAAAGCCTAGAGCTTCTCAGAAAAAGAAAAAAAGGTGTAATGCAAGTAAAGTGTGTTCCTACAGCAACATAGGTCTCGTGGCTACATCTCACTGGCTCTGGGGCGTGCCCGAAGCCAAGCTCCCTGTCTACAGGGGCTTTAACAACACGCTTGGTGGTGACTGCATCGTCTCTAAGTGCCTCTTCTTTCTCATCACCTGTGGCTCCCTCATGGCTCCATATTGGAATGGTTTGACATCGTCCTGGGGCAAAATCCCAACAGAAGGAACAAAGGCTGTAAGAGGAAGTTCACCACGAATCTTCCACCCTTGGCCGGAATCCAAAGTAGCCCCAATTAACATGTGACGAATGGAGTGAGGCGCCACGGGCTTTTGATCTTTATTATCCCCAAGCATCTGGTCCAGGAATCTGCTCCTTCTCCTAGCCAGTCCCTGGCTCCAGGGGGTCTCAGTCATAAAGGCGTGGTCTTAGGGAGGAGCTGTTAGGACGAGCAATGGTTCCTCCAACTGGCTCCCCTCTGGAGACTGCCAAGGTCCCAAAGTACTAAGCCACGCTTCTCTGAGAAATGGGTGTGTGTGGGGGGGGGGGGGGGGGGGGGGGGTGTTGGCCTTTTTGTGCTACAAGTCATAGTTTTTGTTGTTGCCATGCCTGAGAGGATAATACCGTGAGCTGGAGTGAGAACAGCAGGCCCGGCCAGCCCTTCGCTGCTGATTCCCCATTTCCTTCTTAGAGCTTTAGCATTGGCCACACAGTCTTTCGAGAATACGCCTCACTCCTCCCAGGAGAACGTAACATCACCAGTCTTTCTCAACTGCAGATGGGAGGGTCTATCGGGTTACAGAGGGTGCAGCCAGGGGGCTGCTCACACACAATTTCATACCTGGCTGCGTGAGGAGGTAATTGAATCCCCTATACAGGGATTAAGACCATCTAAGCCTTTATGACAGTTACTTTGTTTATCACTGGCTTTTTAAAAGAGAATCCTCAGTCTTAATTCTTTGATGTAGGCGTCTGGGTCCAGCCTTGCCTAATGTGGGTCTTGCTCTTGGCAATTTTCTAAGAAACCTCTATCTTCTTCTTAGTTCTACCCAAGGCCCGTTTATACCCAAACCTGTCATGCATTAGTACCTTGCAGAAACACCCAGTTCTGAATAGGTAAGACGCACAAGGGCTTAGTCTCAAACATCACATATGGACTTTGGACAGGTGCCATAATCTCTCCTGGCCTCGTTTTCCTCACCTGTAAAATGGGGTAGGGGGACTCTGAGGAGTAAATGTAATACTATGCTGTGACACACGTCGCCTTATGCCTGTCACACAGCAAGCAAGGAATAAAAGGTGGTTACTATTACTACGTCACTTGCCCCAGCGAAGGCATTCTCCAGTTCTCCTTCAACTCAGATCTTAGAGGACCCAATGCTGACAAAAGTACTAACCTGTCCCATTTCTATCTCTTATTAACTCGTATTTGTTTGCTCTTTTCTTTTCCCCTTCGAGATTATTCTCTTGGACATGCGAGTCCTACGAGCCCCCTGCCCTGGGCTCAGCAATCCTTACCCGTTCACTGTGAGAACTTCCATATTAGTCGACATGCGAGACCTTTCCAGACTACAGCATTTTCATGTCAGACAGGACACATGAAATTTGTCCTCATATGAGGCACTAGGAGTTAACCATTAATGAGGGCTTCTAGAAAAAAGTTCATTTCTTGATTTGGTTCTGAGTGTTGAAATATCTGTTACAGGGGTGCCTGGGTGGCTCCGTCGGTTAAGCGTCCGACTTCAGCTCAGGTCATGATCTCACCGCTCGTGAGTTCGAGCCCCGCGTCGGGCTCTGTGCCGACAGCTCAGAGCCTGGAGCCTGCTTCCGATTCTGGGTCTCCCTCTCCCTCTCCGCACCTCTCCCACTCACGCTCTCTTTCTCTCAAAAATAAATAAACGTTAAAGAAACAAAAACAAAACACGGTGAGATACCGCTTCCTACCCACCATTATAGGATGGCTATAGGCAAAGACAGGTAATAAAGACGGGTAACAACAAGGGTTGGTGACGGTGGAGAAGTTGGCATCCTGATACAATGCTGGAAGGACTGTAAATGGTGCAGGTGCTTTGGAAAATAGTGTGGAGGTTCCTTAAAAGGATAAACAGTGCTGCCATATATATGATCCAGCAAGTCCACTCTTAGGTATATACCCAAGAGAAATGAAAATATACATCCACGCAAAAACTTGTACATGAATATTCATAGCAGTGTTATTCATAAGCCAAATAAATAGAAATGAGCCGGATCTCCGTGAACTCATGAATCGGTAAGTAAAATGTGGTAAAGCCATACAATGGGATGTGTCTTGGCAACAAAAAGGAAAGAAGCACTGACAGATGCTACAACACGGATGAAACTCGAAAGCATCGTCACAAACGATGAAACCAGTCACAAAAGACCACACGTTGTACGATTCCTTTCATGTGAAGTGTGCAGAATAGGTAAATGTATAGGGACAGAGAGTAGATCCGTGGCTGCCCGGGGCTGAGGAGGGTGACACAGAAATGGGAGTGACTGCTAACGGGTACAGGATTTCTTTGAAGTGGGACGAAAATGTTCTAAAATTGATGGCGGTGAGGGTCGCTCAAATCTGAATATGTGAAAAAAACCACTAGATCGTACACTTTAACTGGGTGAATTGTATGGTATGTCAATTACATCTCGGTAAAAGGATTGTGTCATAAGCAGGTAGATAAAGAAGGGAAGGAAGGAAGGAAAGAAGGAAGGAGGAAGGAAGGCAAAGGGAAGGGAGGAAAGGAAAGAAAGAAGCAGTACAGGATCTTATCTTGACTTTAGCGACTCAAAACTGAAGGTCAAAAGATCATCTGAGTAATGGCAAACCCCTCGGCAAACCTTATCGCCAGTGCAAACCTGGTAAGGCAAGGCGCTTAAGGAAGGCGCTGCAAGAAAATCGAACCATCAGAAACAGACAAGAGTCGATCAGCGAGAAAGATACTTCAATATCACCTTCTGTTGGTTACTTTAAATTATTCTGTAAGCCAATCTGGGTGGCTCAGGAATAATATTTAGGAGATAAAAGGTAAACTATCGATGCTAGATGGCAACCGGACCAGGTAAAGATGTTGCTGACCAACTGCATATTCCACGCCCTGCAAACAATGCCTGGCTTATTCTAATCCCTGCCTGGGAGTTGTTTACAGCATCTGATTTAGTGCCTTGTCTGTAACATGGCAACCAAAATCAGCTTAGCCATGTGTCTCAAAAGTTCTCAGTTCACCTCTTCTCATGAGTAACCAACTGAAAAAACATAATCACCAAAGCCCTACTGACAAATGGCAACAAAGGAATACAAAATGTTGGGTCCTCTACAGAGGACTATAAAATTTTACTGAAGAGCACAAAACACCTGAACAGAAGGAACAATATTCCATGTTCTAGCATGGGAAGACTCCATGTTGAAATCAAACCCCTCTGGGTTCTTCGACCGGTTCAATAGAATCTCAGTGAAATTTCCAGTGGAAGCACGCGTTGTGTGAGAATGTGTACATGGCTGTGCACTAGCAGGCGTGTGTGCGCATGGGGGTAGACTAGTCCTTTGGAGGGGTTGGGATACAATTTGGACACAAATCCAGACACAAGACGTCTGGACGACAAGTCTAGATTGGCAGTTATGGAGTGGTTAATTGTGGAGGGCCGTGTTGGGAGCTGATGTATTCCCGTTATGACTTCCCACAGTACTGGCAATGAAAGCACAGAAGATACAGAAGATTCCCCTAATCCTAATCTCTGCAATCTCAGTGAGCCTCAGAGGGATAAGGGAGACCACAGGGAGCCGTGAAAACTGTGCACCGAGGTATCTTTTAGCCGAGTTAAGGAAACGTTGGTCCTCTCTGATCCCACGTCTGAATGTCCGATTTCTGCTTCGAGCTGACCCCAAAACTCACAGGGGAGTTGGCCTCCTCTGACTCTCCATTTGGAAAAGTGCAAAATTTGATCTCTCCCTTATTATAGACACAAAAAATAAATCCCAAGGAAATTAGCCTTCTTTTTTTTTTTTTAATTTTTTTTAATGTTTATTTTGGACAGAGAGACAGAGCACAAGCAAGGGTGGGGCCGAGAGAGAGGGAGACCCAGAATCCGAAGCAGGCTCCAGGCTCCGAGCTGTCGGCACAGAGCCCGATGCGGGGCTCGAACTCACAGACCACGAGATCATGCCCTGAGCCGAAGTCGGACGCCCAACCGACTGAGCCACCCAGGAGCCCCAAGAAATTAACCTTCTGATGCAACAATTCAACTTCTAGGAATCGCACCTCTTACAATATTCAGAAATGCTGTATCAAGATATTTGTGAAAGAATGTTCATTACAGCAACCCTTCAACTAACTGGTCAAAAGAGTCAGATCGTAGTTACAATCATAGCTAATATCTGTTGAGGACCTACTACGAGCGCGGCCTTGCGCGAAGCCTTTACACCGAGTCCCTCATTTGAGCTTCACAACAATCCCAGGAGACAGGTGGCATTAGAAATTCCACGTTACAGGGGCGCCTGGGTGGCTTGGTCGGTTAAGCGTCCGACTTTGGCTCAGGTCATGATCTCACGGTCTGTGAGTTCGAGCCCCGCATCGGGCTCTGTGCTGACAGCTCAGAGCCTGGAGCCTGCTTCGGATTCTGTGTCTCCCTCTCTCTCTGGTCCTCACCTGTTCATGCTCTGTCTCTCTCTGTCTCAAAAATAAATAAACGTTAAAAAAAAAAATTAAAAAAAAAAAAAAAAAGAAATTCCACGTTACAGACAGGGAAATGGTGGCACAGAGAGGTTATGGTGCTATCCGAGGCCACACAGCTGGGTTCGAGTCCAAATATCTGGCTCCAAAGCTCACCCTCTTAACCAGTACACTTTACTGCCTCAACCCAAATGTCCGTCAATTCGTTCGTTCATTCAAACATGCTTGTTGAGCACCATCATGTTCTAGGCACAGTGAACAAAAAATGGACATGGCCCTACCCTCGCTGAGCTTACAGTCTAATGGCGGGCGGCAAAGACATACGAAAACACGCGTAACTAGAAACTATGATGAGTGCAAGAAAGGAAGGCTATACAGGGCTTTGCTATGAGACCAAATCACGGGTCACGTGATGGAACCCAGGGAAAGCTTCCCGGAGGAAGCGACTTCAGAGCCAAGATCTGATGCAGGCGTAAGTTGGAGGCAGATAAGTGTATGTGCGTGTAGGGCAACTTGTAGAACAATCCTGCGGCCAGAGGGCGTGTGGCGAACTCACTTGTATGGTGACTAGAGGCACCATTTTTAGAGCCCTGGCCTCCGAGAAACCCATGCACATCACACTTTTTGCAAACTCCCAACCCGAGGACCCTGGAGCCTGGCAGGGTGAAGGGTTATGGCAGTTTGGGCCATGTCAAGAGTGTGTGCCTCCGGGGATTGGGAGGGAAGGAGGTGCCCACACATTTGAGTGGCTGGGCTGGGGCTTAACTCTGCATGCCGACAGCACCTCTGGAAATGCATACCAGCAGGATGGAGCGGCTCTCCTCTGGTCCAGAGGGAGGCCACTCCTTGTGACCAGTCAGTCCTTTGGACACGCTCCTCTCCAGAAAAGAGACACAAACACAGACGCGCACAACAAAGGACCAGGGATAGAACTCAGTGTCAAAGGCACTAGGCCGTGGCTCGGCTGGGGGGTACTGGCTGCTTCCTGAGGTCAGGGACAATCACGCATCGCTCATTCGCTCCATAAGCACTTAGTAGGATTAAGGCACAGCTTGCATGCTGCAGGCAATAGAAAGAAATTGTACTTACATATCTCACAGGGCCTCAAATCCTTTTTGGAATAAAAAGCAGTAAAAAATAAATAAATATGACAGGACAGAAAAAGCAAGGACAACACACGTAAAAAGATCTAATTCTACACAAAATATATTGAGAATATAACCGTATAAAAAAACCAACCAGGGCACCTGGATGGCTCAGTTGGTTGGGTGTCCGACTTCGGCTCAGGTCATGATCTCACGGTTTGTGGGTTCGAGCCCCGCGTCGGGCCCTCTGCTGACAGCTCAGAGCCTGGAGCCTGCTTCGGATTCTGCGTCTCCCTCTCTCTCGGCCCCTCCCCACCCCGTCAAAAATAAAAGAAACATTAAAAAAAAAAAAAAAGAAAGAAAGAGAAAACCAACTGACCAAAATACCACAAAGAGTAAAAGGCTTGGGAAGAAATATTTTTTTAAAAGAGTGTAAATTATGTTTTGCCTTTCAAATGTGGAATTGTGTAAGGGTTTCCTACAGTTTTATATTCCCTAAAGTTCTAAAATAAACACAGGTTACACTTTTGATGGCAAGATAGTAAACTGTATTTAAATCCACTTAGTAATGAATTCAACAGCTCTTCATTGGATGCCTCTTGCATCGACCTGGTTCTAGGCACTGGGGATTCAACAGTGTGTGTGTGTGTGATGCCTCAAGGGTCAGGAAGGTCAAGGTGACTGAGGCTGAGGAAAGAGGCAGGAGGGAGGACACGGCAGGGTAGCAGGATCACGGAGACCCTTGTAGAGCATGAAAAGATTTTGGACTTTAAATGGGATTAAGCAAAACACTAAGCAAGAGGTAAACGCCTTTGCAGGAGAAATAGAAAACAATATGTAATTGTGTGGTTCTGATAATCACAGTAAGGACTTCTTTTTTTGAGAGAGAGAGAGAGAGAGAGAGAGAGAGAGAGAGAAAGGGTGCAAGTGAGAGAGGGACAGAGGGAGAGAATCCCAGGAGGGGCGGAAGGAGGAGAGAGAGAGAGAGAGAAGCAGGACTCACCCGATGTGGGGCTCGTGCTCACCCAAAGCGGACCTCGAGCTCACCCTATGTGGAACTTGAACTTGTGAACCGTGAGATCATGACCTGAGCCAAAGTCAATGCTTAACAACTGAGCCACCCGGGCGGCCCGGGGATGCACACACAGACACAAGAAAAGCCACGCTGTGCAAACAAAACCCATTGTGACCCAGCCCTTTGTTTAACAAAATCAAAACCCAAAGCTTACCTTGACAAGGAAACCCTTTACAGGTAGGAAGCTCCCTGTTCCTAATGGACAACTAGACCTTTTGAGATGAAAATATGCCAAAACTGACAGCAGGAAATTGTCAAGATGTTGTCTGATATACTCGTATTTGTTTCCGTAAGACCTGCTGACTCCTGTGAAATAGTCACACTAGGGAGAAAAAGGAAATCCTACTCAGAGAGCAGCCCAGAACTTTTGTGAACCTATGGAACAATGAGGAAGAAGAGCTTTCAATTCCTTTTTTTTCTTCCCCCTTGCTTTCTTGGTACCTGCTAAGTGGACCTGCCTAGCCATCAAATACGGGCAGGTGACGGCACATGACAACCGTCAGCCACGCGTTCGGCCAGGCGAGTGGGGCTTGGCTCCCCGAGCCATTATACAAGGGTACAATTTCAGAGTGCTTTGGAGACAGGTAGAGTGCCAGGCACAACATCAAGTCAACTGTGCGGGTCGCCCAGCAAGCAATTATTGCACAAGGAGCCAGGGAGGAAGGAAAGAGGCGGAGGAGACCAGGGTGCTCTCAAAAAAGTGACTGACTGAGATGGTGTTTTACATCCTCCCACCACGAGGAAGGTGACCAAGGTCCGATCTTCCCCGGGAACAGAAGGCAGCCCAGGCCGGGCTCATTCTGGGCTCCTTTCTCCCCCAGATCTAACAAGTATCTCCCCTACAACACCGGGGGAGCCGGCAGCACTGGCAAGGGGGACAGATTGGGAGACAGGCTGGGAAAAAAAAAACAAAAAACAAAGGCACAGCCAGAGAAAGTACGCCGCTTCTCCACTGTGCCCAAGACTTCCATCCCCACCAAGAGATACTGGGGTGGTGGGTGGGAGTGGCAGGGGGGCGACTCGATGCCATAAGCAGCCCAGGAAGCTTATTTGTCCCCATGGGCCTGAAACTCTATCCCCCATGCAGAGATGGGGGTAGCCAGGCGACATCAACAGGAGGGGTTGTGCCACAGCAAATGCCTGGCCAAAGAAACCTCTTTGGCCGCATGGGCCTGAGACTCCCCTCCCCGACTAAGAGACAGCCATAGGCTCCAGTCTGGGGAAACCCCTTCGCCCATGGGAGCCCCAGCATCACCAGAGAAACCCAACAGAACCAGATGACATTGCAGAGGCTCTGAAAATGAAACTGTCATCGACACCAGAGCCGGCCGAAGTAGGCCTGTGCTTGTGTGCTAAACCTAAGCCTTAGTGAAGGCCTGCGAAAACAAAAAAATATGAACAGGACCCCCACTATCCTAACACAATAGACAGCATGTCCCGAAAACAATAAAAACTGATCCGTTGTACCCAGGACCAAGATCATCACAACATGAATGAAAAAGGACAATCGATCAACTGTTGCCAATCCAGATGCCTTAGATAATCGGAATTATCTGACGAGGATTTTGAAGCAGTTGTTGTAAAAATGCTTTCAACAACCAATGACAAATTCTCTTCAAACAAATGGAAAAATAGAGAATCTCAGCAAGAAATAGGAATTATAGAGGCGCCTGGGTGGCTCAGTCAGTTAAGCTCCGGCTCAGGTCATGATCTCACGGTTCGTGAGTTTGAGCCCCACGTCGGGCTCTGTGCTGACAGCTCGGAGCCTGGAGCCTGGAGCCTGCTTTGGATTCTGTGTCTCCCTCTCTCTCTGCCCCTCCCCTGCTCATATGCTTTGTCTCTCTCTCTCTAAAAAAAAAAAAAAAAAAAAGAATAAAATATTTAAAAAAAACATTTCACAAAGAAATATAAAAAAGAACCAATGAGGGGCACCTGGGAGGCTCAGTTGTTTAAGTGTCCAACTTCGGCTCAGGTCATGATCTCACGGTTCATGAGTTTGAGCCCCATGTCGGGCTCTGTGCTGACGGCTCAGAGCCTGGAGCCTGCTTCGGATTCTGTGTCTCCCTCTCTCTCTGCGCCTCCCCTGCTAATGCTCTGTCTCACTCTGTCTCAAAAATAAAATAAAAACATTTAAAAAATTTTAAAAAAAAAGGAAAAGAACCAATGAAAATGGTAGAACTGAAAAATGTGCTAATGAAAATGAAAATCTCACGGGATGGTCTCCACGTTAGACTGGAAATGAGGGGCACCCGGGTGGCTCAGTCAGCTGAGCCTCCGGCTCTTGATTTGGGCTCAGGGTATGATCTCCCCAGGGTAGTTCATGAGTGAAGCCCCGCGGTGGGCTTTGCAGTGAGAGCGTGGAGCCCGCTGGGGATTTTCTTTCTAAGCCTCTCCCCCTGCTTGCGCATGCGCATTCGCATGCACATGTTCTCTCTCTCAAAATAAATACATAAATAAACATTTTTTTAAAAATAGAGGGGAGATGAAAGAATAGAGCCAGTGAACTGGAGAGCAGACCAGTAGAATTTAACCAGTGTGATCAACAGAGAGAAAACAGACTGAAAAAAAAAAAAAAAAGAACAGAGCTCAATAACAAAAAAGCCGACATTCATCACTGGAATCCCAGAAGGAGAGGGCCTAAACGACTATTCAAAACAATAATGGCTGAAAACGTTCCAAATGTTACAGACGCAACCCTGCAGAGCTGAGTGAATCACAAAGAGGGTAAATCTAAAGAAATCCACACTAAGGCACGATAATTAAACTTCCAAAAACTAAAGGCAAATACATTTTGAAAACAGCCAGGGAGGAATGATGCATAACTTGTGGGAGAATGTCAATTGGAATGACAGATTCTCACCGAATCCACAGAGCCCGCTAGAAGGCGTACCACATTTTTCAAGTGGTAACAGACAAGCTGTCCACTGGGAGTTCTCTGTCTAGCCAAATGATCCTTCGTGAATAAAAGGGAAATAAAGCCATTCTGATTCAAGGGAAAGCTAAGAGAATCCGACACCAGCAGACCTACCTTAAAACTGGCTAAAGGAAGTTCTGTCAGTAGAAAGAAAGTGATAGAAGAAAGTATCCTGGAGCGTCAGGAACCAAGAAGAAACAATGGGAAAACAGAAATATGGGCACCTACAAGACGCTTCTCCTCGTGAGTTTTACAAAGTACATTTGATGACTGAAGTAAAAATAAAACATTACCTGATTCTTATGTCAATAATGTTTAAAAGCAAGGACCTAAATGAAAGTAAAGTTTCCACACTTTACTGAAGGTGGTAAAGTCACATATGTGTAATGTAATACTGAGCACCCGCTAAGAAAACCATACAAAGAGATATACTCAAAAACATGGTAAATAAATCGAGATGGAATCCTTTGTTCAGGAAACCCATAAGAAGGCAAGAAAGGAGAAACAGAAGAAACATAATAAACAACGAATAATAAAATGGAAGCCTAAGCTCTGACATATCAATAATTACCTTTCATGTAAATAGTCTAAATACATCAATCAAAGGACAAGAATTAGCAGAGTGGATTTTTTTAAAAAAATGATTAAAATAAATGCTGCTTACCAGAGTCTCACTTCAAATTCAAAACACAGGTAGTCTGACCCATAGGTAGAATGTAAAAAGATATACCATGCTAGCATTAAGAAGAAAAAAAGTTGGGATGCCTGGGTGGCTCAGTCAGTTAAGTGTCTGATTTTGGCTCAGGTCACAATCCCAGGATCATGGGATCAAGCCCCGCCTCAGGCTCTGCTCTGAGCATGGAGCCTGCTTAAGATTCTCTCTCCCCCTGCTTTCTCCACTGCTGGCACACACTCCCTCTCTCTAAAAGAAATAAAAAATGGAAAAAAAAAAAAAAGAAAAAGAAAAAAAAGCCAGAGTAGCCATATTAACTTCTGATAAAGTAGATTTCAGAGCAAAGAAAATTACTAGAGACAAAGAAGGACATTACATATTGAAAAAAGAATCAATCCCAAGACATAAAGATTCTAAATATGTATGCACCAAACAACAGGGCACCAAAATACAAGAAGCAAAACCTGAGAGCCAAAAGGAGAAATAGACAAATTCACTGTTAGAGTTGGATTCAATGCCCACCCTTCTCCGTAACCAATAGAGCTACTGGACAGAAGATCAGTAAGGATATATAAGCTTTTGGGAAAAGCCTTTGTGGAGATCATCAGATCTGTGTCTCCTGAGGGCACAGAGGAGCAACATACAGATTGGATTTCAGAATCAGCACAAAAACTTCACATGGACAACTGGCCAGAAAAATATAAGCATCATACAAAGCTCATTAACATTGGAAAGACTCTTAAAGGTCATTTACCCCAGCCCTGGAATAGCCTTCATCCTGAAAGCTCACTGCCTCCCATACTTTCTTTGGCAACCCTGTTAGAAAGTTCTTCCTTGTAAAATGAGCACTCCCCTTCGATGCTGTCAGTAGTCCCAATTAGGCCAAAATCGCAAGGTGATAACATGCATGAATTGCCTTAAAATGTTCATAACCTCTTGGCGAGAAAATCAGAAACGTGCACTAATATTTATGTAAGGATATTTATAGCAACACTGTACAACAGGCAAACCTTGCTTACAACCTAAAAGTCCACGACGAGACTGGTTAAATTAAACTATAGTACACCTATACGATGGAATACTAAACCATACTAATTATTAAAATCCTATTTAAGAGAATACTTAGTGACACAGAAAAAGTTTCATAATATATTTTAAGGTGAAAAAACAGGTTATAAAATGTTACAAAAATCTTTCTTTCAATTTTTCAAAATACACATATATGTGTACCAGTATGTATATGCACACGTAAGTATAAAAACTTAATGAAACAGGGGCACCGGGGTGGCTCAGTCAGTTAAGCGTCCGACTTCGGCTCAGGTCATGATCTCACAGTTCGTGGGTTCAAGTCCGGCGTCAGGCTCTGTGCTGACAGCTCAGAGCCTGGAGCCTGCTTTGGATTTTCTCTCTCTCTCTCTTTCTGAAAAGTAAACATTAAAAAATTTTTTTTAATTAGTAAAATGAAATATGCCATTAATAGGGACTATACCTGGCATTATAGTACCTTTTAATGACATTTTTGTTTTCCTCATAGTCTACAAAACAGAGGAAAACAGTTATACATACATATATACATATATATGTATATATATGTAACGTTTGTTTATTTTGGGGACAAAGAGAGACAGAACATGAATGGGGGAGGGTCAGAGAGAGGGACACACAGAATCTGAAAGAGGCTCCAGGCTCTGAGCTGTCAGCACTGAGCCCGACGCAGGGCTCGAACTCACAGACTGTGAGATCATGACCTGAGCCGAAGTCGGTCGCTTAACCGACTGAGCCACCCAGGTGCCCCAACAGTTATATTTTGATATTGACAAGAATGTTTCTCTTTACAGCAACCAGCTTACCTCTTGTTCCCTTCCTCCCATCCGTCAACAATGCCATCAGAGATGGTTCTCAAAGTTCGGGTTCCGCCACCCTTCCCTGTATTACTTTCGTCCTAACAACAAACCCAAATCCCTTTGCTTCTTTTTCTTCAGCAGGCTGAGACAAAGTGACATTTTCCAAATTCCATTGGGAGAATTAAAAGGAAAATAATGATAGAAAATACTAGTAGGAAGGATGCCTGGGTGGTTCAGTCGGTTAAGCATCTGACTTCGGCTCAGGTCATGACCTCACGGCTCAGGAGTTCGAGCCCCACATCGGGCTCTGTGCTGACAGCTCAGAGCCTGGAGCCCGCTTTGGATTCTGTGTCTCCCTCTCTCTCTGCCCCTCCCCTGCTCATGCTCTGTCTGTCTGTCTCTCTAAAATAATAAACACTAAAAAAATTAATTTTTATATGGATTCCAGGCTGAGATGATTTCTGGATACATGGCATTAAATAAAACACGTTTTAGATATGGATTTCAGCTGGGGCTTTTTGTTAACGCCTGGTTTTAAACGTGGCTGCTGGAACACTTTCAATTACACACACTGCTCGCGTGATAGTTCCATGGGACGGGGCCGCCCTGCCCGTTCCTCGCTCGTCTGCCTTTGCAAGAAAGGTGGAGAGGCTGAACCCTGGAAGGTCCAGCAGCCCTTTCAGCCTCGGGCAGCCACGTGACACAGTGTGGCCCGGAGAGAGATGCTGGGGTGGGGAGGAGGGGGGTCTGAGAAAGCTTTTGCTTTCCTGATAACAAGAAACTGACCCAGCCAGCCCTGCCCCTTTCCACTTCTCCCTGCCTTGAATGAAGATTTAACGCCAGGAGCAAGGGTAGATATTTGTGGCCAGGACATCCAAACCAACCTGCCAAGGAAGAAGGGAGAGAGAGGGCACACAAAAGCAACATTCAGCAGCTGAGCCAAGGCCAGCAGCTACCCAGTTCCGATCTCTTGTAAAAACATACGCAAAAACAAAAACAAAAAAAAACCTGGGGCGCCCGGGGTGGCTCAGTTGGTTAAGCGTCCGACTCTCGGTTTCGGCCTAAGCCATCATCTCAAAACTCGTGAGTCTGAGCCCCGTGTCGGGCTCTGTGCTGACAGCACGGAGCCTGCCTGGGATTCTCTGTCTCCCTCTCTCTCTGCCCCTTCCCCACTCTCTGTCTCTCAAAAATAAAGAATCTTAAAAACAAAAACCCCGAAAAACAAAAAAGCAAAAACCTGGTTTTTAAAGGCACTTCCGGCGGTGTGGGTAATGCTGTTACTGGTACGTGTTCCCAACTGATGCAACGGTTAAGTTTCCAAAGGACAGACCTCTGGGCCTCAGCGGACAGCATGTGACCTCCACAGCTGGCATAACTTTCTGGGCTGCATCCGGGCTCTTCTTCCCCCCAGGGGCGCCTCTCCAGCTCGTTCGGGGCCCCCACCTTATTTCATGTTCATTACAGAACAATTTCTGCTCCCTGTAGGTCAAAACCCTACAGGGAGACCCAGTATAAAATTTTAGAGAACTCCCCCCCAGGCTAAATCAATCACAATGATTAAAATCCTATTTGAAAAGAATATTTAATAGCACAGAGAAAGGTGCATAATAGATTTTAAGGTGGAAAAAAACAGGTTCTGAAATGTTACACACATCTTTATTTCAATTTGTTTCAAACTTTTCAGTCTGGGGAACACACATCAGCTAGATGCCGGCAAAACCATGGTGACAAGGAATGTTGGCCCCGTCTCCAAGGGGAAGCAGTCAAACCTATTAAGAGCTGAGGGCAAAAAGTTTCATTACATGAAAACCACAAATGCTAGGGGCGCCGGAGCAGCTCAGTCCGTCAAGCGCCCGAGTTCAGCTCAGGTCATGATCTCATGGTTCATGGGTTCGAGCCCCGCGTCGGGCTCTGTGCTGACAGCTCGGAGCCCGGAGCCTGCTTCGGATTCTGTCTCCCTCGCTCTCTGCCCCTCCCCTCCCTGCTTGCTGTCTCTTTCTCTCTCTCTCAAAAATAAACACTAAAAAAATTAAAAAAAAAAAAAAAGAAAATAAACCACAAATGCTATGTAATCAGAACCAGCAAACACAGAGCTGGGGGAAGCATGCCTCTCCCAGAGGCTCTGGTGGTCAGAGTGCTAATCCACGGAGTCCCCTCCAGATAAAGTGCCCCTGCCGGTCTTGAACGTGCTCTTCCCAGTGGGTTCCGGTCTGTCTCCTTCTCCTTCAGCATGCTCCTGGGGAAAAAGAAGAGGCTGGCCCTCTCGCCGGTCCGCATGACAGGCGCCCTTCTCACAGCACCGGACCATCTAGGCATCAAAGCCCACCTCGTGCCTCTGGTCACAGCTGCCTGAACCCAAAGTGGAGCCAGAGGAAATGAAATTCTGTTGACACTACTGGGTGCTCAGAGGCCTCAGTACTGGGATTGTAATGCCTGAAGTTCCAAAACTTCCCACAAAAGACCACCAGAGTCGTAAGTCAAAGCCAAGCGGCAAGGGTCGTTTATTGCAGGTTCGAACCTGGTCCTCTGCGCACTCGTCGCTGGTGACGCAAGAGGCCACGATCAGGGTTGGTATAGCGTTTTTATAGACAGAGACAAATAGCACAGGGGAGGTTTTTACTTGTGGTGGGAGGAAGAAAGGGGGAAGGGGGTAGGTGAGGAATGTGCTAAGCAAGCAGGTTTACAGAAGCGAGAAATGCTGGTTAGTTTATATACACTCATTCCATTACATATCAGACTACATTTAGGAAGTTTTACAGCCCATTCTACTACACAGCGGGTTACAATCAGGAAAGGTCTCACAATGCTCATAGCAAACAGCAAGCAAAACAGACTTCTCAACAATTGTATTTCTTATCAACGATCCCTAATAAGCAGAAAAGAGAACCTAGCTTTAAACTAAGGCAGGGCTGTCATTTGGATTCAAAGCTGTTCCTTTCAGGATCTGTGGATCTAGCTTCTAGATCCAGCTTGTGTTACCTTGAGCAAATCACCTTTACGGGAAAACAGCTGAAACTGCGGTCTCGGAGCTTCTAATGGTGATCACCATAGGGCAATTCCTTGTCGATCCCGAGAGGCAGCGCAACTGGCAAACCGTGGTGCGTGCCTTGTCGTTCCCCCCACCTCTGCTGGCAGGAGATGGCACCTTTCACCCAGGGGCCCAGTCCCGAACCCTGGAGTCAGTATGGACCCAACATGGAACTCACTGGCAGGACTCTGAAGCTCTGCCTTCAACATGCATCCCAACTCGTTCCTCAAAAGAGGAACATGCAAAGACGTCACAGAGCTCACTCTGGTTTAACCAGAGGAAGGATGTCCCGAGCTCTACCTGTTCAGGTAGTTTTTCTCCCCCAAAAGCAATTCCTGGTGGGGGGGGGGGGCAGAGAGGGGGATCTTTTGAACCCAAAACCCCCCACAGAACAGTATCAAAAGCCCTGGATTAGGGGCGCCTGTGTGGCTCAGTCGGTTAAGCGTCTGACTTTGGCTCAGGTCGTGATCTCACGGTTCGTGGGTCTGAGCCCCACGTCGGTCTCTGTGCTGACAGCTTGGAACCTGGAGCCTGCTTCTGATTCTGTGTCTCCCTCTCTCTCTGCCCCTCCCCTGCTCGAAAGTTCTCTCTCTCTCTCACACACACACACAAATAAATAAATAAACATTAAAAAAAAAAAAAAAAAAAAGAGCCCTGGATTAGATAATTCCCAAAAGTCAAATACAGTGAGGGGACGGGCTTAGAAGAAGCAAAAATACCTTCCCTGGGTCTGTGCCTCCCTCAGAGTTGCTACTGCTCTGAAAGCAGCCAGACAGGTAGAAGGGAACACCTGATGTCATGTGACATTCTCGTTCTGATAACTAGGGCCCTTGCAAGCGGTGGGGCTGCAGTGACAAATTCTCATTGAGTCCTGCTGTCTCAGGAGTGTAATGTCAAGCAATCCACTAATAGATGAGGAAATTGCATCAAGGAAGCCAGCTCATCCTTGGGGAAATGAGAACACAGGGCCTGACGTCAGCACGACACCAGACTCCTATGTTAGCAGAGGCTACGTCGTTACAGAAACAAGGCTGCTGTCGGCCTCATTACGGAAATGACACAGAAATCCACGGCAGATGTCCCTGTCAGCTGGTGGACTGCGAATCAATGACACCAACGCGTCAGGAGTCAAATTAGAAGGCTAGACAAGGTCATTGAACTTGAGCATTAAACGCAGTAATGGGATGTAATACAGTTTCTGGAACAAGTGTTCAATAAACGCTAGCTGCTGTTAGGGCAATGTGAAATTGATTATTACTAGTTTCCTGGGTGGATTCACTCATTCATTTGCACGCATTTGCTGGGCCCCTACTATGTGCTCGGCAATAAAGAGAGGAAAAGGGCTATGAATGATGACCCTGCCTTTTGTAAGCTAACAACAGAATACAAATGCTAATGGTGACAAAAAGTGCAGCTAACAGGGGCGCCTGGGTGGCTCAGTCGGTTAAGCGTCCAACTTCCGCTCAGGTCATGATCTCACCGTTCGTGGGTTCGGGCCCCACATCGGGCTCTATGCTGACAGCTCAGGACCTGGAACCTGCTTCTGATTCTGTGTCTCCCTCCCCTCAGTTCCTCCCCTGCTCACACTCTGTCTCTCTCTCAAAAATAAATAAAGATTAAAAAAAAATTTTTTTTTTTTTTAAGTGCAGCTAACATTTCATGAGCCCTTGCTCTCTGCCCCAGAGACTGCTGGACCCTTCAAGCACAATACCTCGGATCCTTGTTACTATCCTTGTTTCGAAGATGAGGAAACAGAGGCTCAGAGACTTATCTGAGGTCTCAAGGGGCTCAAGTCTCTTCTGACTTTCCAAGCCAATTCCCTCTAATAGCCACAAAACATGGCTCACCATTTAACCTAGTGGGTTCTCACTTAAGGAGGATAAATACAAGCCTGACCTCCTGGTGAGTTTCTGTAAACAAAAGAAGAAAACTATTACCAGATTCTCCTGCTTCAGCTGTGGGAGGAGGTCAGCCCCGGGTCCAAATCTGGGAATACGTAGCCGCAGACAGACTAGACTGGCAAGTTGAAGTGCATTTAGCGGCATCCCTCCCAACTGAGAACAGGAGGGGGACGGGGGGCAGGCGGTGGGAGGGGGGTTCTTCCCAGATTTTTGGTTAGATGGAGGGATGGACCCATCCTCATTTTACCCCCAAACTTCCTGGCATTTCTACCTATTAGAAATACAAAGTAGAAACAGAATCTACTTCTCAGAATCCCCACAGCATCTCATCTGTAACCCTCACAGCACTTGCCACTTTCTTCCTAGAGACTCCCTGACATAGAAGGGGCTAATTTTTACTGAATACACTACCAGGAAAGGCTAAACATATACAAATACATAATACTAGGCACCCTTTGTGGAAAGAGGCCCCGAAGCGGTTGAGGAAACTGTAGATGATCTGCCCAAGGTCACATAAAGAACCAGCAGCATACCAAACAACAAAAGCCAGCTGAATCCCTGCCCAGTGGTCTTTTGAGGACACGATACCGCCTCTCCTAACCACGACAAAGGCGGAAAAACTTTGAGAGGGAAAAGGAGAAATGCAGGCAAACAGATCCCTAATGCAGCCAGAGGCTAACGGTCTTTGTGGCAGAGGGACAAAATCAGTCCTCTCCCATTCCCGAACAACCACGGGCAAACAGATGATAACAGTGATAACAAATATAATCATGGTAATAACGGGGAGCATTTATATAGCATTTACTATGTGCCTGGCACCGTCCTAGGGACTTTATAAATACTAACTCTTACAATCGCCGCAACTGTTACCACCTCCCTTTTTCAGTGAGGTTAAGGACAGCAAGGGTAAGTCGTCTGCCCAAGTTAGCGAGGATGTATTGCTAATAGGAATTAACATGTATTGAGCACTTGCCACGTGCCAGGAACGGAGCCCGGAAACGGTACGAGTCCCATTATCTCGTTGAGCACTCAAAGCAACCCTAAGATAAATGCTATCATTATCCCCGCTTTCAGATGAAACCAGGGCGCTCGGGAGGGTAACTTCTCCCAGCCGGTTGAGCTCAGAGGCCCTGCTCTTAGTTCCATCGCCGCGTGCAGGGCCAGATGCTACAGGCCGGGCGCGAGGGGACCGCGCACTGGGCACAGGCCTGTTCGCTCCGGAGCAGGGAGCGTCACGTGGAATCCTCGGCCGGGGCGGCACGGGGGGGGGGGGGGGGGTCGGATCTGAGCGAGGAAGGCCGTCGTCGGCGTCTCAGAGCTCGGCGCCCAGCCCGGGGACGTCCGCGCCCAATCAATCCCTCCTGCACTGCGAGCCGCTGCTGCCCCCTGCTGCCCGCCCACCCGGAGCCCAGGCCCCCGCCCGCCTCGGCCCAACCGGGTAGCCCGGCCGGCGGCCCCCGCCCCCTCGCAGCACGACCACTGCACCCCTGCGGCCACGGTTCCGCCGCCTGCGTCCACTGCTTTTCCCTCCGCCCTTCCTTTCACGCAGCCCGCCCCTCCCCTTCCCGCCCCCCTCCCCAGGACAGCCCCCACCCCTCGGCCCACACCCTGGGTTGCTATGGTGACGCGGGGCCCCAGAGAGGCGCGGGAAGGGGCGGGGTCGCGAGGCCCCGGGCGCGCGCCCGGGTTTGGGCACGCCGGCGGGACGCCCCCGGTTGCCAGGGTGATGCGGGGTCGAGCGGCTGCGGGCGCGCTCCCGGCTCCAGGAAGCGCGCGGGAAAGGCGGCCGCGCGCGTTCTTCCTCGGCCCCGGCTGGTCTGGCACATTCGGGCTCTGAATTCCACGGCGGATCGGGCCTCGTGTTCCCGCCGTCGGTGCGGGGGAGCCTCAGTTGCCGCGGTGATGTGGCCCGCGGGGGCCGTCTCCCTCTCCCCGCACCCCATCCTCCGGCTCTGGGCAGTAGACAACGACGAAGGAGTTACACCAAGGCCCTACCTAGCCTCTTACGACCGTCGTGGGGTGGTGGTGGGGGCGCTCGCTGTGGCCTTGGACCTGCTTCCTGGGGCCCCTTGTGATGCCACCCTCTTGGCTTCGCGTGGCTGTGGGAGGGTGCGCGAGGGTGGGCTGACCGCTGTCGCTGCAGGACCAGCTGACCTTTGTGAGGTCACCTGATTTTCCTAGCATGGATGTGCCATCATGTGTTTAACCGTTCTCCCACTGGAAAACACCAATTTTTTAGCCAGTCTTTTGTTCCTGCACACAGCGCAACGGTCACCTGCTTGTCTATGCCTCTGCGTACATGTGCGGTGTTCTCTGTAGCATAAACTTCCAAAAGTCACATTGCTGTCAAAAGCCAAGTGCAAGTTTAATTTTCACGGATGTGGCCAAATTGCTCTCCAAAGACATTAGCAAATTTACATCCCCACCAAAACTGGAATGCAATCATTTCAATTAGGATTATATCAACAGTGATGAACTGTTGTGAAAGAATTTTTCCAGAGCCAATGCCATTAAGCCAATTTAATTTTTTAAAGTCTGTCTTTCTTTTTTTTTTTTTTTTCTCTTTTTTTAAAGTAATCTCTACACCCAAGCTGGGGCTAGAACTCTCAACAGCCCTCCCACCCCCTTCAAGAGTCACTGTGCTTTACTGACTGAGCCAGCCAGGTGCCCCACAAATTTAATTCTTTGATCCGTTTTTTTTTTTTTTTTTTTTTTAATATACGATATAGTCAAACAGTATCTAATCCCATTTTTATTTCATGGAAATTATCTTCCTTAAATGACTGTTACATGGAAATGTCATAATAAATTATGTGACTTAAAGGTTGGGCTCAAGGGGCGCCTGGGTGGCTCAGTCGGGTGAGCGTCCGATTTGGCGCAGGTCATGATCTCATGGTTTGTGAGTTGGAGCCCCATGTCAGGCTCTGTGCTGACAGCTCAGGGCCTGGAGCCTGCTTTGGATTCTGTGTCTCCCTCTCTCTCTGCTCCTCCCCTGCTCCCGTGCTATCTCTCTCTCAAAAATAAATAAAGGTTAAAAAAAAAAAAAGTTTGGTTCAAGAGCAAATGGCCAAGAAAGAATTCTTGAGGCCGTTTTGTTGAAAAAAGGTAATTTTATTATAGCATGGGGACAGGACCGTGGGCAGAAACCTGTACTGGGATTGTGAAGAGTGACTGATTATATACTTTTTAATTAGTGGGGGTTAGAGATAGCATAAGTCTCTAAGAAATTTGGAAGCAAGGCTTTCAGGACCTTGAGGGGCTAGCTGCTGTGAAGATAAGGTTACTCTTAGTCTTTAATAAAACATCAACACCAAGGCAGCCATGAGTTCCTTGAGGAAGGTCACGCTCTGTGAGTTTCAGGTGTCTATCTGTGGGCTGCAAGCTGTAAGGAGATTTAATTGTGGCTACATTTCTCTTGTCTTTGTTTTCCTCATCAATAGACATTTTACTTACTTAATAATCTGTATACCGAGTTTTACTTTCATTATATCAAGGTGAAGTATCTTATGTCAACATCACTTTACTGAAACAAAACAAAACAAAACAAAACAAAAAAACTCCTGAGATCGAGAAGCTGGTCTGACATTCCGACTTGGCCATATTACTCTCCTATTGGACATAAACAAATCACAGAATATCATTCTCAAACAAGCTTACTCTGATAGCGTGATAAAATGAGACAGAGCAAGGCTACTTTACAATTTTGATTAAGCACGGACACAAACATGGTCACTGTCACAGGTACAAAATACCAAACGTTCCCCTCTCTTGGCTAGAGTGAGTGACTGCCACTTCTTCACCAATTAGAGTTTTCCTCCCAATCTAGAGCAAACCCTGCTTTCGTAGACTCCTTGATCACTCAACCAATGCTCCATTCCTACAGATTTCTAACCCTTTGACTGAAATGCCCCATAGCTCCCCCCACGGCGTGCAACTTGTTCAAGGATGGGTGTGTTCCCAGGTCTTTGGCCAGAGGGCACTGCCGCTACAAGTGCAAGTTTTCCTTGGTAAAATTTTGCAAGTCTAAAATTTCCCAATGGCAGTCCTTTATCAATGTTTGATAAAGCACACATTTTACGTGCGCCGTCTAGTCTATTTCAGTTTGACTATTTCAACCTGTTAAAAAAACAAAATGCAAGCGACTGAACTTTAAGATCGCTCTGGCTTTATTAAACGATCCAAGAATCGAGGAGCATCCCGTCTAACGAGTAGAGGAGTTTTTAAATGGAAGGTTTTTTTGTAAGGAAGGAGGGTGGGACCAGCAGTTATTAGAAAGAGAAAAGAAAGGATCGTTTCAGGCAAGGTTACCAGCCCTTAGGGGGACAGGCGGGAGCAGGGCAGTGGGGAGGGGGCTGGAAGGGGAGGGGAGGAGGTGGGGGGGTGGAGGAGTCTGATTAGGTGGATTACCTTGTCCTCCTTTGAAGGATGAAGAGTCCCTACAACCGATTACCTCTTTGGTGCTGACCAGAAAATTCCAGATTGATTGGTGTAAAATTCCACTACTGGAAAGGTTGAAACTGCAATTAAGTCTTGGTTTGCTGTCCTGGGGGCAAGTGACTCCACCTTGGCCGTGTGGCTTTCTTTTTAACAAACCAGATCTGAGTGTTTCATTTTTTTTTCAGTTTTCAGTGTCACCCTCAAGATAGGAATCTTCTGAGTTGTTTAAAACACACACACACACACAATTTTAACAGGTGCATCTTAACTGTTATCAGTTTTATTTTGTATTATTTATTTTTACCAGGCAGAGTCATTATGAATTGGACAGAAGATTGATAATTTGGATCTATTTCCTGAGTCGAGAACCATCAGTAAAGGCAGTGGGATGGGACCCGGCTACAAAGCGAAACAAGCCAAGATGTGCTTCAACTGGCGGGTTTAGCCTCTGCCACCATATCCGTACAGGCGCAGGGAACACAGACCCTGCTGTGAAGGAGCTCGTGTCCTTGTTTTTTAAAGTTTATTTATTTGATTTGACAAATTGACGGCGCGAGTAGGGGAGGGGAGAGAGAGGGAGACAGAGAATCCCAAGCAGGCTCCGCACTGTGAGTACTGGCTCGAACCCACAAAACCGTGAGATCGTGACCTGAGCCAAAACCGAGAGAGTTGGATGCTTCATGGACTGTGCCCCTCGGACGCCCTGGGTAATTCGCATTCTAATCAGAAGAAGTAGGAACTGACTGGCCTCAATTTGTCCATTGGACTCTGGAGAAAGGCCTTCCAGACAGAGGGAACAGCCAAATACAAGATGTTTATTCAGTCAGCACGTGGTCCTGGAGTGCGCCTCTATGCCAGGAATTGCGCTTGGCATCGGGATACGGGGATGGATAAGTTCCACGAGGCCCCTGCCCTCACAGAGCAATCAGTCCGGTGGGAGGGATGCACGTTAAATAATCACGCGGATGATGACTGTGTGTCGTAACTGTTGCAAAGAAAACCCCAGGATTCCGTGGGAGCTGGGATAATGGCAACCTCACCAATCAGGTTAAGGAAGTGGGGGTTCGTTCGTGGAAGTCTTCTTTGAGATAGTGACTTTAAAAAAAAATTTTTTTTAATGTTTATCTATATCTGAGAGGAAGAGAGAGACAGTGTGTGAGCAGAGAAAGGGGCAAAGAGAGAAGGAGACGGAATCCAAAGCAGGTTCCAGGCTCTGAGCTGTCAACACAGAGTCGGACGCGGGGCTCGAACTCATGAGCCCTGAGGTCATGACCTGAGCCGACCTCGGATGCTCAAGTGGCTGAGCCACCCAGGCTCCCCGAAATAGTGACTTTTAATGTGAGATGTGAAGGATGAGTTGGAAGGGTGTTCCTGGGAGAGGGAACCACCGATAGGCTCAAGTGAGAGCCGCTTGGCTCTTTTGAAAGCACGAAAACAGCCAGTGGGGTTGGAGTAAAGCGGACCAGGCAGGGGGTCGGGGAAGGAAGCCAGAAGACAGGTGTAGGTCCTGCAAGGCCTTGTCCAGCATATTAAGCCATTTGCATTTTAACTGAAAAGCAACCGCTGGAAAGGGTGTCAAGAGGAATGGTATGATTCGATCTGATATATATTTTTACAGTTTTGGTGCGGAGAAGGGATGGGGGCAGTTGGGAGGATAATAAATGCGTGAAACCAATGAGAAGGAGACCCCTACACTTGTCCGAGGGAGCAAGGATCGTTGCCCGGCAGTCCTTGGCACAAGGAAGTATTCAGTGGAGTGCTGGGATGGCAGGAGATTGGTTTGGATGGGGGACTGTGTGAGGGGAGGAAACGTCTAGCGAAAAGTACGGAAACACCCCTGTTCATGAAATGCGTTGTGTTTCCCTCACACTCATGTGTTGAGGTCCTAGTGGCCAGTCCCTTAGAACGCAGCTGGATTTGGAGAGAGGTAATTAAGGTGAAAAAAAGTCATCTGAGTGGGTCCTGAGGGACATGCAACCCGTGTCCTCGTGAGAAGAGGACCAGAGACAAGGCTGTGCGAGGGCGCGGCAGGAAGGCAGCTCTCTGCAAGCCAAAGAGACAGGGGAACCCGGACCTGTCTACACCACTCTCCGGGCCATCCCCTGCTCCGGGACTTCGAGAAAACACATTTGTCGTGTGTATGTCACTTGGGGGCTGTGCTATTTGGTTATGGCGGCCCTAGCGGATCGCTATAAACCCAAATGTCCAAAATAACAGGGCCGTTGGGAAATAAATTGTGTCCGTGTGGTGAAGAAGAGTGTCATCCCAAGATCGGCCCGTGTAAATCCAAGACTGTGACTTCACGAGGAGTTTCACTTCATACCCTCTCTTCCGGCTGGAGGAATTTCATTGCGTTTCCAAGGACCCATAGTGAGATTTAAGAGCAGCCACTGGCTGTCATTGTGACAGTGGCCTCTTGAGTGCAGGTTGTGATTAAACTGGCTACTTTGGGCGGGGCCGCGGGGGCCTGGGGCAGGAGGGAGAGCTCGGGCCTGACCCCGCCCCCAGGCCACGGCAGCCGGCCAGGGGTCCTTGACAAGTGGCGGATGGGGCTCGTGGACAGCAGGAGATTCAGTCTCAGCAGAAAAATGCCAAAAAGCAAGCTGGACAGAAGAAGTCAAGAAGGACACGACTGACGGCAGAGGTGCCTGCCAAAGCCACCTTCATATACAGCAACGGCAACATAAATGAATGAATGAATGATTTGCTACTTTCTAGAAGTAACAGTTCCAAGCTTCACTTGCATTGTTTCTTTTGCCTTT
Source organism: Panthera uncia (assembly GCF_023721935.1). NCBI lineage: Eukaryota > Metazoa > Chordata > Mammalia > Carnivora > Felidae > Panthera > Panthera uncia. The sequence continues at coordinate 28,391,527 of NW_026057578.1, read as the reverse complement.
CTTTGTCTCTATTATTGCTTCTTTTTTTCAATTTATAAACTCTTGCAGTAATTGGGTGCCATCAGTTTACATAGTCCTTTTCTTTCCCACTTACGAAAATCACCCTATGAATTTTTTTTTGAATTTTTTTTTAACGTTTTATTTATTTTTGAGACAGAGAGAGACAGAGCATGAACGGGGGAGGGACAGTGAGAGGGAGACACAGAATCCGAAACAGGCTCCAGGCTCTGAGCTGTCAGCACAGAGCCCGACGCGGGGCTGGAACTCACAGACTGTGAGATCATGACCTGAGCCGAAGTCAGACGCTTAACCGACTGAGCCACCCAGGTGCCCCCACCCTATGAATTTTTTTAAGGAACGAAGTAACCTTGTAATGGGGGGGGGGGAGGGGAGCTATTCTATACAAATATTTAAAAGAGTAAGGCAGGGAAAACATGAGGTAGAGCCCTGTATACTGACATGAAAAGACGTCCAAACCATATGGTTAAGTGGGGGGAAAAATATGTTGATTATGAACCGATTTTTGTTTTTTAATAAAACCACTTATTACTTAGGGGAAAAAAAATCTGGAAACATATGCAGCCAACTTTATTTTATTTTTTTAATGTTTATTTATTTTTGAGAGGGAGACAGAGCATGAACAGGGCAGGGCAGAGAGAGAGAGGGAGACACAGAATCCGAAGCAGGCTCCAGGCTCTGAGCTGTCAGCACAGAGCCCACCGTGGGGCCTGAACTCATGAACTGCAAGATCATGACCTGAGCCGAAGTCAGATGCTCAACCAACTGAGCCACCCAGACACCCCTATGCAGCCACCTTTAAAATACCTTAGAGGCACCTGGGTGGCTCAGTCCATTAAGTGTCTGACCTTGTCTCAGGTCATGATTTCACCACGTGCTGTGCTGATGGCTCTGTGCTGATGGCTCAGAGCCTGGAGTCTGCTTCAGATTCTGTGTCTCCCTCTCTCTCTGCCCCTCCCCTGCTCATGCTCTGTCTCTCTCTGTCTCTCAAAAAAAACAAACAAAAAACATTGAAAAAAATACCCTACAAATTCTCCTATTTAAGGATCTAAGTCCCGTCAAATTGATGGGCTTTTGGGGTGATGGTGGGGTTCAGAGCTGATGGCCAAGAAAGAATTCTTGAAGACGTCTTTGGTGCAAAAAGGTGATTTTATTAAAGCACGGGGACAGGACCTGTGGGCAGGAATAGCCTCACTGGGGTTGTGAAGAGTGACTGGTTATATACCATGGGGCAGGGGAAGGCAACGTCAAGAGGAAGTTTCTGAAAGGGATTTTCCATCTGCTAAAGACTCACAGATTACCAGAGGCCTAGCTAAGGTTGTTTTTCCCCCAACAAAGCATTACCATTAAGACTGTAGGGAGGTCCTGGAGACAGTTTAACTCTGCCAGCCTCAAGTATTTGTCAATGGCTGCAGGTTCCAAGGAAATTTAATTTTTCCTGCCATTTCCTTCTTGCCTTTGTTCCCCCCATCACCATGGAGGGGTGATGTTGGGGCTCCAGGAAACTGAGTCTACAGGTTTCTGGAGATTAGGCTGTTGATAGGATTGCCTTTTTCTTGTAATTTACTAAGATAGTTGTCAACTAATTGAGACCCCTGTCCTGCATGACTGTGATCTCTATCAGTTAACCATTTGTTTTCTTTCCTTTCCTTTGTCCTTGGGCAGCCAGGGGTGCCTGAGGAATGTCACGCACATCCCGCCTGGGGTCGGGGCTAGCCCGAGCCTTGCCTTCAGCTTGCCTTAATGCTCCCTCATCAGAATGAGCCTTGTTGCTGATTTCCTGTAGCAGGGAAACCGCAACACATAATACGTGAAGACCAAGAAAGGAGTTACTGTCCCTGACACGTAACTGAGGGTTACGAGGGCCTGTCCCATCAAACCACATATAAATACTAGTAAAGCTTACTAGTCTTATTGTGTCGTGTGTCTTATTGTGTGTGTGTGCGTGTGTGTCTTATTTTTATTTACTTATTTGTTTGTTTCAGGAACATTTTCTTTTTTTTTTAACTTTTCTTTTTTCTTTTTTTTAATTTACATCCAAATTAGTTAGCATCAAGTGCCACAATGATTTCAAGAGTAGATTTCTTAGTGCCCCTTCCCCATGTAGCCCATCCTCCCTCCCACACCCCCTCCCGTAACCCTCAGTTTGTTCTCTTTATGAGTCTCTTCTGTTTTGTCCCCCCTCCGGTTTTATATTGTTTTTGTTTCCCTTCCCTTATGATCATCTGTTTTGTCTCTTAAAATCCTCATATGAGTGAAGTCATATAATTTTTGTCTGTCTCTGACTGACTCGTTTCACTTAGCATAATACCCTCCAGTTCCATCAACGTAGTTGCAAATGGCAAGATTTCACTCTTTTTGATTGCCGAGTAATACTCCACTGTGTGTGTGTGTGTGTGTGTGTGTGTGTGTGTGTGTGTGTATACACCACATCTTCTTTATCCATTCTTCCATCGATGGACATTTGGGCTCTTTCCTTACTTTAGCTATTGTTGATCATGCTGCTATCAACATGGGGGTGCATGTGTCCCTTCGAAACACCTGTATCCCGTGATAAACGCCTAATCGTGCAATTGGTGGGTTGTAGGGTAGTTCTATTTTTAGTTTTTTGAGGAACCTCCATACTGTTTTCCAGAGTGGCTGCACCAGCTTGCATTCCCAGTGTGTGTCTTATTTTTAAAATAAGCATATCCATAAATATGGGGCGCCTGGGTGGCTCAGTCAGTTAAGCATCAGACTTCAGCTCAGGTCATGATCTCGTGGTTTGTGGGTTCGAGCCCCACGTCGGGCTCTGTGCTGACAGCTCAGAGCCTGGAGCCGGCTTTGGATTCTGCGTCTCCCTCTCTGCTCCTCCCCTGCTTTCACTCTGTCTCTCTCTCTCAAAAATAAGCATTGAAAACATTTGTTTAATAAAATACAACAAGCATATTCGGGAACATAAATCCTAATATTCTCTGCTCCCACCCCGGGGGGATAATCTTATACACCCCGTGTACCCTACTTGGGACAATACCAGTCACTATACAGATAGAGCGTTCTGCAAATGCAGTGAGTGATGCTTCATTAGAACAGTGTGTTTATGCGATTAGAATACAATCTTGTATATGAAACACCCACTGTGTATGATTCAGAGCACACAGCCGTTCAGAGAAAGGAGTCACCGACACTATCAGGTGTTTTCTTATTGGAGAAAGGAGATGATGGACTTTGATGATCTCTGAGAAGTTTTCCCACTGGTTTTCTGCAAGTCCCGGGTCTCTCCAAGTCATTGATTTCAGCATTTGAAATGGCTGTGCCGGGCTCAAGTGGTGTCCTTAAAGGAAATTGTGCCCAGAGGGACTGTTCAATAGGGTGCTGTGTGGCAATCTTCGAAGTAAAGTTATTTAAAGTCATTTAGTGTGATTCGGTGTGGCTTTTACCACGTTGAAGAGGGTTTGTTTTCTGAAACCTGGATTTAATAAAAGAATTTAATAACCACCACTTCCTAATACATTGAAACGTTGGTTTACTGCTGGAGGTGGCTGGGTTATCTGTACAGCTGCCCACAGTGCTACTCTGAGAGCAGCACTAAAATGTCAGCGGGACACATGGGAAACAGGGGCCGGTGACTCGAGAACCTCACACAAGAGTCCTTCAGGGTTGGCCGACTGTTAAGCGGTCTTGCTCCCACTGATGAAGGTCGCCTGGGTTGGGGGAGAGGGAGGGCATAAAGGGGCTTAGATCAAACTGAGAAGGGGACTTTCAAGTTAGGATAACCCGAAAGTGAAGAAGGGGCCAGCCATGCAGGGAACCCACAGAAGAGTGTTCCATGCAGAGGGACAGTAAATGAAAACGCCCCAGTCCCAAGTGTTCCGGAAAGAGAGGGGAGGCCACCGTGGCTGGAGCACAGAGCCTGGGAGGGAGGCGTCTGGCTGCGGGGGATGAAGAGAAGTGGACAGATCCGGAATGATACTTCTAGTTAGAACCAACAGGGTTTGCTGGACCGAAGATGGGAGAGAAATATGACTTCTGAGATTGTAGTTCATGCATCTGGGTGAACGGCGGATGGTTGGCCGTTTACTGAGATAGGCGGTGGAGCCGGGAAGGCAAGGTTGTGAGTAGAAGGTCAAGAGCTCTGTTTGGAATGTACGTGTGAGCTGTTAGACATCCAGGTGACAAGTGTCAAGCAAGCCGCTGAGTGTCCAAGTCCTCGGTGGAAAACTCCAGGAACAACCGGTTAAATAAACCGTTCTTTTAAATTAATGAATGCTTACTTATTATCCGTTCCACCCACGTAATGAAATACTATGCAGGCATGCCAAGAGCACGGTGATGAGAAGGCCCTACCGGAACGGATACAAATGAGCTACAAGCCAGGAGACGAAAAAGCCGTGTGTGACTATTTGCAAAAGCACAAGGGGGCAGCGAGAGTAGGCGAGCCTTTGACTGTGTGATATCTCTTGTCAACAAGCACAAGGCACCGGCACCCAGATGACATCCAGGCGGAGGATCAGGGCAGGTTGGGGATGGTGAGGAGGGAGACGGCTTACCTTTGGTACTTCTGAATCTTGAATCGCATGACCATACCACCTGTCCCACGATAAGTCAGTTGAACTACAATGTTTATGTGAATTAATTAACGGACTCTCTGATCTGACTTTCCATCTCACTTAACAGAAAATCTAGTCTCCTCACCCTGCCGAACAAAGCCTCCCAGTGGGACCCTGCCCCATGTCTGTGCTAGCTTTCCAGCACTTTCTCACCAAGGTCTAGCCACTCTGACCTCCTCTTGAACCTCAACAGGCCAAGCACAGTCGCCACTTTGGGCTTTTGATCCCTGCATCTTGACCTTCCTGATGATGGCCTTCCATGGCTCACTCCCTAAAGTCTCTGCCCGGAAGTCACTTCCTTAGAAATGTCTTCCCTTGGGGCGCCTGGGTGGCTCAGTCAGTTAAGTGTCCGACTTCGGCCCAGGTCATGATCTCACGGTTTGTTGGTTCGAGCCCCGCGTCGGGCTCTGTGCTGACAGCTCGGAGCCTGGAGCCTGTTTCAGACTCCGTGTCTCCCTCTCTCTCTGTCCCTCCCCCACTAGCACTCTGTCTCCCCCTGTCTCAAAAATAAATAAACATTAAAAAAAATTTAAAGAAAAAAGAAATGTCTTCCCTGATCTCAAGTAAATGTACTACCCCCCACCTCCCATGTTTTACTTCCCCCATAGCGATTACCGATCTAACATTATTTCGTTTGCTTGTTTACTGTTATGTCTCCCCCACCATGCTCACGTGCCGCCATAATCTCGACGCTTAGAAGGGTGCCTGGTGCACACTCTTCAACACATATTTGTCAATGACTGAATGATGTCATTCGGTTCTTGCTGCAGCCTCCCGGTGGCCCTGGCAGCCACGATATTTGTCATAGCTCTTGCTTTGTTTCTTTACAGTTCCGGAGGCAGCATCTAGACTAGTGTTCCAACGTCGGCTTCTCTTCTTCTCAGCTCCGTGACCGTGGGCAGGTCACAAATGTCACTGGGCTCTGTGGCGACTACATGAAATCCCACGTAAGAAGGGCGCTTCTGGCTTACTCAGTAGATGTTCACCGCAACCCGGGGGGCTGGCTGAACGTGAAAGGCCATTGTCCATTTGAGGGTGAGGAGATGTGCCCAGTCGGGGGGGGGGGGGGGGGCGGGCAGTGACCTGCTCAAGGTCAAGTAACCTGCGTGGCAGAGACAGGTTTTTTTCCTCCTGATTGCCTGTGAATCCTGCAAGAAAGAGCGCCTGCCCTCCTCCCCTGGGAGCAGAGTCTATCCTTATAATCAAGCACCACAATAATTTCCCTCTTTACGGGGAAATGGCCGTTTGTCTTTTGGTTTTCTTCTCATGAATGCTTGCTATGCTTTGGCCTGGAAAACAGTACGTAGAGTTTCTAAACACCATCGTCAAATTAAATGCAGTGACACACTGGCTTAGGGAAGTCGTTCGTCTCGCTGTGTCTTAAAAGCGATGAAACAGCTGATCGGTTTTGCTTCTGCATGTTTATCTCTTATAAGTGATGGAAACACCCATGTCGAAAGCCGGAGAACTGAACCTGCCTCATAATGTAAGCGCCGGAACAGAAAGTCGTTTCCCAGACATCGTGGTCACATTTTATTTTCTCAATTTAGACCGCAGACCGCAGGAACAAGGGCTGGATTTGTAATGACCCGGAGGAAGGTAGTGAATCTCTGAAATCTGACAACAGATGTCACCCGCACCGTGTTGCTCACAGAGACGTCCGTGCCACCTTGCGTTTCGGTGCTCAGACATCTTCTCAGATGTAATAAAATTATTTGTGACGGTGCAGATGCTTATTGTCAAAAACGTCTGCCTCCCCGTGCCACCGCATCCGACCTCCTTTATCCCCGCAGTGACTTTACGAAGTCATGAACACGCTCCCCGTTTGACAGGCAGGGAAACTGAGGCTCAGCGTGGCCCGGTATTGCTCACGGTCACGCCTGTCTGTCTCCAAAGCTGTGGTCTTTCCATGCCGTCCTTGGACAAAGTCCAGGGTCCCTATAACAGTCCCCAGTGTGTGCCATCCCTGGAGGGTGTCTACCTTGCATCAGTCCTTCTGAGCCAATTAGAGCTGCTCAGATTAGGAATGTCAGACGGAAGCAGATCCATAGAGGCAGAGGGGGCTGAAATGTAGAATTTAAACCAGCAGAAGGAAGGCACGGAAGCTCCCAGAAGCAGAATCCCCAAAGGCGCCCCCCCAGCTTACAGCTCCCTGATGCTAAGTCACTGACATTTGAAAAGCCTTAACAAAACGTGTGTCCTATTTTCCTTTTCTGCCTCTTCTCTGTGAAGCAGCAATCAGCTTTGTCATTCATTCTTCAGGAAACCAGTCAGGGTGTGCAGGGCAACTGCAGCTGAGAACCTCAGATGTCTCTTTCTTGCGCAATCTAGGGAACAAAGAAGCTGTTTTGTGCCCTTTAATTCACAGCCGGCCTCAATTCAGTGCGAGAGAAGGTGTCACCACGCCACCAAAGCCTGCGGGAGGGTAGGGATGGAAGAGTGTGAGGCATGGAGGTCGTCGTCAGCCTTTTTGGGCAGAGGACACGGGGGACAGGGGACGAGGAGAGCGGCCTGCTGAGCAGAACCTCTGGCTGTGGCACCCAGCCACCTGGGGGTCAACACACGCCGTGGGGAAGGCTGATGCTCGCTCAAGTGCGAGAACCACTGAGCTAAACCATCTCAAGGGGACGGGTGGGGGTAAGGCTCCCGCAGCCCCCGGTTCAGGCTCCTCCCGGCCTTGAGGTGTCACGGGCATCCTCTGAGTCTGCCGGTTGACTTCTCCAGTTCATTCCACACACCGAAGGGGAGTGGAGGAGGAGGAAAGCTAGATTCAGAAGGTGCTTTGGTTTGGAAAATGATGACTCTGGGGCCAGAAGCACTTCCACAAGGGAGACGTCCTAAAGTGTGACCCATCCGATGGCGTGGGCGAGTGGGCACGAGTGGCCGACACTCTTAAGCCGACTCATTGTCAGCCCCCCACGTGCAGGCGTCCGTCCGGCGGGTCCTCTACCAGATTAAGGGTGGCCGCCAGCTTGCTTGTCCTCAGGGGTCGGAGTGTAACCCCCATTCCACATATCCTCTTTTCGTTTTCTCCCACCCGACCTTGTTCGACATATTTATCTCTTTATTATATGTGAGGAGTAAAGGAGATGATTCATTTGCAGAAATACCAAATAAAAGCTGTGTTGTCTAGTTTAACAGCAGGTTTACAACCTATTGGAAATATATACGAACCCCTCCCCCGCCTTAGACGCTTCACTTCCTGGTTCTTCTTCCCCCCCCTCTCCATTTTGCGGGCTTCTTTTCTTTTTTCTTTTTCTTTTCTTTTTGGATATAATTTATTGTCAAATTGGTTTCCATACAACACCCAGTGCTCATCCCAACAGGTGCCCTCCTCCCTGCCCATCACCCACTTTCCCCTCTCCCCCACCCCCCATCTACCCTCAGTTCGTTCTCAGTATTTAAGAGTCTCTTATGGTTTGCCTCCCTCCCTCTCTGTAACTTTTTTTCCCCCCCCTTCCCCTCCCCCATGGGCTTCTGTTAAGTTTCTCAAGATCCACATAGGAGTGAAAACATATGGTATCTGTCTTTCTCTGCCTGGTTTATTTCACTTGGCATGATACCCTCCAGTTCCGTCCACGTTGCTGCAAATGGCCAGATTTCATTCTTTCTCATTGTCAAGTAGTATTCCGTTGCATATACAAACCACAACTTCTTTATCCATTTGTCAGTTGATGGACATTTAGGTTCTTTCCATAATTTGGCTATTGTTGAAAGTGCTGCTATAAACATTGGGGTACAAGTGCCGTTAGGCATCAGCACTCGTGTATCTTTTGGGTAGATTCCTAGCAGTGTTATTGCTGGGTCATAGGGTAGATCTATTTTTAATTTTTTGAGGAACCTCCACACTGTTTTCCAGAGCGGCTACACCTGTTTGCATTCCCACCAACAGTTCAAGAGGGTTCTCATTTCTCCACATCTTCATCAGCATCTATAGTCTCCTGATTTGTTCATTTTGGCCATTCTGACCGGCATGAGGTGATATCTCATTGAAGTTTTGATTCGTATTTCCCTGATGATGAGTGATGTTGAGCATCTTTTCATGTGTCTGCTGGCCATCTGGATGTCTTCTTTAGAGAAGTGTCTATTCATGTTTTCTTCGCGGGCTTATTTTCATGGGTTTTGCCATGAGCATGCACCAAAGAACAAAGGAGGGACTGAAAGTCTGCGTCATCTCAGGAAATGTACATTTGTTCCAATCAGACTACTTTTCGCCTTCCATGGCCATAGGCGACATCCGGGTAAGGATGTAACCTCTGTAGCACTCAGCCAATGAGGAACCAGGGGAGGGACTTCACACTCGGAGATAAATCGTCTGCTGTAAGTGCCCCAAGTGTGCCTGTCCAGCAGACACTCGCTCTTGCAAGAACTTTGATTAAAGCTTCATTTCATTGCGCCCCGAATCTCCACATCCCCCCTTTGACTGGGTCGGTGGGCTTATTTTTCACATTGTATGCCACACTTCCCACTAAAACCCCAGCTGCTAGAACAAGAACAAGCACAGGATAGGGTCTGGGACTTTATTGAATGAATGAATAAATGAATGAATGAACGAGGTCTTCATGATATATACTTGGCTGAAGTAAACGGCTGTGTTGGCCGGGTACAGACACGACTGTAGTTTTCTTACATGCAAGATGGGGGTAATTATAGTACCTGCCTCATAGGGTTGTGGTGAGGATTAAATCAGCTAATACGTGTAAAAAGTTCAGGACAGTGTCTAACGCACAGCATGCACTCAATAATGTTAGCTATTACTATCGTAAAATGTAATGTTGACTGGTATTGTTGCCCCCAAGGAACAGATGCAAAACTACAGTACCGAGAAGTGAAGCTACATGTCCAAGGTTGTTAGGCAAAGCGATAGCAAGCAATTCAAACCCCGTCTAATCTCTGCATTCCCAGACATGTCAGCCACCAAGACGGGTAGGTCAGTCCTCAGAGCAAAATTCCAAATTCTATTTTACAACAGATCTGGGAAGTTTGTGGGGACAGACCCAAGGGTGAATGGTCCCAGAGTAATTACGTGACCTTATTAATAGCCATTCATTCATGGCTAGTTTTCCGTATCCAGAGTAAGCACCACGCCTAATGCCAGAAAGCAGGAATACCAAAATATTCAGAACACGGACCCTGACTCAAAGAGATCACATTCTAGTGAAAGAGACAGGCCAATAAACAGAAAAAAATAACATGAAGGTGTACTAAGTGTTGTGATCAGGTGCCTTTTACGCTAGATCTTACGTGACGTCACCTTCCTAGAGGGAGAAAGCTCTGCCAACCTTTGCTTGGGCTTCGATAAGTTTAGCACTAATCTGGATGCTATTGGCTATAGGTAACAGAAACATGCAAACAAGAAGTCAAAGGCGGGGAATCTCGGGTTTAGCACAGTTGGCTAAAGTGAAGATACAAGTTCGTCTTTGCAATAACTTCCAGGGACACCTGGGTGGCTGAGTCAGTTGAGCATCCAACTTTAGCTCAGGTCATGATCTCATGGTTCATGAATTCGAGTCCCACACTGGGTGAGCTCAAGCCCCATTTTGGGTGAGCCCCACTTGTCTCTCTCTCTCCCCCACCTCTGCCCCTTGTGGGATTCTCTCTCTCTCTCTCTCTCTCCCTCCCTCTCTCAAAGAAAGAAAGAAAGAAAGAAAGAAAGAAAGAAACTTCCAGAATGGTGGCACGAGAAGCTCTGCAGACCATCTTCCCAGTGAAACAACCATAACCGGCAAAAAGTATTTTTTAGAAAGATACTTAAAATTGTCTTATCGACATACAGAAAATGAAGCAACACTTCACGGTACGTAAGAACAGCAAAAGTCAATGACATTTGAGCCATGGCTGGTCCCCTCTCCTGTCTCCCAGCTCAGCACAATGAAGCTCTGCCCCAGGTGGGTGCGGATAAGAACACAGGACTCCTTCCTCCCCCAGATCCCTGCTTAGAGCTAGAATACTGCAGGCCACCTGGAGTTCTCATCCCACCTAGTTCCATGTGGCAGAATTCCAAGATAGAATGGCTAAGATATCTGGGATGCCCTTCCTCTACCCAGCCCCCATGCAGAGGACAGAAGCTCCACCCCAGGAATGGCAGGTCGAGTATACTGGGACCCCGATTGCCCTTCTCCCTGTTCGATCTTAGGGCAGAGGTTCCATACCAGGAGAGGCAAGTCAAGGAGACCAAGGCTGTGACCCCACCCAGCACCCTACTTCGCAGTAGGGATATTATTGCCAGAGAAGTAGGCTGCTGGAAGAGTGGTGCAGAGGTTTATTTCAGGGGAAGAAAGGAGGCCTGAAACACAGAAAACATGGACGCTTTCCGCAAAAGAACGGACTTTATTGGGAACAGAATGAGGGGAAATTCAGGCCTAAGGGTGCTCTCAAAAACAGTGAAGACTTTGGTGCAAGCACTTACCAGGAGATTGGTACCTCCTTGAAAGCAACAAGCTAAGCCTTAGGCCATCTAGTAGGTTAATAGAGAGAGTCAGGGAAAGAGACAGCTAGAATAGCCCTTCTGGGATCAGAACGAGCCTTAGAGACGATCCCTGCGAAGAAGTCCAAATGACATTGGAGCAGACTGTGTAGCAATTTATGCCCCAGAGCATTGTCAAAAACAATAACCAGCCGTCAATTAATGGAGGCTAACAGGCCGGTATGATACCAAAAGAGGAAGACAGTTAAACAGAGATAAGAAAAAAGACAGTCTAAGAGAGTCCTGCTAAATCCGTTGGCATTGAAGAGCGACCATGCTCATGCCCAAGGCTGCGGTTTCTAAGAAGCAACACCACAGGCTGAACCCTATAGGGGAAATAGATTTTCCCAAAATATTCCAGCAAAGCCACCAGCCAAATAAATAAGCAAACAACGAGTCCAGGGGAGGGTAAGGAATCTACGTAGAGTTGCTACAGTATATTATCTAAAACGTTCAGTTTTCCCAAAACATCACGATATACAACGAAGAAATGAAAAGCGTGGCCAATCAAGAACAGAAGCAGGCAGCAGAAACCGCCTTTGAGAAGGCCCAGATACCAGACTGCAGACACCAATGCAGACGTAATAAATATATTCAAAGAACTAAAGGAAGCCATTCTTAAAGAAGTCAAGGAATGGGGCCGAGGCACATTGAGGGAGTGAGAAGTGACAGCTGAGAGCCTAACAGAGGAAAAGAAATTCCTAACAGGAGACACAACAATGGGAAGAGGCGGGGCCTCTGAGAGAATGGCCTTCAACTACCTTCAACAGCTACATACCTTCTCCAATTTATAGAGCACATTTCAACAGTTCTCTCTCTCTCTTTTTTTTTAAGTCTAAATGTGTTCAACGTTGTCTCATAAGACAGGAAAACATAATATGTTTTAGATGGATTTTCTTCCATGATGAGTAAGACTTAGCTATCTGCCAAGTTCACACAGGCGACAGAGATTACATCTGATAGATCTCTGTGAATGAGCTGTAATGGCTGCACCCCCTCTGCCAATATCAGAGAAAGGCTTGTAGTACAAAAGAAAAATATGAATTTCATTAAACATATCCCTATTCTCATTACTCTCACCATTTAGTAATGGAGGCAATCATCATTAAAAATACATCAATAAATCCATCAAGAGCATCTTGCAGCTTTGAGCTAAACATTTGCTCCCGTATCTCAAAATGTGGAGGGCATCTCATGTGGCTAAATATTTTGATGATCACGTTTTCTGGGAATTTCCTCATTTGGCTGTTGGGTTGTAAGCAAAATCATCCAAGAAAAACAAGTTCTATTTGAAAACAAGACAACTTTCTTTCTGTTGGCCACCTTTCCTTGTATGCAACAAACACTCGTAAGAGGAAAGTCCCCTTCTAATCAATGAAACAAGAGCAGAGACATACTTCACATTAAAAATAAAAAAAATGGAGGGGCGCCTGGGTGGCGTCCGACTTCGGCTCAGGTCATGATCTCGTGGTCTGTGAGTTCGAGCCCCGCGTCGGGCTCTGTGCTGACAGCTCGGAGCCTGGAGCCTGTTTCGGATTCTGTGTCTCCCTCTCTCTCTCTGCCCTACCCTGCTCATGCCCTGTCTCTCTCTCTGTCAAAAATAAATAAACATTAAAAAAATTTTTTTAATAAAAAATAAATAAAATAAATGAAATAAAAAATGGAGGGGCGCCTGGGTGGCTCAGTCGGTTAAGCGTCAGACTTCGGCTTGCGTCACGATCTCACAGTTTGTGGGTTCGAGCCCCGTGTCGGGTTTTGTGCTGATGGCTCGGAGCCTGGAGCCTGCTTCAGATTCTGTATCTCCTCTCCCTCTGCCCTTCCCCTGCTCACGCTTGATCTCTCTCTCTCTCTCTCTCTCTCAAAAATAAACAAACATTAAAAAAACATTAAAAAATAATAATAAAAATAAAAAATTGAAAACCTGGTTTTTAAAGTGGTAATTTAATAACAGTTCTAAATAAATATGTTTGGTTCATTAAGAAATAAAGAAAGAGGGAAAGAAAGAAAGAAAGAAAGAAAGAAAGATGTCTCATCAAATAGAGCATATCAATAGGGAGATAGAAATTATAAAAAAAAAATCACATGGAAACTCTGGAGTTGAAAAGTACAATAAGGGAGATGAAAAAATTCACTAGCAGGATTCGATACATTTGTGATGGCACAAAAAAGAATCAGTGAATTTGAAGGTAGAGTAATAGAGATTATGCAACGAAGAACAGCAAAAAGAAGAAAAATGCACAGATCCTCAGAGACCAATACTACCAATGTACATATAATGGGAGTCTCAGAACAGGAGGAGAGAAAGAGAAAGGGACAGAAAAGGCAAACAGAATATTTGAAGAAACGGTGGCCAACACCTCTCTGAATTTGTTGGAAACTCTTTATCTAAAATACAAGAAGCTCAGGGCGCCTGGGTGGCTCATTCGGTTAAGTGTCCGACTTCGCCTCAGGTGGCGATCTCACGATCTCGCGGTCCGCGGGTTCGAGCCCCATGTCGGGCTCTGGGCTGATGGCTCAGAGCCTGGAGCCTGCTTCCGATTCTGTGTCTCCCTCTCTCTCTGCCCCTCCCCCGTTCATGCTGTGTCTCTCTCTGTCTCAAAAATAAATAAACGTTAAAAAAAAATTTAAAAAAAATAACATACAAGAAGCTCAGTGAATTCTTAGTAAAATAAATTCATAAGGATTTACACTGTACACACTGTAATAAAATTGTTGAAGTATGAAAATGAAGACAGTGTTACAAGCAGCAGTGGAGAAGCTGTCATACAGATGGGATCCTCAATAATATTAACAGCTGATTTCTCATCAGCAACTAAGGCCTGTGGGATGACGTACCCAAAATGTTGGAAAAAAAATCTGTATCAAGTAAAACCGTGCTTCCGTGAAGAAGTTAAGACATTCCCACATCAACAGAAATGGAGAGAATTGTTGCTAACTGAATTTTCTTACGAGAAATATCAAAGGGAGTTCTCCAGGGTGCAATGAAATGACACCAAAAAGTAACTCAAGCCCACACAACGAAAACAAATTACCAGTACATGGTAAACATAAAAGACAGTGAAAGTGGATATTTTGTTTGTAACTTTTTTCTCCTGTATGATTTAAAAGATGATTGTATAAAGCAATAACTATAAAACTCTTTTGAGGACTTCCGATATACAAAGATGTGATTTGCATGATAACAATAGCACAAGCAAGGGAGAAAATAAAGTTATAAAGGAACATGCATTTATTTACATGTTATTGAAAGTAAATTGGCATTAATTTGAAGTAGATTGTTATAATTTAAGATGTTAATTGAAATCCCCAGGAAAATCTCTAAGAAAATAACTCAAAAATATAGTAGGGATGCCTGGGTGGCTCAGCTGGTTAAGCGTCCAACTCATGATCTTGGCTCAGGTCATGATCTCACAATTTGTGAGCTCAGGCCCTGCATCGGGCTCTGCACTGATAATATGGAACCTGCTTGGGATCCTGTCTCTCCTTCTCTCTGCTTATCCCCCACTGGTGCTCTCTCTGTCAAAATAAATACATTAATGTAAAAAAATACACACATACACACACACACACATATATGTATGTATGTGTGTATATATATATATATATATAATAAAAGAAAGAAATTAAAATGTATGCTAGAAAACAGTTCTAACAAAAGAAGGCAGTGTGGAATAATAAAGGAACAAAAAGACATAAGAAATACAGAAAATAACACAATGGCAAAAGTAAAGCCTACTTTATCGGCGACGGTATTGAATGTGTATGGATTGAACACACCAAATAAAAGGCAGAGATTGGAAGAATGGATGAATAAATATAATGCTGACTCCATGAAACAACTCTATGTTGACTATAAGAGACAAACTTTGGATACAAAGACACAAACAGTTTAAACTGGAATGCTGGGAAAAGATCTCCCATGCAAACAGCAACCAAAAGGGAATCGAAATGGTCGTTAAAATAAGAGACAGATAAGACTATAGATAAAACTTGTTATTAGGGGGAAAGGACATTTATGTGACAAAATGGTCATTCTTTGATGCACATATAACAATTATAAACACATATGCAGCTAATAAAATAGTCACCAAATACACAAAGCAAAACTGACACACTTGAAGGGAGAAGTAAACAATTCAACAATAATAGTCGGATACTTTAGTAGCTCACTTTCAATAGTGGATAGAACAACTCAATAGAAGATCAATAAGGAAAATGAAGAGCAATACATAAACCAACAATACCCAACAGGCATTTATAGAACACTGCACCCAACAAGAACAGAATGTACATTCTTCTCAGGTGTACATGAAACATTCTACATTTTACAGGACACGCCATGTATCAGGTCATTTCAATCTTTTTACATTTATTAAATCATACAGAGTATGCTGACAACCATAAAACAAAAGTAGAAATCAATGTCTGGGAATTACATAAATATGTGAAAATAGAACAGTATAGGAATCACAGGGGAAATTGAAAATACTCTGAATAAGGGGCACCTGGGTGGCCCAGTCGGTTGAGTGACCGACTGTTGACTTCAGCTCAGGTCATGGACTCACGGTTCGTGATTTTGAGCCCACTGTCAGTGCAGAGCCTGCTTGGGATTCTCTCTCTCCCAGCTCTCTCTGCCCCTCCCCTGCTCGCTCTTTCTCTCTCTCAAAATAAATAAACTTAAAAAAATTGTTTAAAAAGAATAAAAGCGTAACTGAATCATGGATTTAGATTTATGATTTTACATTAAAAAGTGTAAGTGATTTTATGAAGTTTGTGAACTGATTTGAAACATGCAAGAAGCCCATATGCTAAGCGTTACTAAAGTATTTCAAAGTTTTTATTTCGTGGGCAGATGAAACACCTAAAAATAAAATCAACTGTATTAAATTTAATAATGCAGTTTAAAACGTTAAGTTAATTGCAAAGGCCCCCTGAAACTTGATTATTAAAGTTTGCTAGATCTAGAGATAGAATAAAGATGTATAAGTTGGATTTAAAAGTTTAAGGAACTACATTTTTAATTTATAATTTTAATATATTTAATGTAAAATTTAAAACTTGAAGTAAATAAAAATGGTCTTTTCTGTGTATAAAAGTCATTTTCAGGGGACCCACACTAATACTTCAGGGATGGGCACATGACCCACCAGAGCCATTCAGAAAATGTTTGCCAGGATTTCTGGAAAGGTGAAGCTGTTTATTCCTCCTTTCTACAAGGGCTCTCAAGGCATACCTTCTCTCTTCTCTTAGTCAATAACGGAGATGATACGAAATCTACAACAATGGGACCACTGTGTACACACGAGAATCTGGGCCTATTTTAGGATGGGACAAATATGGAGCCAGAGGAAAAATCTAACCCCAGCATTGTCAGATAAAAAGAAATTGGGCCTTTGGTGACATAATTTGGGCTGCTGGATCAAACCTTACCTGAGCCTACTGTTAGACTCTTTGGTTAGGTGATCCTGTAAATCTCCTTTTCTGTTTAGGACAGTCTCAGGTAGGGGCACCTGGGTGGCTCAGTCGATTGAGCGTCCAACTTCGGCTCAGGTCATGATCTCACACTCCATGAGTTTGAGCCCCGCGTCAGGCTCTGTGCTGACAGTTCAGAGCCTGGAGCCTGCTTCGGATTCTGTGTCTCCCCCTCTCTCTGCCCCTCCCCTGCTCACGCTCTCTCTCTCTCTCTCTCTCTCTGTCCCAAAAATAAATAAAAACATTTAAAAAAAATTTTTAAAGACAATCTTAGGTAGATTTTCTGAAGGTATCCTGACCGGTAGAAGGAGTTAGTATAGTGGTAGTGTTGTGGATTGAGTCTGGATTGGATTCATATATCTCTGGGTTTATATCCTGACTTAGCATAGCACTCATGGGTTATGAGGCCATGGACAATACTTCTCCTTTCTGGGACCCAGTCCTCTTCTGAAAAATGGCAGTAAACCCTCTACCCACATACCAAAGGTGCCCAGCATTGTTCCTCTCAAACACTGTAGGTGACTAATAAATATGCTCATTTAACGTCTTCTAGTTGCTGGAGACCAATCAGGAACAGACACCCTGCCTCATGCATGTCTGTTCCTTTCTCTCCTTTTCCTTTTCCTTTTATTTTTTTTAAATTAATTAATCCTTTTTAAGAGAAAGAGAGAAGAGAGAATGGGAAGGGACAGAGAGAGGGGAGAGAGAATCCTAAGCAGGCTCCGCATTCCCAGTGTGGAGCCGACGTGGGGCTCAAACCCACAAAAACCGCGAGATCGTGACCTGAGCCCAAACCAAGAGTCAGCCGCTCAACCGAGTGGACCCCCCCCGGAGCGTCCCTTTTTATTTTTACACGCTGATGCCACATGTGCCCCAACAGTAACTGAACAACCGAATGGAATCTTCCTCTCGTCCACTGGAATTGCAAAGCCAGAGTTGTCTCACTCCCCAAGGCTCCGGCACATCCTGTTTCTCTATCAAGATTCCCGAGATCGCTTTGGTTTATGTCGTAGTTTTTTGTGTCCTTGGTTTGTTGTCCCCACTACACGCAGAGTATCTTACTGATACCCGGCATGAGGCTCAGTACACAGTACGTACCTAATAAGTGTTTGACGGATGAATCAATTAATTTAAATTCTAACAGGGATGCCTGGGTGGCTCAGTCGGTTAAGCGTCTGACTCCTGATTTCATCTCAGGTCATGGACTCACAGTTGGTGAGATTGAGTCCCACATTGGGCTCCGCACCGACAGCGTGGAGCCTGCTGGGAATTCTCTCTCTCCCTCTCTCTCTGCTCCTCCCCTACTCACATGAGCACAGGCGCGCCCGCTCTCTCTCTCGAAATAAATAAATAAACAGTTTTGAAAAATTTAAATCCAAACAAAGCCCTCTAAACTCTCATTCTGTTTTCTCATACATAAAGTAAGGACGAGAGTCACCTACTCCTGGCTGCTTTTTCCTGCCCATGAATGCCTGCCCCTGCTCCTGCAGACTAGAAGTGGACATCTTTTCTCGGCTCTCCTGTTGGATTGTCCATTTCTCCACTGGGATCCTGAAGCTGTTGATGATTAAGGGACTAAAAGCACAGCAAGCTAACAGCTGATGTGGCAGCATCCATCACTGGCTTCATTTTGCTGCCTTGGCTTTGCCTGTGGATGAGATTGAGATACACTATTAACTTTGATGCTTCACTGGAGGGCTGTTCTGTGCCTTCGATAATGAGATTTGGCAGTTCTTTGCTATTCTCTACTGGGGCTGGAGCTGAGCCTGTTTGGTTCCAGGCATCTGGTTAAATTGTCCTTTGAATTTGTCTTTGATTCTCATAGATGAGTAAAATCAAGTCATTTGGGGAACAGTTTCCTTCATCTACCTCTGCATCACTTAGAAATGTGTTTAGTGCAAGAAACAGAAAACTGGGCTCTGGTGGTTACAATCCAAGAGAGGTTTGTTTTTCTCATGTAACAAGATCAGAGGTAGTTGGCTGCTGATCTTGGTTCAGCAGCTCAACCACCTCAGGATATATACCTCCATGATTCTCTTGACATTTCCCTCATGGTTACAAGATGGCTGCCACCACGCCAATCATCATGTCTGTGTTCAGGGAAGAAGGAGAAGACAAAAGTTTTCAGAACCCTCAACCCCGTCAGCAACCCAGCAGACTTTTGCTTAGGTCTCTTTGGCCAGAACTGGGTCATGAGGCCACCCTTGGCTGGGAAAGTGGGAAATAGGACTGTAGAGATTGGCCTCGACCAATTGTGATCCATGCCATTGGTCTGGACCCAAAGTCTTCCTGGGCAATGTCTACCTCAGCCTTCTTCAGATGCTGCTGCTGTTGTGTTTGGGCGACGATGTTTGGAGTTGTAATCTCTTAGGTTTTTATTCAACTCTTGTGTTCGGCTGGGCCTCTCTGCCTCTTGGGGTGTACATAAGATTGGCTAGAACCCTTCGCCCCAAGCCCCGTCAAAAAGTCCTTTGGAGTATCTGTGGATTTCCAGGGTGGGGCAGGAGGGGTAGGAATATGGCTGACACTTTCAATGTCAGTTCTAGCCCTGGACTCCTATTTCCCCAAGGGTTGTCTCTGTTCCACTCTGGGTCCCTTCACATGTTCCCATACTGTTCTGTCCTATCCATTCTCACCTGAGCCCCTCCAAACAAAAGAAAACCGAACCACACAAAGTGAAAATGGCAGACTTTAGTGATGTGTGAGAGTCACCGGGAGGACCTGCCTTGTAAACCATCCTTCAGACACCACCACCCTGCGTTGCCCACCCTGTTCTTAAAATCCATCTGGTCTCCCGGGGGGCTTCCTTCAGGCGCTTTGCCCCACACAGTGCAGGGCACCACATCTCTGTGGCTAATCCCCTTCCCGTCTCTGCTTTCTTTTCTCTCCTTCCCTTCTCCCTCCCTGGACGAAAGCACGATTCTCAGCAAAACGAACACCTCAGGCAGAGCCGTTCCAGCTTTTCCCCCCTTTGGTGCCCCGACCCTGCCAACACTGGAGCCGCCCCCCCCCCCCCCCGCCCTGTCTTCTACCCTTTAGTGATTTATCAAGGTGTTTTTTTTCCAAATGATGAACGATCCCCACCCCAACTCCCCACCAGAGAAATGCCAAGGATTAACAGCATTTGACTTTGTCTCATGCCCAACCGTAGTGTGGAGTGATAGAGGTATTAATTAATTCCTGAATTTGAGCATCTGAGGGAGAAGGGGTGAGGCCATTCCAGAATGCATTGGCTCGAAGCTATTTTATTCTGACACCCTGAGACAGGAGGGACTCCTTATGGTTCACGTCACTCACTAGGCTCTCTCCACTGATATCTGGGGCAAAGGCAGCCCCTCATACGGGCTTATCATGCTTCCATTCTGTCTCGATGTTCTCTCCGTAGATACCTACTCAAGGAGAGATTGTGGAGGGTTTCATCTTTTTGCTTATGTGCAAGGAGCATGCATGAATCAACACGCTGATTTGTACATATATCTGTGTGCAAACGCACACACATGAAACTCGACTTCACACAAGGATTTCAGGCCCATCGTCTCCCTGGATTTTCCGGTGACACCAAAGTTCAGAGCTCCCGGGGAAGCATAGCGTTTCTAGACCCGGATATCGGATACACGGGAATTTTGCCAAAATACTGTGAAATTCACTGAGCCGTCTGGTTATGATTCGTGGTCGTACCTTAATTTTTATTTTTTAATTTTTTTAAGTTTATTTATTTATTTTGAGAGAGGGAGGGAGGGAGAGAGAGAGAGAGAGAGAGAATCCGAAGCAGGGACCACACTGTCAGTGTGGCCCGAACCCACCAACCCTGAGATCATGACCTGAGCAGAAATCAAGGGAGGGATGGATGCTTAACCCAACTAAGCCCCCCAGGCGCCCCGATTTTTATTTTTTAAATTTTTAATTGAAGTATAGTTGACATACAACATCATTTTAGTTCCAGGCGCACAACATAGTGAGTTGACAATTCTGTCCCTTACACTGTGCTCACCACGTTAAGTGTAGTTACCGTGGGCCACCATACACAATTTTTGTGATGTTATTGACTGTATTCCCTATGCTGTACTTTTTCATCCCCTTAACCTCGTGTTTTTCAATCTATGTTATATTGCAACTTAAAAAAAATGTGTTTCAAATGCTTCCCCAAGATCTAATCCCTGCTACAGGGTTTATGGAAGGGTAGACACTGCTTGGCTTGATGGGAAGGCAGTGCATTAAAGCTTCAGAAAGCTTCTAGACCAGCCCGCACCTTATCTTAACCTGCCTCAATGTCCAATGCCTTCTTTCTTTCTTTTTTTTTTTTTTAATTTGAGAGAGAGAGAGAGAGAGAGGGTGTGCATATGCAAGTGGCAGAGGGGGAGAGAGAAAGAGAGAGAGAGAGAGAGAGAGAGAGAGAGAATCCCAAGCAGTCTCCATGCTCAGCAGGGAGACCAACACGGGGCTCGATCCCATGACCTTGGGATCTTGACCTGAGCTGAAATCAAGAGTCAGATGCTGCACCGAGAGCCACCTAGGTGCCCTCCAATGCCTTATTTCTGTAAGGAGAATGTTAATACTTTTCCTGCTAAATCCATACGATTGTTTTGAGGACAAATGAGATCGTGGATGTGGAAGAATGTTGAAAACAGACGTGTGAGTTTTCTGCTCTCCACTTGAGGTCTCATAATTCTCCTTTTGTGGGGGGCAGGGGCAGTGGGAGGGGGTGAGGCGTTAACTCAAAAGGGACTCAGTGATCCAATCCCTCCCAGGAGCAAACTTCAAAATCCTGTTTCTGATGAGGGCAGCAAGTCAAGGCGATATCGAGACAAAGCCAAGACAAATTATTGGCAGGGGTGGCCGGTCTTGACCCTCCGTGCATGCTCTCTGTGGAAGCTGACCGCTACCCTTGCCGACGTCGCGGGCCTTAGCCGCCTCCCTCTGCCATCTGTCAGGGCTGGGGCACCGCCGCCACCGGGAGATGAAGCCAGGGTCTCCTCCTCTCTCTTCATTAGCAGCTCCTTCCAGAAGAAACGGGCCAGCAACCTCTGCCCTGGGGCTGCAGGTTGGGGACTGCGGAAGATCAGCAGGGCCAGAAGACGAACTGTCAGGAGCCCAATTAGAAGTTTCTGGCGATCTGGGTCTTCAGTTCTCATGCCATCCGTGCCTCTGACGTTGTAAGATACGGTCCAAGTTCAAGACTGAAAGCAAAACACTGTGGCGTGGGATCAGGCCGGAGAGAGGGAGGCAGAGGGGCTGAGGGTGGGCTGAAGGCGGGGAGGGCTCAGCTCCGGATCCAGTGGATTCTGCAGAGCGCCCCCCCCAAAACACACACACACATCCAGCCCCACCTACTCTGCCCCACATACCGTGTCTCGCCTCAGACACCTGATGCAAATCGGTTGTGGTTGTTGCTGATCGTGCATGGGGGGCGCCAGGCCCCTCAAGGCTCTGTGGCCCTCCCTGGAGGAGGAGGCCAGATCCCCCCTTGGAGTTGAGTCCCCGGAGCCCGCAGTGGTAACTGCATTTCACTTCCCTGTATAACCCCCCTCCCTTTCCTGTCTGGATCCACTCAGATCTTAGCCTCAGGGCCTGCTTCTGCCGGATCCAGCCTAAGACAGCGTGTCTTCCTTGCTGGAACGTACATTCTACGAGAGCAAGGGTGTCTGTTTGGCTCGGGGATGCAGATCCCCGGCGCATTGGGGCCCCTGCAGAAACATTTGTTGAACAGAGTGTTGATGCACGGGATGACAGCTCCCAGGTGTTGGTGGAGTGCCCACTGCCAACTCTGTGCCGGGCATCTGGAACATTCCGAGAACAGGACAGGCGTTAAGTCCTGCCCCCTGCTGCTCACAGTCTAGGGGGAGGAGAAAAATAGACTGGATGGGCAGAGGCACGGAAGAGGCCCGGAGTGGAGACACTGGGGTGATGGACAGGAGCAGGCCTGGCTTCATGAATGTGTCACCTGTGCGGTCATACAGGGCCCACGCTTAGGAGGGGCCCAAACTTGGTTTCATGCTTTGCTGTTGCCATCTGGAAACTTTTTTTTTTTTAAGTTTATATATATATTTTCAGAGAGACAGAGAGAGTGCACAAGTGGGGAAGGGGCAGAGAGAGAGAGGGAGAGAGAGAGAGAGAGAGAGAGAGACAGAGCATGAGTGGGGGAGGGGCAGAGAGCAAGGGACACAGAGTCTGAAGCAGGCTCCAGGCTCTGAGCCATCAGCACAGAGCCCAATGCGGGGCTCAAACTCATGAACTTCGAGATCATGACCTGAGCCGAAGTCAGACGCTTAACTGACTGAGCCACCCAGGCGCCCCTGGAAACTCTTAATAAAGTTTCAGCACGGTCCCATGTTTCCATTTTGCACTGTGCCCATCCAGTACTTTCTGGTGTGAGATCCACACTGAGACCCGAGAGGCTGCATGGACGGAGGGGGAATAAGAAGTGCAGTGCTCCATGCAGGGCCCGTGGCACGTGTGAAGGCTCAGAGGTGGGAGAGATCCCAGAACATTCTGGAAACGATAGTACTCTGGTCCCGCTGGAGTTTCGAGGGCAAAGGGGTGCCGGAGAGGGTGGCGGGGGCCAGGCTGTAAAGGGCTATGCGGGTGTCCAGAGGCTGTATCAGGTGTTGCTTGCAGAGCAGGGGTGGGGAGTGGGGGGTGGGGAGGGTGCAGGGGCAAAACTGGAGGCAGAGAGCCGGTCAGCTGCTTCCAAGAGTCCCAGTCAGACAGACAGGGAGAAGCTGGCAGATCTGAATGGCATTTAGGAAGTGGAAGCTGGTACTCAGTGACTGGATATGGAGAGTGAAATCGTGCCAAGTCCATGTTTACCCAACACCTTCAAATTGAGAACTCTGGGGAGGGGCTCCCATAGAGGCCTGGGCATCGCGCCCCTCCTGATGCTGGCTTGTGATGCGTCCCAGCTCCAGCCGCAGAGACGAAACCCCTGCAGGAGGGGCTTGGTTCCAGCCTCTCTTCTCCCAGCTCAAACATGCGCTCCAAATGAGCTTTCTGCCCAGAACTTTAATATGTTAAAAATGACCGTGGAGTCTGTGTCTGCCTCCCAGCACCTGATACTGCAGGACCCACCCCCGGCCCCAACCGGGGTGTGAGAGAGGGAGAGAGAGGAGCGGATGGTACAAAGGGGACTGGCTTGACACCACCTGAGTCTTCAAGGTCAGATGGTACCGTTCTGGTGAATCCTGGAGTGTCAAAGCCAGAAGAAAAGTTAGCTGTAACCTCACCCAACCTCCTTCCCATATATGGATGGAGAAGACCCCACAGGGAGGGAAGGAAGTGCTCAAGGCATCCTGGGCTCCTGACTTCTGTTCTGCTGCTAGTTCCATCCCCCCAGGCTGCCTCCCTGACCGAGACCCCTGGCCTCCCCTGCCCTAGAGGATTTGGGAGGCACACAGCTCCAGGTCACAGGATGCCTCAAGGTGCTTTGGGCTTCCTAGAATAAAAACATTGACTCAAAATGCTTTCAACAGTAGTTCTCAAAGTGTGGTTCCTCAGACCAGCCAGCATCTGCATCACCTGGGAACTTGTTAGAAATGTAAGTTCTTGGGGGCCCCTGGGTGGCTCAGTGGTTGGGCATCTGGCTCTTGATCTCAGGGGTCTTGAGCTCAAGCCTTGCATGGTGCTGGGCATGGAACTTACTAAGAAGGAAAGAAAGAAAGAAAGAAAGAAAGAAAGAAAGAAAGAAAGAAGAAAGAAAGAAGAAAGAAAAAAGAAGGAAGGAAGGAAAGAAAGAAAGAAAAGAGAAGGAAGGAAAGAAAGAAAGAAAGAAGAGAAAGAAGGAAGGAAAGAAAGAAAGAGAGAGAAAGAAAGAAAAAGGAAGGAAGGAAGGAAAGAAGAAAGAAAGAAAGAAAGAAAGAGAAGGAAAGAAAGAAAGAGAGAGAGAAAGAAAGAAAAAGGAAGGAAGGAAGGAAAGAAGAAAGAAAGAAAGAAAGAGAAGGAAAGAAGGAAAGAAAGAAAGAAAAAAGAAGGAAAGAAAGAAAGAAAAAAAAAGAAGGAAGGAAAGAAAGAAGAAAGAAAGAGAGAAAGAAGGAAAGAAAGAAAGAAGAAATAAAGAAAAAAGAAGGAAGGAAGGAAAGAAAGAAAGAAGAAAGAAAAAAGAAGGAAGGAAGGAAAGAAAGAGAAAGGAAGAAAGAAAGAAAGAAAGAAGGAAGGAAAGAAGAAAGAAAAAAGAAGGAAAGAAAGAAAGAAGGAAGAAAGAAGGAAAGAAAGAAGAAAGAAGGAAAGAAGGAAGGAAGGAAAGAAAGAAAGGAAGAAAGAAAGAACAAAGGAAAGAAAGAAAAAAGAAGGAAAGAAGGAAGGAAGGAAAGAAGAAAGAAGAAAGAAGAAAGAAGGAAGGAAGGAAAGAAAGAGGAAAGAAAAAAGAAGGAAGGAAAGAAATAAAGAAGGAAAAAAGAAGGAAGGAAAGAAAGAAAGAAAGAAAGAAAGAAGGAAAGAGAGAGAGAGAGAGAGAGAGAGAGAGAGAAATATAAATTCTTGGCTTTGCCTACTGAATCAGAAACTCTGAGAGCGGGGTCCAGCCACCTGTGTTTTAGCAGGTGACGTTAATGCCCACTGCGGTTTGAGAAGCAGTGATGTTTCTCATCTCCCAAGAGGCCTCAGGGCTGCTGACGTCCGTGGCTTGACAGCTTTGTGAGGACCCTTGGACGCTGTCTGTCTTTCCAGGCCTTCATCCGTAGTGCACAGGGCTCTGTCTTCAGGCTCCGCTCTCCCCACGCACTGGGTGGCTGCCTCCATTGACAGCTTCACCGTCACATCAGGAGGCAGAGGAGGATGCCATGCGTCTCTCTTAAACCACGAGGAAACCGGATTACCCCCCCTCCCCATCGCATGGGCCACAGGGGGCCGTGTGCCCTTCCCAAAGCAATCACTGGTGGGGGGGGGGGAAGAGACTGATTATGATCGATGGGGAGTCATCTCCAGCTTCCGACGGGAAAGACAGCAGAGCGACAGAGAGCTCAGGTTTTCCAGCCCCTCCACCCTTCAAGCCTGGCCCTGCCATTCGCTCATTTCGTGACCTTGGTCAAGTTCCTTAACCTCTCTGTGCCTCCGTTTTCTCATCTGCAAAACAGACGGAATACTAACACCTATTTTACAGGATTGTTCGGACTAAGTGGATTCATATGTGTACAGCACAATTTATTAAATAAATAGGGGCGCCTGGGTGGCTCAGTCGGTTGGGCGTCCGACTTCAGCTCAGGTCACGATCTCGCGGTCCGTGAGTTCGAGCCCCGCGTTGGGCTCTGGGCTGATGGCTCAGAGCCTGGAGCCTGCTTCTGATTCTGTGTCTCCCTCTCTCTCTGCCCTTCCCCGGTTCATGCTCTGTCTCTCTCTGTCTCAAAAATAAATAAACGTTGAAAAAAAAAAAAAGTAAAAAATAAATAAATAAATAGCATACGCCCTGCTCTTTATCTTGATTTTTAAATTTCTTTTGCCTTTTTATAATTTCCCTGTAGAGCTTGGGGATCATCCAACAATAGTACAGAGAGCACGCTCTCATTCCCTGTCTATCCTCTATCTATCTATTTTGGTTGTAGAATATTCCATCACGTGAGTGTACATAATTTGCTCAGCAGTTCGGTTATTTTAATTTCTTTGCTTGTACAAACAATGCTGCAATGGATAAACTTGTAGATACGCGGTTTCAAGTGTGCGTGAGTACAAATGTAGGATCATATTTTAGAAATAAAAGGAGGGTTGAGGATTTGTGCATCTATGATTTTTTTTTAACGTTTAAATATTTATTTATTTATTTTTGAGACAGAGACAAAACATGAGTGGGGAAGGGGGAGAGAGAGAGAGAGACAGACAGACAGACAGAATCCGAAGCAGGTTCCAGGCTCTGAGCTGTCAGCACAGAGGCAGAGGCAGGGCTTGAACCCTCGACCGGTGAGATCATGACCTGAGCCGAAGTCGGACGCTTAACCGACTGAGCCGTCCAGGCGCCCCTGGGCATCTACGATTTTGACACATACTGCCACCCGGCCCTCCCTAGCCATGATACAGGGCCTGCTTCCCCACGGGCTCACCACCCAGAGAGTCACCATTGCTCAAGCCCTCCCACCCTGTGTCAATCCACGTGCGTAGTCGCTCTCCTTGGCCCCGGAAGAAATAGACCCGGAGAGGCAACATGACTTTCCCTAAGGTCTCCCGTGAGCTGGGAGAGGAGCCCAAACCTGGTAAAGCCCTCCACTGTTTTCAGAGCACTTCCCCTCCGGTAGTAGATGACCCCTTGGGTGCCGGCTTCCACCAGGCTTCCACCCCCAGCAGCCAGCACCTGTCTCTTTCAGAGGAGCGCACCTGGCCCGCATTTATGGAGAGCAGGAAGTGCCTGGAAAAGCACTGGAAGCATCCTCCTGAGGGCAGTGGTCTTCCTCCGATCACCGATGAGCGCAGGAGTACAAATACCCCAACATCGCTGCTCCCCCAATGCGACAACTCTGAGACGCGCCCTACACTCTCTGCCGAGCACTGTTGCAGGATCGACCGGAAGTAGGACTTTAAGATGATGCCCCTGGCGTGGCTTCTGTCCCTCCCCTGCTCGATTTCCCACCGGCTCTCCTGGGGAGAAGGCTCTACAACAAGGTATATTCTATTCTGTATCATTATAATACGTGGGATTGCCGCGAAACCTTGGTTTCGTAATTTCGCGTAATTCGTTCCGGAAACATGCTTGTAATCCAAAGCACTTGTGTTATCAAAGAGGATTCCCCCATAAGAAATAACGGAACCTCAGATGATTCGTTCCACAACCCCAAAATATTCAGGTAGAAATGATTGTAATAGTGTAATATAATACAAAATAATAAAGGAAATACAAAATGAAAAGTAAATTAACCTGCATTTGACCTTTGAAACTTTTGCGGCTGGTGTGAGGGAGAAAAGAGAGAGGAGGGCTATTGGGTAGGACAACTTTCACGATCACTAATGGAATAACTGCTATTTATTGGCTCAATGGAATCTTTTTCTTTTTGGGCAACTTTAACCAGGAACTTCTCCAATGACCTAGAATGAATCAAAGCATTCCTAGGCTTACTCTCTTGTGGAAAAGCAAAGGTGCTTTGAAGTGGCAAAAAATACATTAGTGCTAGTTGTGGGCACCTTCCGGTGTTTTGAAAATCATTGATTTCTGCCAAACACCGTGGCCTGAGACCGAGCCTGAGCAGGGGAGATGATCACCCACAATTCGGCGGAGAGAGAGAGAGGGAGGGAGGGAGAAAGAGGGAGAAGAATCGTTGGCTCAGTTGTGACCATGTGATACCCGGTATCCGTACTGCTCGTTTGGCGAGACATCGCTCATTTATCAAGTTAGAATTTTCTGGAAACGTTCGCTCGTCTTGTGAAACTCTCGCAGCACAAGTCACTTGCCCTCCAAGGATCTGCCGTAAATGGAATTCTTTCCTTACTTTCACGGGAATCCTTGTCTCGGGGTCAACTTCTGCGACCCCGAACCTCGGGCACCTTCCGTGGTCTCCTTCGTGCTTCCCTGTCATTGTACCCATTACACAGAAGAGAAAACAGGTTGGGGAAGTGAACAGAGCTGTCAAGCAGGGCCGGTGGGACTAGAACCCAGGACTCCTAGCTCCTCATCCGTGGTCCTTCAAAAGGACTGAAGGCCAGCCCTGCCTGAGAGTGGGTTTTGTTCCTTCCTCTCTTCTTACCTCCTGAACACAGCGAATCTTCTCCACACACCTGAGCCTTACAGGCGCCTCTCTCCATACGGTGTGTCTGGGTCTCTGGGCCTCTGCCTCCTCTGGTCTCCGAAGCGATTATGCTGTCTGACGCGAAAATCAGTTCCATATTTCATGTTGGTCACATCCTAAATGCTGAGTTTGACTATGACCGCAGTGAGCAGACCACAATATATTTATTTAACGGACCCTGAGTTAGGACCTCTCGCATACATTTGCATGCTATTTGCATCTATTTGATTAAACTAGAGAAAAAAAAAATCAACAGATGTGGCCCTGAAGTCAGGCCAGCGGGAAAGGACGGGAAGAGCACCAAGCTTCATCCTGCCCCAGGATCTGCACTCAATCAGTGGCTGAGAAAACCCTCCCCTGTGTTCTTCCGCAGGGCTGCCCTGGGCCAGAGCTGAGGCTCCTACGTGAGTCTCGCTTTGCCCCAGGACTCACCATACCCAGGACTGGGGGGATGTCCTTCTGGGGCCAAATCCCCCCCTCCCACATGGACCAGACCATGCTTCATGAAGGCCACTCTCACCTCTGGTCACTGCTGGATTCCCAGAGGCTGTTATATGAGTGAATGAATGAATGAATGAATAAGTGAATGCACATGGTCTGGTTTATCTTTCTGAAGGACAGATCTGCTGCGATCCCTCTCTTGTTGAGAAACTCTCGGAGGCCCCTTATGAACTGCAGGATGAAGTCCAGAGCTTCCTCCCAGCATTCAAAGCTGGTTGCGTCTTATTCCAAACCTTCAAGAGAGTAGAGACACGTACCATAGAAAGCCTGTGATAATGATCCTGAAACTTGGCCTGGAGCGGTAATAGAGGTGAGTGAGCTCTCCCCGCACCCTTGGTTAGAACACCCTGAGGTCCAGGCCTGGGCAAATGCCAGGGTAGGGAGAGAAGGCTCAGAAATGACACAGAGACCCACCTGGCAGGGGACAAGCGGGCAGGAGGGCCCTGGTTGGTATCCGCAAGGATGTAGACTCAGGGTTAGGCTCAGGTCGGCGGCAAGACCCTGCCTGCACTCCCCCTATATGCCCAGGAGGGGGCGGCAGCGTCTCTGGTTACAGGCACCTGAGCATCTCCAAGTTTCTGGGGCAGGATGAGTCTGGGAGTGTCTGAATGCGTGAGCCAGGTGTGGATGGGCGTGTGTGTTTGTTAAGAGCGGGAGAGGGTCTGGGCGTGTGACTGAGTGCCCGGAGTGAGAATGTGTGTGTCTTATATAGTGCATTTATTCATTTGCCTCTCTCACTCCTTCACAAGTATTTGTGTCAACCCTGCGCCCAGCCCCGCTCTAGATGCTGAGGACACAGCAGTGAGCCGGACGGATATGGTCCCTGCTCCCATGAGATCAGGCTGGGTAGAGGGAAGACACATCAAAAAAGCAGGCAAATAACTAGAGTGATGTCAGAGGATGCGTTTGGACCAGGAGGTCAGAGGGCGCCCCTCCAAGGAGGTGGCGTTGGAGCTGAGACCAGAAGGACGAGGAGGAATCGGGTCGAGCAAAGCTGTGAGGGATGGTTCCCAGCAGAGGGAGCCAAGAGGGCCCAAGGGCTGAGTTTGAGTTCGAAGAGTTTGGATTGTAGTCTAACATAGAAAGTCCTCAGAGTTCAAATACAGGAGTGATATGATGTTTGGGTTACAGTTTTTAAAACTCTCTGGCCAGTGAGTGGAAGATGATTTGGAACTGAGCAGGGTAGACAGTAAAGAGGCTACTGCAATGGTCCAGGCAAGAGCTACAGCGGCTGGGCCCCTGGACCGCGGTGGAGCTGACCAGAAGGACACAGACTCACGCACTTTGGACGGGGCACTTTGCCCCACTTTTGACTGTGGGGCAAGAGGAGGAAGCAGGGGCACCCCTGGGCTCTCAGCCTGGACTCCTGAGTGGGGGGCAGCTGTGGCAGGGGCAGCTTTGCATTTTATTTTATTTATTTTATTTTATTTTATTTTATTTTATTATTTTATTTTATTTTATTTATTTTATTTTATTTTATTT
>NW_026057578.1:28352882-28361203 GCF_023721935.1 Panthera uncia | reverse complement strand
TATTTTATTTTATTTTATTTTATTTTATTTTATTTATTTTATTTTATTTTATTTATTTTATTTTATTTTTAAATATAATTTACTGTCACATTGGTTTCCATACAGCAGCTTTGCATTTTAAAGGCTTGCTTCTGGGGCGCCTGGGTGGCTCAGTCGGTTAAGTGTCTGACTCCGGCTCAGGTCATGATCTCACGGTTCGTGAGTTCGAGCCCCGCGTCGGGCTCTGTGCTGACAGCTCAGAGCCTGGAGCCTGCTTCAGATTCTGTATCTCCTCTCTCTCTGTCTCTCCACCGTGCTCTCTCTCTCTCTCTCTCTCTCAAAAATAAATACACATTTAAAAATTAAAAATAAGTAAATAAAGGCCTGTTTCTGCCTGGGGTCTCGCTCCCTGGCTCCTCTGACCAGCTCAGACCTCCAGGAGCCCGTCCCTCCTCCAGGCCCTCCTCCCGCCTCTGCCTCTACGAGAGGGACTTCCCGGGGCTGGAGGTTCGGGGCTGGAACATTCTGCTTGGATCCTGCTGGGGGTCATCAGCTCCAGGCAGCTCCCCCCTCCCAGTATTTCCGGCTCCTTCAGTCCTTCCTGGGCGGGGGGGGGGGGGGGGGGGACAACACGGGCCTTGGAGACAGACTCACAAGACTTGACTCTCGGAACCCCCAGCCCCGTGTCATGGGGAAGCCAGGGCCCCACGGCGGGCCGCTCAGCCCAAGTCACCACTAACACCCCACGCGCGGGTGGAGAAGGCAGATTCCAGCCCCAGCCCCCAAGCTCCCCCAGCTAACACCGACAGGAGGGGGGACGCTGGTCTCCACCACGTCCTGGCCACCTCCCACACGCCTGCACGCAGTGAGCGTTGCTGTTTTAAGTCACCACGGTCGCACGGCAACAGAGAGCTGAGACGAGTAACCTTGTGTCCCAGCTCAGCCCACCTCTGCCACCAAAGCTGCGCTGAAACCCCGTCTTGGCCTCTGGCCCTTCTGCCCCTTCCCCTCCTCGGGCCACAGTCTAGGGGCTGTCTGCTGACCTGCTCCCGGGCAAGACACGTGGCCGGGCTGGGTCTAGCTTTCCTTGCCTGTACAGAAGGGATGACAGTCCCTTATTTGCCGAGGGTCTTGTCAGGATGAAAGGTAGTAAGGACTCTACAGTCGTACCTGGGTGCTTCTAGGAGATGCTAGAAGGCTGGGGGCGGGGAGGACCACATGGAAATACCCCTGCAGGGGGCAAGCCTGGCTTCGGAGCCTCCGAGGACACGCTGCCGGCCTCGTCCTGCACCCCGGGGGCCGAGCTGGTCTGGGCTGGTGACGTGGGCCACAGCCAGAACCCCTTGCCACCCACGGTGTGTGAACGGTGCCTGT
This sequence comes from Panthera uncia, assembly GCF_023721935.1. Classification (NCBI taxonomy): domain Eukaryota; kingdom Metazoa; phylum Chordata; class Mammalia; order Carnivora; family Felidae; genus Panthera; species Panthera uncia. The sequence continues at coordinate 28,359,850 of NW_026057578.1, read as the reverse complement.
TGCCAGGCAACAAGCCTCAGTTCCGGCCCTGAGTCCCGAGGTCAGCCGCCCACCAGCTGGCCTGCTATTTCTGGGCCGTGGGGGCTGCCAGGGGCCTTCCAGATTTCTCTCCTCCATCGGGCCCGGGAGGGAGGAGGGGGCAGGCTGTGCTTTGGGGACTCCATAAAGCCGTCATGCCCCTGGAGAGGCAGACCCGGGAGAGGCGGGAATGAGGACTCCCAGTCTGCCATCGGGTTTGGGGACCAGTGAAAGGAGGGGGCTGGGGGCTTGCCAAGGCACAGAGCGAGGCAGCAAGGGGGCCCAGGCCCTAGAAACCCAGGTCTACCCTCTACTTCCCATCCTTACTGCAGAGATGATACAGATGGGACAGAGAGGTCAGAGGACTGACCCAAGACCACACCGCAAACAAGGGGCAAAATGAGAATTCCAGTCCCATGTTTTTCTTCCGAGGCATCCTTTCTGCTGCTTCTGTTTTGCAGGCGGGTCTCCTTGGAGCCTCAGGTGTCTGCACGGCGGCGTCTCCGGGGCCTCGGAGGGGAGGCCACAGAGCAGCTGGGCTCACCAGTGGGACTCTGATACTCCCCCTGCCCCTTTCATCCATTTTATTTGGCTCTCGCGTGGAACAAAGGGAGCCTAAACCGTTTCGGAAAAATCCCTGACCCCTTCCAGCACCTCAATCACATCAGCAAGAAAGCCGAGGCCCAGAGAGGGGAAGAGGCTTACTCCGGGAGCCCAGCAAGGGCAGGGTTCCTGCCCCCCAGCCAGAAGGCCGGCCCCGGGGGGCGGAGACTAGGTCCACCTTGCCGCTGTCTCTGTCCCCACACACAGCGCGGGGCGACAGCATCAGGAATGATGATGTCGGGTCCTCACAACATCCCCAAAGGGAGCATCTATCGGTTTTGGCCCAGTACCTGTCCCCCTCTCCTTAACAGTGCCCCGATCCCCTCTGGGGGATTACCTTTCCCACATCGCATGGAGTCTTAGTCATGTGACAGATCCCTCAGGATGACTTCTGCATTTCTCGTCTCCCACTGCAGCACGCAGAATATAATGATGATGATGATAATAATAATAATAATAATGATATGAATTAACTTATCAAGGGCCTTCTGAATGCCAGGTGCTGTCCTCAGGGCTTGACATGCATCAGGTCATTGCATCTTTGCAGTTAACCCAGCTCGTTTCTGGAGGGCCAAAGCAAGCTCAAAGATTAACGTGCTCCTAGGGAGCAGACTGGGATTTGAGCGGAGGGAGGCTGGCTCCGGGGGCCTCATGCTTTATCTCTGCCCTGTGGCTGTCTTTTCCTTGGGCTTCTCACTGTGACGCTACAGCCCAGGCCTGACACGTGACCTCCTTCCGCCCTATGGGATTGTGACTCCGAGGATGGGGGGGGATGCAGGGGTGGAGGGACGGTGGACCTGCTCATGCGGTACTCAGGGCCCTGACAAATCTTCTAGAAACCGTTCCGGTTCCTGCTCAGACCAAGCCTGGTTCTCCGGGCTTCCCCTCAATTCTGTGATCCTCAGTAATCTCCCAGTGAATTCTCCTTCTACCCCTGAACCAAAGGACCTACCAGATACGGGACCAACAGCTGATGTAGCAGTGAGCTGCTGCTGTGGAACAAAACAGCCCCTGAAAAATCAGTGGATGCAACAGCCGGCAATTATTTCTCACAATCCTATAGGTTATTGGGAAGTTCTTCCGGTCTGGACCAGCTCATCTGGGACTAGATGGTTCGCCTGGTCCCCTGCACCTGCCTGGCAGTTGACGGGCTGGTTGGTCTGGGGGCTCGAGGCTGGACGGCTCATGTGTCTTGTGCGGCCTCCCATCCTCCAGCAGGGCTGGCTCAGGCTCGATCACGTGGTGGCCTTGGAGTTCTAAAGAGGAGCACGTGCTCTGCAAGCCTCTGCGTGCGTCACATTTGCTGTTGTTCCATTGGCCAAAGCAAGTGACAAGGCCATGCCCGGAGTTAGGCGAGGGAGGACTGCAAAAGGGCACGGACGGGAGGGCGGGGATATGTGTGTGGCCGTTTGCACCATCTACCAGCGGCGGGAATGCTCCTCAGAGGCGGGTGCTGTGACTGTGACGATCGCTTTTGCACAGACGAGACACTGAGGGCAGAGGGGACCGTGGCTCTCCCGGGGGCACACCGTGGGGTAGCGGCAGAGGCGGGATTTTCCAGACCCTCTGGAATCCCTCACCTCAGCCTCCCTGGTGAAGGCAGGGGCCAGGTTTACCTCCCTGATGTGAAACAAGCTGATTTAATCATCCTTCTCGCAGTAAGGAAAAGCTACAGTGAAACATTTGTTGTGTAAAATTAGCGGGTCCCATTTCCCGTGTGGAGTGCTGACCTGGGATAATTGCCTTTAATGCACAGAAAAATAAGAAAGGAACCTGAAAGCGCTTTCCAGAGCCCAGAAAGGTCGCCTTCTTTAAAAAAATCAATTACCTATTCCCACTTCAGAGAAAACACTTCACACACACATTTTACATTCTAAGTAGAATTCAGCGCTCCCGGCTGAAATCTACCTGAAAATTCTTTTCAGGGACCGAGCGGCCAGACAGAAGACCCCAATTACCTTGGCTATCGACATTTCAGGTGGCAAAACGCAGTGGCCGTCTCTGTAATGAACTGCTTTTTTCATCCAGAAGAAAACCCCAAAGTGTAAAAGAAGCCTTGGGTTGGGATCCTCCGCCCTCCGCCCGGTCTGCTATCGACCAGGGTTTTGTGTCCCCCTTCCCCCTCCCAGAAACACTCAACCGTCTCCTGTAACAGGCTCGGAAGAAACTGCCTTCTGCATCTGCACAAGCTCTGACATCGCACAGACCTGCGTTTAAGCCTCGTCTGCCGCTTTCTAATTATGCGAAATTGGCTAATGCCTCCACTGCTCCGGACCTTGGTTTTTCTCATCTGTAAAATGGGCGCAGTCACAGCGCGTCACAGAGTCGGGCACAGCGGTAGGTGTCGTAAGGAGCCATTCCAGGAGGCGGCACTTTGTACAAGGGCAAGGGCAAGGGAGTGGATGCTCGTCAAGCACTTTCCATATTCATCGAGTCTTAGCCCCTCCCCAGTCCCGGCTGGCCGACAGTGGAGGGTAGGGTTAGGCTCTGGAGTAGGACTGCCCGCTTCAGAGCCTGCTCACCAGCCAGCTGACTTGAGAGGCAAGCCGGCTCACTTATTTGTGCCTTGGTTTTGTCATCTGTATAACGGGGCCATCCAAAAGGTACCTCCTTCCAAGAGTAGATGCAAGGGAGGGGCAGGGTCCTCACCCACCCAGGGATGGGAAGAAGAGTGTGGGTGTGCGTGGGAGAGCAGGTAAGCTCTTTGGAGGTGCCCTTGAGTGGGTGGGTGGGGCTATGGGAACACCAGGGTGCAGGGCGAGGTGCTGGGCAGGTGGCTGTGGCATTGATACACAGAAGGCGCACGGAGGTTTCACTAGCCCTGTAATGAGATGGGGGGAGCTCTCTCAGAGCAAAGGGCCGTGAGTGGCTGGAGGGAGAGTGTGCAAGCCCTGGCCTGGGCCACAGCCTCCCAGGAGAGGAAACCTGTTCCAGGGGGTGGGGAACAGAGACTACTCTGTGCCACCTGCCCCGGGGTTCGTGTCCTCCCGTCTCATGGAGCCCCCGTTTCTCTATCTTTACAATGAGGTCAGCACGCAGCTTTCAGGGCACTGTGGCCCTCTGAGACATTTCCGTAGGTAAGGGCATGCCCGGGAGCGGGGACGAGGTGCCAATAGATGTCATTAGTGCACCTTGTCATCGTCTCGTCTCGTCCGCTGATCCCGGGGGCCCTGCTTTCAGGATCGCCCCCCGACTCTGACCACTTCTTGGATCTCCTGGGTCCCCCGGCTGCTTCCCTGCCCCCTCCCCGCCGGCCTCTCACCCAAATCTATTACCAGCATGGAAGCTGAGAGACCCTGTGAAAATGGAAACCGGGTCCTGTCACCTGGCTCAGAGCCCTCCAGAGTCTCCCCGTACCACTGGGAGGAAAAGCCAAAGACCTTGCAATGACCGACAACATGCCCTGCGTGATCTATCGCGTCCCACCTCCTTCCCACACCCGCTTATTCTGCTGCAGCTCCCGCCCCACCTGGACCCACCACTCAGGGCCTTCGCACTTGCCGCACCCCTCCCCAGCCGTGGCCTGGCTCACCCCTTCCTTCAGGTAGGCCTTGCCCCCACCCCCATCCCCTCTGCGGGGAAGCCTGCCCTGCCAGCCCCATGCTTTCTGTCCCGTTGCTTGATTTCTCTCCTCTTTCTTTTTTTTAACTTTTGAAAATCTTTATTTTTGAGAGACAGATTGAGAGAGCACGAGCAGGGGAGGGGCAGAGGGAGGCCCAGAACCCAAAACAGGCTCCAGGCTCTTGAGCTGTCAGCACAGAGGCCGACGTGGGACTTGAACTCACGTGAGATCACGACCTGAGCTGCAGTCGGACGCTTAACAGGCTGAGCCCCCAGGCGCCCCTGATTTCTCACCTTTAAAGCGCTTACCGCTCGCTGCATGCTTTCATTTGTTTGTCTCTGTTTCCTTGCTCTGGGCTGTTAAGTGCCGGGAAAGCAGACGCTGAGGGCATGGAGGGTTCTGGATCCCCAGCACCTGGCCTGGGCCCTGCCGACTGGCCCCTCTGTGACTGGGACCATACCAGTAGCTCTCACTTGCTGACCTCTGAGGGGGACCCACCGCTTCCTGTAACTCTGTGAGGTCCGTTACCCACACAGCTTCCTGGTAAAAGAGGACGCCGAGGCCCGCAGGGCCACCTGACCTGACCTGGGTCACTCTGTGAGGAAGAAGAGGCCTGGGCGCTGGGTTGCGCCCCTTGAGGCAGCTCAGGCCTGAGTCCCAATGCAGGAAACGTCGGCGGGCACTTGGGCTGGGTGCCAAGCGAACACATGGAAGCCGGGGCGTGTGTGGGCAGGTGGACAGGTGAGCTGGGTCTTACAGAGTCATCAGTGTCCAGGTGGGGCACACCGGGACCCGAGCTCCTCCCACGCCCCAGGCATCCGTGCAGGCTCCTTTCAGAGCCAGTGGGCAGGCTGAATGGGCGGTGGGTCCTGTCGGGGCGATTAGAGGGCACAAAGCTGAAGGGTTGGCAGCTTGGGACGTGGCCTGGGAAGCTTCTCTGGGCAGACACAGAATAAAGGCCCTGCCTGCCCCCGTCACCCCTGCCCAGTGCCAGATTATGTAATGTGTTGATGCTGCGAGTGGCATCCACCCAACCCTCTGAGAACTCTGCCCACACCCCAGGAAATGAGTCTCAAGAGACTGACCCAGATGGCTCCCGGCTCACCATCCCCCAGCCCGTCCAGCACATGCACACGCACGCACGCACCGCCGTCCGGAGGAGAGGGGAAACCTGGCCTCGGACGCGGTCGCTCGAGAAATCTGTACTGAGCACCTGTCGTGACAGCAGGCCTTCTCCAGGTGCGGGGAGTACAGGAGTGAACACGACAGACCAAAATGGCTCTCCTTGGGCAACGGGCACTCTAGCGGGGAGACGGCATGACAAATCCCCGGCAGGGTGAGGTGGTGGTGACAGGTGCTCAGGAGAAATATAGAAAGAAAGCCAGCAAAAGGGACCAGAGGGGAGGGAGGGAGCTGAGTGGATATCGGCTACGGGAGGGGGAGAATTTCAGGAGAACGAAGAGGTGCAAAGGCCCTGGGGCAGGGGTGTGTGGCTGGGATGTGTGTTCTCAAAACTGATGCAGAAGTGTGGGGGACTGGCGCAGCATGAGGGAGGTGAGGAGAACACTTGGGGCAGGATGGGGACGGGAGCCGACCAAAAGCCTGTCAGGGCCTGTGTGCTGTAGAGAGGACTTTGGTTGTCACCTTCCATGAGACGGAAGCCATCTGGATGGGTTTTAGTGAATGGATCTTGGGGTAAACATAGTCCCGGAAGCAGACGTAATGTCACTCATGTACAAACACAGCTGGTGGCCTGGTACCTCTTGAGGACATCGCAGCCTGCCCTTGTACTGCCTGCCCCTCCCCCCCCCCCCCCCCCCAACTCACCCACGCTTTATTCTGAGCTCCAGGGAGCTCTCACAGGGAAGAACCCGGCAGGAGGGGATAACCGTCCTGTCCCGCTATCATGGCCTGATAGGACCCGGCAGGGCTGGGGCTGCTATGAGGAGAAAGAGGCCTCCAGGAGGGTGGTAAGTCGGGAGAGGCCCAGGTATGGCCTGGTGCTCAAAGGTCTGAGCCCTAAGCTGTCTCTCCAGCTGGCAAGACCCTCTGGGCTACCTACCCTCACCGGTTCTCCTCCCGTTTTTAAAAAAAGTTTATTTATTTTGAGAGAAAGATTTCGCACATGCACGAGCAGGGGAGGAGAAGGGAGAGAGGGAGAGAGAGAATCCCAAGCAGGCTCCGTGCTGTCGGCCGAGAGCCTGACTTGGGGCTCGATCTCACGAACCACGATCTCCTGACCTGAGCCGAAATCAAGAGTCAGACGCTTAACCCACTGAGGCACCCAGGAGCCCCTCTCCTCCCTTTTTTTAAAAAATGTTTATTCATTTTTGAGACACGGAGAGAGACAGAGAGTGAGCGGGGAGGGACAGAGAGAGAGAGGGAGACACAGAATCCGAAGCAGGCTCCAGGCTCCGAGCAGTCAGCCCAGAGCCCGACGCGGGGCTCGAACCCATGAACCAGGAGATCATGGCCGGAGCCAAAGTCTGACTGAGCCCTCCCAGGCGCCCCCCTTTTATCCCTCCTATTTTAAACCGTAATGTTTTCATACCGACAGAAGAGTTTATTAAAAGGCTCGTACAACGAACACCCACACACCCTTGACCCCAGTTGTTTGCACGTGGCCCCATAGGCTCTCCCTCTCCTTCACCCTCCCTTTCTCTGTCTCTGCAGGGGTCAAAGAGAGAGGTACAGCTATCATAGCATTTCATCCCTAGATGCCTCGGCACGTACCCGTTTACCACCTAAAAATAAGGCCATTCTTCTTCTTCTTTTTTTTTTTTTT
>NW_026057578.1:28283404-28352782 GCF_023721935.1 Panthera uncia | reverse complement strand
CAGAGCCCGACGTGGGGCTCGAACTCACGGACCGTGAGATCATGACCTGAGCCAAAGTCGGCGCTCAACCGACTGAGCCACCCAGGCGCCCCAAGGCCATTCTTCTATACAACGAAAACACCGAAATAACCAAAATGTTGACCATTGTCCCAATACGATCGTCACACTCAGTATGCAGTCTGTCATCAGACAGCCCGTATCCGGAGTTCTCCAAATGGCTCGACGATGTCCTCTAGAGCTGTTTTTCAATCTAGGATTCCATCCAGGAGCAGACCCTTCATTTGCTGGTTACATTCTTTTAGTGTCAGATCAAGAATGAATAGTGCCCACTGTACTGCCCACACCGCCTTTTTTTTTCTTTCGTGACACGGACATTTTTTAAGAGACAGCCCAGTTATCTTGAATGACCCTCCATTTGGGCGTATCTGATCGTTTCCTCGTGATTAGGTTCGGGCGGAACATTTGGGGCAATAACACAGAGGTGAGGTCACAGCACGCCCCCCACCCCCGCCCCCCAGGCCAGGGCGTTACATAAGGAGGCATCATGCCAGCTTGTCCTATCTTTAGTGTTGTTAAATGTGATCATTCGATTAAAGTGGTTCCAACAGATCTCTCCATTGTAAAGTTAATCTTTCCCTTTGTAAATAAGAATCCGTCTGTGTAATGAATTATGATGTCTGAGACTGTGTGAATGTCCTGTGCGAATTCCCCCACAAATTTTCACACAGTGATTTTTAGCAGCTACTGAGACCTTGCCTGAATCCATGAGGGCCTTGGGGGGGCTGCAATGTGGAGAATTTTCTAGTTCTATTAACCTTTCTATATTGTTCGGTAAAGGAAAGTCTTCCCCCACCTTCTTGTCGTATTACGATGCACTTAATAGATTCTTTTATCATCGTTACTATTCAATGGGTTTAAAAATCTGCGATGATCCCTGTTCTTTTTGATGTCCTGAGTTTGGCCAGTGGAAGTCCCTTCAAGCTGACTCTTTATGTCCCCCAACAATTTTTTTACGAACAACTTTATTGAGGCATAGCTGACATAGAATAGATTGCATGTATTTAAAGTGTACAATTAATCCGTTTTGACATATGTCTACACCCATGAAATCACGACCGTGTTCAAGGGAGCGAACACTCCAAATGCTTCCTCGTGCATTTCCATCTTCATCTGGTCACCTTCCCCTCCAGCCCTGCACCATCCCCAGGCCACCACTGATCTGCTTTCAGTCATGTCAATGAGCTTGCAGTTTCTAGAGCATTCTAGAAATGGAAGCACCCTTCTGTGCTCCTTCACGTTAGTTCCTTCCACTCAGCGTCATCGCCGGGCTCCTTCCCTGTTCCCGTGGGTCCCCAGACTTCATCCCTTGTGTGGCATCCATTCCGTCGGATGGATATATCGCAATGTGCCCACGTGTCGCTATGGCGATCGACATTCTAGCGGTTTCCAGCTGGCGACTCTTACAAATAAAGCTGCTATGAACATTCGTGTAAATCTTTGCAAAAGCATATACTTCTCTTCCTCTTGCATAAACACCTAGGAGTGGGATGGCTTGATCATCTGGGAGGTGTGCATTTAATCTTGAAGAAACCATCAACGTGTTCCCAAGGTGGTCCTACCGTCTCGTATTCCTGCCAAGCAGTGTCTGAGCTCTGGTTCCTGCATATACCACCCCCCGCCCCCACTCCAGACTGTCGTGGTCAGCCTAAAGGAACAGAATTGCAGCCATTCTATTCGTTGTGCAGTGACATCTCACTGTGGAGTTAAGTGTCACGTTCGCATGTTGAAAACTTAAAATACTCCAATTTCCCTTAGCGACCAGGGATGTTGAGTGCCTTTTCACGCGCTATTCGCCCTATGTTTGCTCTCGCTTGTTACACGCCTACTCATATCTTTGGCCAGTTTTGTGCTGGGTTGCTTTCTTGTTCTTCGGTTGTGAGAGTTCTTTAAATATCCCGGATGCGAGTCCTTGATGACATGTGGGTAAAGACTTTCTCCCAGTTTGTGTGCTGTCTTCACATTCTACGAAGCGTCCCTGGAGCTGCGGGAGCGTCACGTTTGGATGTAGTGCTTCTTCTATGGATTGTGTTTTCGGTGGCAGATCTAAGAGATTCCTGCCCAACCACGGACCACAAAGATTTTCTCCTGCATCGGTTAAGCGTCCGGCTCAGGGCATGATCTTGCTGTTGGTGAGTTCGAGACCCGCATGGGGCTTTGCACCGACAGCACAGAGCCTGCTTGGGATTCCGTCTCCTTCTCTCTCTCTGCCCCTCGCCCGCTTGTTCTCTCTCTCTCTCTCTCTCTCAAAACAAATTTAAAAAAGGAAAAAAAAAAGGCAGTACTTTCTCCACTGCATTGCCTTTGTAACTGTTGAAAATCAGTTGTCCGAATGTGTGTGAGTCTATTTTTTTTTAAGTCTATTTATTTATTTTGAGAGAGAGAGAGAGAGAGAGAGCAGGGAGGGGGAGAGAAGGGGGCGGAGAGAGAATCCCAAGCAGGCTCCACACTGTCAGTGCAGAGGCTGACTCTGGGCTCGAACCCACAAACCATGAGATCATGACCTGAACTGAAATCAAGAGTCAGTCGCTTAACCCACAGAGCCACCCAGGTGCTCCTGTGTGGGTCTATTTTTGGACTCTGTTCTGTCTTGTGATCTATATGTCTGTATTTATGTCATACTGTTGTGATTACTATAACTTCATAATAATTCTTAAAAGCCGTCGGTGTTAGTCTTCTAAGCTTTTTTTTTCATATCTGTTTTTTTTTTTTTCAGTTTATTTATTTAAGTAATCTCTGCACCCCGCATGGGGCTTAAACTCACAACCCTGAGATCAAGAGTCACATGTTCTTCTGACTGAGCCAGCCAGGTGCCCCCTTTCAGATCTGTTTTTGACCATTTTAGGTCCTTTCCATTTCCACATGAATTTTAAAATCAGCTTGTCAATGTTTACAGAGAAGCTTGCTGGCATGTTGGTTGGGATTACACTGAATCAATCCATAGATTGACCTGGGGAGAACTGCCATCTTAACATTGAGTTTTCTCATCCCCGAACAAAGTCCGGTGGACTCTCATTATTCACAGTAGTCACGGTCTAAAAAGTCTCCGTGAATGCTGAATTAGTGGATCCCGAACCGTGGCTTCCTGGGGAAATACGACGTTAGCTCCCTGGAGCCTCCGGTCCCATTTTTGCCAATTGATCGATAAACAGCCTTGTTTTATGTGTGTTTCTGTCTCAAGGGAACTTAGGTAACATCTGTGGTTGATTTATGACCATCGAACTCACAGCCAACAGCGCTATTGCTCACGCCCGAGTGAAGTTTAACACGCACATTTTCTCAGTAAGGCACGTCACAGCCTTCTTGCACAAAGGACCCTCAGATAGCACTCGGTGGCCGTTTTCAAATCACAAACAAAAAGTACAAACGTGAAGAGCATACCCCTAAAGAGATTATGGAAAGGACCCTGGCTCACTTGCTTATGGTCTGGGAGCAGGGACGAGAAGGCAGAGAGCATTGCCTTGTCTGACCTCAGCTAGGAATGTGCATCGGGCTCCTCAAATGTTTTGCTGCCCTGCGCGTGTCTGGGAGTTCACTGCGACAGCACCGCCATTATTGATTTGGCGGGCACGAGTGCGTCTTCGCGAGCGCGTGAATTCGCAAACGTGGAATCTGCAAATAAAGAGCACTGACTTATGTCCCTCCACTTATTTAGGCTTTCCTTCATTTCCCTTGACAGTGCTTTGTCGTTTTCACTGCCCAAGTCTTTCGTATCCTTTGTCAGATCGATCCCTAAGTAGTTCAGACTTTCTGATGATACCGTAAATGCTATTTTTTTTTTTTTTTGGTTCCTGTTTCAATCCTCGATTATTCATCGCTGGCATGTACAAATACAGTTGACTGTTGTGTATTGATCTCGTGTCCCGGAACCCCGCCAAACTCGATCAGTTCTAGCGTTTTTTTTTTTCATGGATTCCCTCGGATGTGCTCCAGAGATGGTGATGTCATGTGCTGATCGTGACACGGTTTTACCTCTTCCTCATCTCGTGCCTCGTCTTGAGTTGTAGTTCTTGTCTGCTGGCACTGGCCGGAAACTCCAGAAAAGGTGGAATGCTAAGAGGGGATGTCCCTTCTTGTTCCTGATGTAAGAGGGAAAGGATCCCGTCTTTCAACTTGAGGGGTGATGTTGGCTGTAGGTTTTTTTCACAAATGCCCAAGGGAGGATGGCGGGGTTTAGACCTTGTTGGAAAAGGCGTAGGGCCATCACCAGGTAGCGGGAACGTGCGATGCCTCACCAGGCTGGAGCCGGTCTGGGATTTCTGGGGGGAAGCCACAGGCCACGCTCCAGAGGGTATGTGTAGGGGGGAGCAGGCCTTCAGCCAACTGCCGAGGGCAGCGGGAGACTGGGCGCCGGCTGGGCGGATGACCTCCAGACTCCCTGGGCCGCACATGGGCTTGGAGAGAGAGCACTGTTGTGTCTGTGAGACTCTCCAGGCCACAGGCGACTGTGTGTGGGTCACGGAGGGGCTTTGGTTACAGGAGGGCTGTAGAAAGGTTATCACCGGGCTGAGGCCGCAAGGGCACAGGCGGATCACCTTCTGGGTCTATGCCAGGTAAGAATCCACCGCAGGACCCCCAGCCCCACCTCCCAAGCTGTAATTGCAAGAGGCCTTTCTTTTCCTTCTACAACGACCCCCCGGAGTCCTCTGCTGAGATCTTAAAATCATGCTCACTTTGCAGGAGAAATACTTAAAGGAATTTTGTTGCTCACTGTAGAGTATTTATGGAAGGAGCCATCGGAACCGAGGGGCTATGAATTAACTGATACGGGTTGCCGGGCGGGGGTGCGCCTGGGTGGCTCAGTGAAGCGTCTGACTCTAGGTTTCGGCCCAGGCCACGATCTCATAGTTCGTGAGTTCGAGCCCCAGGGTTGGGCTCTTGTCCTGACAGTGCGGGGCCTGCCTGGGATTCTGTCCCCCTCCGTCTGTCTCTCTGCCCCTCCCCCACTTGCTCTCTTGCTCTCTTTCAAAATAAATGACAAGAAACTTAAAAAAAACAACAACAGAAACCAAACCTGATATGAGTGGGCAGAACTCATGATCTTCACCACTCTCCCAAGCTGGCTGGGGTGGGAGGGTCTCAAGAATAGGCAGGGGTAGGCGAGGGGTCACAGGAACTGTCCCGGGAGGCGAGCTTGGGGCCCTGAGAGCAGAGAACTGGCTGGACTTTGCAGGCATCCAGGGCTAATCACCTTTTGTTCCCTGATTACTGCTCATTCGATGACCCAGGAAAATAAAGGACGACTTTTCTGTGCTGGAATCGGTGGCCTCCTCTCCCAGGCCCTGTTCGCAAGGCCCGGCTGGGCTGCCCGTCCAGAGTCAAGGGACACAGGCGTCCACAGGCGGCGCCCCACCAACGGAGCCGGGGCCAGACCCCGGGTCTCCTAGGTCCGTGTCTGAGCCAGGGTGCCCACCGTACGCCCTCTGCGGGTCCTGCCCCGACGCCACACCTCTGCCCCGTTCCCTTCGGGACGGTCTGCTTGTGACACGGAGCTAGGCACACAGTAGGGGCTCAGGAAACATCCCTGTGGCAAAGGAATACGGACAGGCCTGGATGCATCTCGTCTCTGAATCTCCAGGGAGCAGCCGAGAACGTGCTCGGTGAATGGTCAGTGCGGGCAGGAAGGAAGCGGAGAAGGTATGGACAGCCTTGCTGGGTCCATTGAAGAGATCGGAGGGATTTTTTGGGCAGGGTTCCAAGCCCTTTATTTGTATTCACTCCTTTAGCTCTCGGAATCACCCTGTGATGGTGTTTCTCGTCTTCTCCATCTTAAAGACGAAGACGACAAAGCCCAGAGAGGTTAAGGACATCGTCCAGCAACACACAGGAAGTGGCAGACGTGGGACTCTAACCCAGGCCCTGGATTTCAAAGCCTGCTCTGCATCGCCGTTAAAAGAAACACTGGCTCTCCGCCCATCTCCCCTGGGTCCCCAGCCCTAGAGGGTGGCGCTCATACACACGCACTGAAGAAGTGACAGGCCGGCAGACAAGAACGCAAGGCTACAGCTTTCCGCATCGGGCAGTTGTGCTGGTGGCACCATATGGCCGTCAGCCCAGCTCTGCCTGAGCCTCCCTAGACGTCCACTGGCTAATTTGGTTATCTCTTTTCTTTTGAACCCAGGTCCGCAGAATGGTAATACTTGACCTTCTTTAGCATCAGCCTCCCTCAACCTCAGTAACAAGACGGCGGCCGCCTCTGTTTCCCAGCCTCCTTGGCACCGGAGGTGGCCATGCTAAGCTCCAGCCAGGGCGGTGTAAGCAGAAAGAGGGGTGTGGGACTTCAGGGAAGTTTCCACGGAAGGAGGGGGCAAGCTCTCTTCCTCCCTCCCTCCTTGACGTTGCCCAGGATGAGAACAGGACGCTCCCGTGGCCATCTTGGGCTGGGAAGTGACCTTGAGGGTGAGCCACTTGCTGAAGAGGTCAGGACGGGGAGGCAGGAGGAGAGGGGATCCCCCGTGACTTCACCGCGTGACCAGCGTGACAGTGCTTGGATTGCCGCCTCACCCTTCCTTCACGGGAGAGAGAGACCCAGCTTCTCTCCTGCTCTCTCCTTCTCACCTGTTCAGGCAGCCACACCGAGTCCTCAAAGCCATGGTGTGGTTAGGACGCCCGCTTTTCATAGGAGGAAACTGAGTCCTGAAGAGGTAAAACAACTTGACCCCAGGCGGTCTCACCGGAGGGCCTGCGGGCGTATCCCCCAAACTGCAGGTGCCTCCCAGCGGAGTGCTAGATCTGTGCTGGGTCAACACTGGCCGCAGAGTGCCTGGGCTCCGGCCAGACAGGCACCAGGAGCGAGAGGGCTTTGGCAGTGGCCCGGTCTGCTGGCTGGGGCAACTGCTCTCTGTGTTCTCACCACATTTGAGCCGTCCGGGCCAGGGCCCTACAGCATTTTGGCAGGGGGCCCGGACCGTGGTTATTAAATTCCTCATACTCCGATCTGCCCTCAAGGAACCAGCAGACCAAGCAGAGGCAATTATTGGAGGCTTTTGCAGAGGGAAGTCACTCCAGCCCCATGGGAAACCGGATGGGGTGGCTAAAGTCCCCTGATGGGTAATTAGGATCTGAGAGCTGCAGAAATGGTCTTGTTTAGCTCTCCAGAACCCTGACGTCAGGAGACGTTAGTAGGTGTTCAATGTGGAGGCATCGGCGAAGCTTGAGAAGCTGGGCTCATACGGACCTTCTCAGGGCCTTTAGTGGGCACTGGGACACGGAGGGGGTATGAGACACACAACATTCCTTAACAATATCTGTACTCTGAGTGCTTTTTTTCTTTGGAGAAACACCTTAAAAAGGATGTTTTTTTGCCCCTCCAAAAAATATCATCAAGGGGCGCCTGGGTGGCTCAGCCGGTTAGGCGTCTGACTTCAGCTCAGGTCACCATCTCGCAGTTCTTGAGTTCGAGCCCACAGGGGGGGCTCTCTGCTGTCATCGCAGAGCCCGCTTCAGATCTTCTGTCTCCCTCTCTCTCGCTCTCTCCCTGCCCCTCCTTCAAGGCTCGTGCACGTTCTCTCAAAAGTAAAGAACAGTAAAAAATAGTATCGATAGACATCATTTATGGATAATTTATTTCACGTCAGGCACCACGCTATGGATGACATACGCATTATCTCATTAATTCTCAGAAACACCTATGAAGTGGGTACAGGTATCGCTGCCATCTTATAGGTAAGAACAGGCTCAGAGAGTAACACGCCAAGGTCACGAGCCTGTACGTGTTAAAGCAGTGATCCAGACCCTTCTGTCTGATTCCTAGCATCTACCGTACAATTCGGCCCCGGAGAGGAGAATTTGCCACACCCCACACAGCCGGCAGGAGACCTTGCTGGGTCTGGATCCGGGTTTCTTGATTGCTGTTCCAGTTGGGTTTCGTACTTTGCTGCTTCAAGATTCACGAACATAGGTCAGACGGGGAGTGACGTCCGTGTCCCTAACAGGGCACTTCCCTCCCACACACCCAGAGCTGTGGCCAAGGGACCAGCTGGAGATGGAGCAGAAATTCTGGGCCCGGTTCTTGCCCCGTCACCGACACGCTGCATGCATAGCCTCTCGTTCACCTTTACGGATCTGACGCAGGGACACATCCCTGAACTGGCTCCATCGGTTATAGGCCATGCTGCCCACCGTCGGCCCCGCTCACAGACGCTCGCCCCCACCCTGTAGGCGCCCAAGCAGGTTCCTTCCCCTGGGGCTGTGTTCGTACCGATGCAATCTGATCTCATCCATCTACCTACTAAATATGTATTGAAGGCCTACCATGGGCCGTGTCAGGCACTGTTTAAGGAGAGATTATTTACATATACACACACACTTGCATGGGTGATGTATATATGCATGCTATACGAAAGCTTCCTCCTGGTGACAGGGCTACCCAGAAACAGAGAGCATGTTAAAGAGATGGTGACAGTGGTGAGGTGTTTCTTTAAATAAGGAGGCCAGGGAAGGTCTCTCAGGTGTGTGAGCAGAGACCGATATGAAGCGAGGAGGTAATAATGTGCTGCAGGCAGAGGGGACAGCAGGTGCAAAGGCCCTGAGGTGGAAACGTCCCATATGTGTGTGTGTGTGTGTGTGTGCGTGCGCTTAAAGGACAGCAATCACGCCCAGCCCACCAGAGGGTAGAGCCTGGGGGTGGGAGGTGCTGGGCAGCAAGCAGGTCTGAGGAGTAAGGGGAGGAGGTGGAGAAGCGCCTTATATAGGCCAAGGAGAAGGTCTGGGCAATACTCCACGGGCAAGGGAGGACTACAGAGAGTTTTGCGCGTTGGCCCGTTTTGATGCTTTAAAAGGAAATCTGTGATGTTGGGGGCTGGGTTGAGGGCTCCGTCTCAAATGCCATAGACCCTCCTTGGGCTCCTCTGGGTGGGACGTGGTGCAGGGACCTCCCAAGCCAGGGAGGTGCTGCAACCCTTCAAGCGGAAAGACCAGTGAAGGGCGAGGGTGCCGTGCCGCTGCGGTGGGTTTGTCCGGGCCTCGCAGGCTCAGGGCCCAGGCCGGGCAGGTCGGACGAGCGTGGCCTCCCGCCTTCAGTGGGTCTCCGTGGCCTGGCTCCACGGCCCCCGGAGCTCCCCTCTTTCCCCGTCCAGCTTCTCTGCGCCCTGCTTCCTCTGGCCCCGGAGCGCCTTGCCGGCAGGGCCCATCAGGTTCAGGTCTGGAGGGGAAGGTCAGTGAGGCCCCGCGGGGGAGCCGGGGGGGACACGCTTCTCTCTGCTCGTGTGGCCAGTGACGCAGACACACTGGGAGCCCCGGGAGCCTCTTCGTTTGTGAGCCCTGCCCTAGTTAGCCCCGGTGCTGGGGACACAGGGCCAAGGAGGCGCCCTGAGGAGTGCCCACCATGTAGCTTGCTGGACAAAACTTTAGTCTTGCCAACTACCCTATGCAGGGGATAGTTACTCCTCTGCAGAAAGGTCATCTGCCTCAAGGTCAAGGGAGCCAGTAAATAGAGTCAGCCTGCGTTCTTTGAACTCTGCTAGGCACCTCGTATTCGCTGGGTCGGGACCGAACTACCTATTTGCTCTTCTCCCCTTGTCTGCCATCAACAAATCGCACAAGGGCGTAGACGTCTTTACCACGCTAGGAGAAGCACAATAAAAAAAGGAGGGTTACGAGTGGGGGCCAGGGTATGGGGAGAGCAGAACCCTTGTGCGTCCTTGGCGGGAACGTAAGATAGCACAGCCTCTTTGGAAAACAGTTTGGCAGTTCCTCAACAATTGCACAGGCTCCACAGGCCCCACCAGTTCTGCGAGATACGCATGTGCCCAGGGGAGTTAAAACCTTGGGTCTGCACAAAGCCTTGTCCACGAACGTTCACGGCAGCAGTATTCTTAAGAGCCCCCGGGCGGAAGCAATCCGATGGCCGAGGACGAAGGGGTACATTCTAGAACGCGACGTTTCCCCGACCATAGAACACGATTCCACAGTAAGCCGGGACGAAGCCCGGTCGCACGCTAGGACACGGACGGGCCCTGCAAACACTGGGAAGTGACAGGAGCCAGGCACGAAAGGCCACCGGGTGTCTGATTCCACTCACACGGAATGTCCAGAATAGGCAAATTCACCGACGAAAGGTAGATCAGCGGTTGCCCAGGGCTGGGGGTGCGTGTTTGGGACGGGGCATGAGAAGTGATTGCTAACGGGTGTGATGTCTTTCCTGAGGTGATAACAACGTTCCGGAATCGGCCGGTGCGAAAGTTGCGCTCTGGATATATGAGAAGCCACGGGCTCGCGCACTTCAGAAGGGTGAATTATCTCGACCAAGTTATTAGAGAGAACTTGCGGGTCGTCCTTCTCCGAAGCTTGCAGGCTAAGCACGGAAGGATCCTTTGCAGGAAGCTCTGTCCCCCCCGCAGCCTCTCAGACACCAAAGCCTGGGCCTGGAATGCGGCGTGCCCACTCTCAGATCAGGCAGGAAGCCTGACTTATCTGTTCCTCTAGCACACATTCCAGAAGCCTGACTCAGCCCCCGGCACTTTTAGTATTCCTGGGTCAACAAGGTCCCTCCGTCCACGAACACCACCACCGGCCCGTACGGATTGATAAGCTTTCCGGAGGCCTCGTGGTACCTTATCAGTCGGCAGACTCCGGGAAAATCCCAAACCTGTCTCCCTGGGAAGAGGGAACTATAGAAGCATTTGCTGGGAGCCCAAGTGCCGGGCCCAGTGCGAGGTTCCTATTTAGTCTCGGGTGCCCTGGAGGTAGCGATCATCACCTCCATATTGCTTGCGGACCTCACTTGTGCGGCGAGACGGAATCACCCGCTCCTGCCCGCCAAGTGGCATTAGTTCCCTTCTTCCCCGGTGCGCCAGGCACTCAGCCAGCAGTCTGGATTATTCTGGGCCTCAGTGTCCTCGTCAGCAGAGGGGCACACACCCCGAATCTACCATGCAGGTCGGTGGTGGCGACCGAAGCACCTGCTTTTCTTTTTTTTTTTTAAAATGTTTATTTACTTTTGAGAGAGTGTGAGTAGGGGGAGGGGCAGAGAGCGAGGGAGACACAGAATCGGAAGCGGGTTCCAGGTGCTGAGCTGTCAGCCCAGAGCCCGACGCGGGGCTCGAACTCGCGAACCTCGAGATCATGACCTGGGCGGAAGTCGGACGCTCAACCGACTGAGCCACCCAGGCGCCCCGAAGCACCTGGCTTTTATTTTTTTTATTTTTATTTTATTTTATTTTTTTAACGTTTATTTATTTTTGAGACAGAGAGAGACAGAGCATGAACGGGGGAGGGGCAGAGAGAGAGGGAGACACAGAATCGGAAGCAGGCTCCAGGCTCTGAGCCATCAGCGCAGAGCCCGACGCGGGGCTCGAACTCACGGACTGAGAGATCGTGACCCGGGCTGAAGTCGGACGCTTAACCGACTGAGCCACCCAGGCGCCCCAGCACCTGGCTTTTAATTAACGCCAGTCCCGTGGAATTAACTGGCTGCTGTTGGCCAGGCAAAGGGAGAGCGGCTCTATGGCCAACCAGTGCGGCCTAGCTCGGAGAGAGCCCTCTGCTCTCTGGACGCGTGTGGTACCCCCTCAGCTCACAGAGGTGTTCTGTGCTCCTCCATCAGCACACCTCCCCCCCACCCCCCCCAGAGCTTCTCAAGGACAGTCCCCCGTCCCCTTTCTCTCCTGCAAGACCCTCCTTATCTCTACATTAAAAATCCTGAGGGCCGGAGTACCTGGGTGGCTCAGTCGGTTCAGCGTCCGACTTCGGCTCAGGAGTTCGAGCCCCACACCGGGCTCTGTGCTGACAACTCAGAGCCTGAAGCCTGCTTCAGATTCTGTCTCCCCCTCTCTCTGCCCCTCCCCTGCTCACGCTCAGTCTCTCTCCCGCTCTCTCAAAAAAAAAAAAAAAAAAAAAAAATTAAAAAAAAAAGGAAATCCCGAGGACAGAACTTTGTAGCAGCAGTGTTGGGGGCTGGAAGGGCGTTTGAGTGCCTGGTAACACTGGCTGAGGCCCTGGAATCCCCTGGAACCCCTGTGGCGGGGTCTTCTTTCTTGTCTGGTGCTGTGCCCCGCCCCCCACACCCACCCTGACCCTGACCCCGACCCCGGGGAGCCACCTCATGGGCTGGCCTCTCCCTCCCCCAAACAGGTGGCAACGAAACCACAAAGCACTCGTTTCCAAATCACGTATGGCTTCTTTGACCCCATCAAATAACTTTATTCACACAAACGTCCCTTAATTTACAAAGCCTCAGTCATTCATACACATTAGGGGGATCCACAGTGTTCAAGGAACTTAAATATAATGTATCATACCAACCCGAGTAAACCAAGTACAAAAAATAGTCATATAAAGTTGTTCACACGTAGGTCCTAGATTACCAGCTTCTGTGCAAAACAAGAAAATAAAGAAAAATAGATTTATCAACTAGTATTCGAAGCTAACTTTGTGCCTGGGCTACTTCGTGCCTCCCGCACCCCCAAATGAATGTGAAATCGCCCGCAAATGCTCCCCTGCTCTGCTGAAAGAGGTCCCTGGGGCACGAAGGATTTCTTTACAATGTTCCTGAACATTCCTTTCCTCTTGTGGCCTCTCGCGGAAAGTGGGGACCCCCTCCCCCCCGGGGCAACCAACGGCAGCTGGATTCACTTCTCCACGGGTGGCCGTGGAGGCAACCCTCATGTCTCACCTCCTGCTTTCCCTTCTGAGGGCATCGCTCTAGACAGGAGTCGAGTCCCTGCCCACCAAGCCCGGCAGGCAGGAGCAGAGACCGGCCCAGCGTCCCAAAGGCCCGGCCTCAGCCCCAAGCTTGGCTGTGGTCAGGCTGCCGGTTCCTAGGTGACTCCAGCAGTGCTGTGTCTGTCTGGGGGCCACCGGACAGGCCATAGAAGGGGAGAGGGGTTGGGGCAAAGCAATCGCCCAGGAGCCCCCGGATGTGTTTCGGGGGGAAGGGGTGGGGGGCGCGAGCAGGATCAAAGGTGAGAGGCGCACTTCGGGGGCAGGGCCGGAAGCCCAGGCAGCAAGGGGCAAGCTGAGGGCAGAGAGTTGGGGGGGGTCCCCTCCTTACGGGGTAGAGGCCCAACTCCTGCGGTCCCAAGTTTCCACAAGAGACTCTGAGGCTGAAACCCAGACATCCGTCCTATTAAGATCCGTCTTCTAAAAAGGTGAACTGCGACAGCATAGAAAGAACGTTCCTACCACGCCAGCTCTACCCTTTCTTAGAAAGACTCAAGCAAAAAATAACCTAACACTGGTTTTCTAGGAGCCAGCTGATATGTCAAGGAGCAGAGAACCTTGGAGGAAGGGAATGGTCGAGGCGGGGAATGTCCAGGGGGCAAGAAGGCTGCGAGGAAGGTGGTGAGTGGGTAGTCTTAGCACCGCGGGGTCAGGGTGCGCGCCCGGCCGTCTCTGCCCTCATTTGCTCTGGGACCACCCCTGGCAGTGCCGTAAAGGAGGCCAGGCCCCGTCGGGAGGCAGATCTCCGCCAGCGTTGGGCACGTTTCTCCTCCAGCTGTAAACAGGGTATTTCTCAAGTAAACATTGAACACACTTCCTCGGGAGGGCAGCCGTCGGGGGCAAGCCACGTCCAGGTGGGAGGAAAGAATTCCCACCCTCCTGTCCTGATGCCTCTGGGAAGAGAAGAGGCTAAGGCCCGGTCCTCAGTCCCCGGTGCCCAGAAACGGGTCAGGCGGAGCCGGTCTTGAGCAAACAGATGGCAGCATCCTCCTGGCTAGAGGTAAGAGGGAGGGGACCTGCTGGGGGGGTGAGAGCCAGAGTCTAGTCGGTGGTTCTTTTGTCCTCAGCTAAAGGACACCCTATGCCGAACACCCTATGCCTGGCCGCAACCCTCGGGGTGGGATGGGGCGAGGGGGCAGGGGGACCCTTCCTTCGTGGCTCTCTGTGGGCAGGAATGAGAGTGTGACAGACGGGCACGACACGGACACGGACACGGACAGGGAGAGGGATGCCGCGGGCTTCAGGCGGAGCCAGCAGGTCTGGTCAAGGGAGGGCAGTGGGATAAGGCACTATGATCTGTCTTGCTGAGTCCTTGAGCCGAGGGGGGAACTGAGCCCAACACCCACAGGGCTCAGGCCCAGAAGCTCCGTCCTCCGGGCTAACCTTTTCACAGATCCAAGAAGAGAATGACTGCTATTTTAAGGTCTGGAAACTCCTAGAACTTGGACGGGCCTTCCGAAGGCGGTGGCATGGAGAATGAGGTGCCCCTGAGCTGCTGCGCAGGTGGAGAGGATGAAAAGGCAGGAAGCTGACGGGTGGGGGAGGGGGGAAGGTGGCCGAGGAAGAGGATGGGGCTCCTCGGGTCCAACCCTAAGCTGGTCCACTGGCCGCGGGCAGAGCCGGCGCTCTCTTCGGGGTGGAGAGGCAGGCACTTGGGGCTAAGGAGCGGGCCATCCTGAGCCAGGGAAGGAGGCCCCGCCACCAAGCAAGGATCAGCTGAGTTCTGCGAGGGAAGGGCACGCAGAAGCCGGCTATCCCTACCAGGCCACCTGCCTCGTCCAAGGGCACAGACACCCTGGGACCTATAGGGGCTACTCTGATGCCAAGAGAAGTAACAAAGGGGGACCGCGGCAGCTCCAAGACCTCGCCCAGATGGAGGGAAGGGACCTGGGGAGAGAGGGGGAAAAGTCGAGCAAAAGGTAAATACCTTGTTAGGCCTGAGCCTTCACCAGGGACTTGAGGGCAGGGGCCACAGGCAGGGAGGGCTGGGGTCGAGTTCAGGGACTGTTTTTCCCATCCGTTCACATACAGAGACAGCAGCTCCCCGAGGGGAAGTGGGGGCCAGGCGACGGGCAGAGAAGGGGAGTGTGCTGTAATTAGGGACACTGCGCTGCCCAACCCCAAGGCGCCCGAGAGGAGACAGGAGGCAGGTGGGCACAACGGGTCTCACCAGGAAGGGAAGGGCCCGGCTTGCACCTGCAGCCCTGCTCCCAGCTGCCAACCACCTGCTGGGGGGGGGGGGGGTGGTGGGGAGCAGTAGGAAATGTGTTGCGGGGTTGCAGTCTGGGGGGTGGTGTCGTGTGGGTCTCTCCCAAACTCCCGGGGCCAAAGGACGGCTGCTTTGGGGTCGGGGGGGGGAACCCCCACCTTGGTCACACACCAACCCGAATGCCCTCCAACTACCTCCCCTATCGATCCTATGCTGGTTTAGAGAGAACAGAAAACAAACGTGACACAATTCCTTTCCCCTTCCCCCAACACCCTTTCCTGCTTGGCCGTTAGGGGGTGAAAAGCCTCTGAAGTGGCTCCAGCAGCTTCTGGGTGACAGGGACCACACGAGGCCAGTCCCCGTGCCCCTGCCAGGGTTCAGAAGCCCGAGAGGAGGGAGCTGCGAGAGCACTGCCAGAGAGCATGGACGGCCGGACAGACCACAGCCCGAGCAGACACTGGTGGTGAGGTCCACGGGGTGGCACTGGGGAAGCCTTAAGGTGGCAGGTCACAAACGGGCACCTGACAGCTGCAGGGGGTCTACCCCGTCCCCTTCTCTGCTCTCGGCAGGTCCCTTCTTTCCTCACCAGACACGCTTATGCTGAGTGGGGACCTAACAGTAAGTCCCTAGGGGTGAGGAAGATGGCACCTGACCCTGTCTCCGGCCGTGATACCACAGGCCCACACGCGGGGCACACCCTTCACGGGGAGAGGACAGTGGCAGGCAGTTCAGGACACCCTGTTCTTATGGCAATGGTCACAACGGGATCTCAGGGACTCAGGCAGTCTCTGTGACAACGGGGACGTTTGGCGGGCACATGTGGGAAGGGGATGATCCAGGAGGCAGGAGGTGACGGGCGCTGACCTCACAGGAGTGACAGCTGCCTGCGGAAGACCCGGCCGTGTCCCAGGTAGAGGTTTGGCACAATAGTTTTTTCCTGGGGCGGGGTGGGGGGGGGGGCTTCCTCAGGGGGGGAGGCCCGATAACAGAAAGGGAGGCCTTGCGGGGGGGGGGGGGGCGGCCCCCCAACCACCGGGAGGGGGGGGGGGGGGGGGGGGGGGGGGAGTCACCTCCATCCCCCCGCCTGCCCCCACCGCCCGCGAACTCCCACCACTGCGTGTCCTGGCGTGGCCCAGAGTTTCCAGAAGCCGAAAGAGAACAAACCCGCAGTTTGGACTTTCTTGAGTTCTCCTGCCCAAACCCTGTCTTCCTCTTCCAGGTGGTTCTTCGCCTCTGATCATTTCTAAGGCCCGAGGGCGAGCGAGGAGCAGCACGGCAGTGCCCGCGTCTGGTGGGGCACACGGAAGGACAGCCCGCAGGCTGCCTCCTGTCTTCACGCCCCCGTGGTGGGACCGACCCCCCGCCCCGCTCTGGGGAAGTGAGGTGTTGGAAGCAGAACCGGGGGATGGGCAAAACCAAGAAGACAGAGGGAAAATAAAGGAACAAAACAAAATAGCTCCCTAACCCCTTATAAAAATTAAAAATGAAATTTACACATATGCTTTGTCCGTGTCGTTTCTCCACAGCATTAGTTTCTTGCTCTTCTGAAGTCTTAATCGTTTAAATTAAAAAAAAAAGAAAAAAAGAAAAAAGAAAAAAAAAAGGACAAAAAATGAAGATTAAAAAAAAAAAAAAATGAAGCGAAACTAAAAGGGGAGGGGAATCCCAAACAAAAGCTTCACATTGTCGGAGATCCAGCTGTTGGGAGATCGCCAACCGACCAAGCCGTCACCTGCATGTTCTGCCGTCCTCTGTGTGAGACGTGATGAGACTGTGGGTCCCGAGGATCAACCTGGAGGACAGAAGACAGGGGATGAGTGGACACAAGGCTGGGGATTTAGGCTCCAGCATCCGACCACAGGACGGCAGGACCTGTCATGTGCTGGGGCCGGGGAGGTTCCTACATTCTCCCCCTGCTAGGGAGTAAATCTAGTTATGCTATAACCACCCTGCTGTAGGGACACATTATTCTTTCTTTCTTTCTAATCTTTTTTTAAATGTTTATTTATTTTTGAGACCGAGAACGGGTGGGGGAGGGGCAGAGACGGGGAGACACAGAATCCGAAGCAGGCTCCAGGCTCTGAGCTGTCAGCACAGAACCCCCACGCAGGGCTCGAACTCGTCAACCGCGAGATCATGACCTGAGCCCGAGTCAGACGCTCAACCCGCTGAGCCACCCTGGTGCCCCGAGACACATTATTCTTTCTCACAGAGGGAAACTGAGGCACAGGTTAAATTACATGAGTGACATCACGCACTGACCAAGGGGCAGGCCCTGGCCGGGAACCCAGGCTTGTGGGCTGCAGCTACAAATCCGATCACGAACTCCTTCCCTATGCTATTAGGAAGAGTTGCCACGGGACCCCAGCTGTCCGTCCCTGCAGGCCCTGGCCCACTGTCCTCCTCGTCCTGATTGTGCCTCGTGGCCATGCTCTCGAGTTGACTTACCCTATCTCACAGACAAGTGAGGTCCTGTATGAGGTCTGAGAACCTGTAGCCGAAGCTCTCAGGTCTCCGGAGGATACAGCATCCCACAGCCATGGACGAACAGTGGTGACTCAGGGCCGTGGTTTAAGAATGAGGTTCTGGAGCCAGAACCTGCAGTGGTGAACAGGTCCTGCCACTTGACCATGGGGTAGATTTATGTCCTCCGCCCTGTGGTCCCATCGCCTGTACCAAATCGCAGGCTATGATGAGGACCAAATGAACGAATACATGTGACATTAGAAACAGTGCCTGGGGTGCCTGGGTGGCTCAGTTGGTTGAGCGTCCGACTTCGGCTCAGGTCATGATCTTGCGGTTTGTGGGTTCGGGCCCCGCGTCGGGCTCTGTGCTGACAGCTCAGAGCCCGGAGCCTGCTTCGGGTTCTGTCTCTCCCTCTCTCTCTGCGTTCCCCCCACCCCCCCCACCATCTCTCTCTCCTTCAAAAATAAATAAACATTAAAAAAAAAGAAAGAAAGAAAGAAACTGTGCCTGGCCCTATTATGATTAGCTGTTGTTTGGGAACGGCCTTGGTGCCAGATCTCGGGAGCAAAACCAGCCACCAGCCTTTCAGGGACCTGTTTTCTTGGAGGCTGAGAACACAAGAGCCTACGGAGATTAGCCTTGGGCCAGCCCCTGGCTCCAGCCCGGCTGTCCCCGTCTGAGCTAAGCAGAACCCCGTCCTAGGCAGGCCGGGCACCCAGGGCAGCAACGCTCCATCTGTGTGGCACATGGCCTCATCTCGGGGTTTTGGAGTGCCTGCTCTCACCCTGAACAACTGAATCACACAAGTCTTCCACGGCACACTTGAAATCCCTCCAAATCCGCCCCGCCCCCCCCCAAGGGCCTCACTGTTGGATACGCTCTGTCCGGCCTGAAAGGTCTGCCCTCCCCGCCCAGCGCCCTGCCCACCGTCTTTTGCTGCCCGTGCAGCCCGACCACACAGGCCTGTCGTCCTCAGGTCCCAGGGAGATGCCTGGCTAGTCCTCACGAGAGGCCGTGGGGTCCAGCAGTTTTAGACAATTTGCTTCCTGTCAGCCTGTTTCCTCCTGGGCGAAATGGGGGTGTGGGGGGGGGGGTGCTTCTTTAAGGTCTGACTTGAATAAATGACTGTAAACTACCTTGCCCACGGTGGGAACTGACTTACTCCGTGAACCTGTCCTCCCCTCGTTGCTGGCCAGAAATCGCTAATGTGTGAGATCTGAGCAGGTTGTAGTCCTGTGACCACCAGAACTGCTCCTAGCTGTGGGTGAGGGGAGCAGGGGAGTCCCTGCTGGAGAAGTGCACGGGCGCCTTCTGGAAAGCCATCTGGCCATGTGTTCTCAGAGCTTCAGATGGGTGTAAGACCTCTAGACCCCAAAATTCCACTTCTAGACCTAGTTTAACGGATCATCTTAAAACATGAAAAGGGCTTTACGAATAAAGATGTTCACTGGAGTGTTATTTAAATTTTGACGCAACAACCCACAAATCCAAAGACAAAAGATTGAAGCCAATGATCCATCTACTCAGTGATATAATTACAGAGGAAATAAGGCTGTGTGGCGTTTTGAACATACTTCCCAGGGTTAAGAAAGAAGCAGGTTACGAAGTTCCGTGGCAGAAGGTACGGCCATCACTGTGCAACAACCAAAAACCTCCAAGTGGATGGAAATTGGCATGAAATACGTCGAAACGTGGTACTTGTCACAGGTGTGTTTTTTTCTACCCCCACTTAGGAGCGAGGACACATCGCGTTTTCATGCTTTACTTTGTGATGGGAAAAATCGCGCACTCTAACGGGTAAGAAAAGCGGGCAGCCCCCAAGGAAGGTTGGGGAGGAGCAGCCCAAGACGCCAGACCCAGGCTCTTTTCTGGGCTCTTCCACACACAGTGCACGGCGAGAAATTGCCACATCTGTCAGGTGCGGTTAGACCGTGCAATTCCTCCTCTAGTTCAAGGCGAGGGAGGGGGCTCCCGGGGTCTGTAGATGAGTCAAGTGGAGAGTGCATTATAAAGGCACTTTTCGGAAAAGTATTTGATCTGGAAGAAAACACTGGACTTCTCAGCCCCAACCTTTTCCTCTGCTGCCTCTGCTTCCCTGCAGTTAGGTTCCCTCAATCGACAGCAACAAATCCACTGGCGGGTCTGGTATCCCAGTTTCTGACTTGGAAAAATAAAATCATCGTTAGCACACCCTGGGATGATGTAGAAGCCACCTCAAACTCTGGCTTTATTCAGCCGTGCCCGCTGCCTCCCGGCCCCATGCTTTCAAGATGAAGCAGAGCAACCAGCAGCCAGGGGGCGGGAGGGCTTGGGGGGAATCTCACCATCCAGGACATCCTAAGTCCGTGTAAAATAGGACAAGAAAAGCCCGGGAAATTGTAGGCTCGTGTGTGATCTCCTAAGATACTCTTTGGGACCAGTGACGACCAGTTTCAACCCTGCCTTCCTCCCTCCCCTGGCAGGATGCAAGCTGAGGACAACCTGCTCGAAGGGATGCCCATCAGCAGAGAGGTGGCCCATGGCAGCAGCAAAGCAGTGGTTGAGGAGGCGGAGAGATTCAGAACCCGGGACTCCCTTGTACACACTGAACGAGCAGAACCAGAGTGTGCCCATGGAAGGTCAAACCAACAGCACAGCTCTCCGCAAGCGCTCCCGAGACACCAGCGTGTAATGACTGCTGTGATCACCGGGTCCCCTGCCAGGAAGCCAGGCGGACATTTCCCACCGGCTCCTCCCCCCTCCCCCTGCTTTGGCACTGGGTCTGGTCCTCCCGGTAGGAGGTCCCAGGGTGGCCTAGAGGTCAGGGTCTGCTTCTTCCCCGGGGCAGCGGTGGAGGGGGGGGGGGGGGGGGGCAGGGACAATGAAAGTAAGAGGGCTGTCTTCCAGGAAGAGGACCTTGGCTTTGGGTTTCTCTCCCATCTCCCATGACAGAAGGTCCTCCGACCCTCTTATGGAGCCAATGGCAGCGGCCACATCAGAACACAGGATCTGCGGTCACGAGTGGGAATGGCTCAGACCACCCAGTTCTGGGTTAAAGCAGCAGCGGACCCTCCCGGGCACCTGCTGGAACAACGAATGGGCCCCCGGGCTTCATCCTAGCAGACGTCAGACCCAGCTCCCTGACTGCCCCTTCCGTTCTCAGCTTCACCCAGGGGCTGCCTCATCCCTCCCAGTGGAAAGCTTACCTCTGACCACAGAGCCCTCTTGGGAGGAGGCTGGGGCACAACGAAGAGTCGTGTGTGATTAACCTACAGATAACGTCAGCAGCACACTGAGCCGTTCGCCTCCCTGGCCATCTCATTCGGTGAGGGTGACTGCCCCATTTTAACAAGGGAACGGGCCCAGAGAGAGGCCACAGTTCACCCCCCCCCGCCACAGAGCTGCTGAGCAGCAGACGTGGCACCGAATCCAAACTTCCCCAGTGTCCCTGCCCGGTCTTTCCGCTCTGATGGTCCGCACTTGGTGCTCCCAGAGCTGCCTGGCCGGTGGCTTCCGACAGCCCGGGTCTGCGATGGTCCTGGGTCGGGGGGAGAGGGGCCGGTGATCCGGGAAGGCGTGTTGGCAAATCCCGCGCTTTCTTATTTCGGCTCTCGGATGAGGGCCCCTCAGCACATCCAACCTTATTTCTCTGTACTTATCGTAACAGCAATCACTCACGGGGCACTAACATGCACACGCTACGGGTTTTGTAGGGAACAACCTATCAAGGCGGTGTTCAGCTCTCTTACACTGCTACCCGGCGTGTCCCCTCGCGGAGCCCTCAGCCAACCACCCGGTGACGCAGGACCTATCGTCACCCGGTTCCAGGGAAGCTCAGAGAACAAGGACTGTACGGCGAGGGGGGCAGGAGGGGAAAGGGTTTGGGCCTAGGTCGGCCTCCCCTGCCCCCCCCCCGCCAGCTCCTGCTCATACCATGTCACGGTCACGGGAAATCCCTTCCTGGAGCGACCGGAGCTTACGTGGAGCTTAAAACCCACGTGATCCCTTCATCTACGGACACGGTCACCCAGGAAAGGGTTCACGGACGGCCTGGCTCAGGTACCGCCGCACAGGCCTGGGGTCTAGAGCACATCACGGGATGCGGTGTTCCTCTGCCAGCAAAGCGGCTGTCTGGTCTGATCAAGGAGACCGGGGAGCAAAGTGCTCCCGTTAATGCCACCAGCAGTTTGGACAACGGAAGTGGGGGGGGGGAGCGTGGTGGCAGTGAGGATGACGGTGCAGGATGGATGGGCTCCCACGTCCCCCCTTCCCGCCCCCCAGGACGCAGACGCGGAACACCCGGGTGACGAGGGGCCTGTCCCGTACTCCAAAGGTGCGGCCTTCCTACTCTGTTGATGTCAAAAGGTCATGTTTTGATGGAACCAGTTGGGACTGGTTGGTGATCCCCCAACTCCTATACTCCGCCTCCTCCTTTCAAACTGCACAGGGTCCTTCAAAATGCGCAGGTCTGGGAGCCGCAGGATTTAAAAGCCTCCAGGAGCCACGCCTACGTTTTAACTCCGTGTCTTCACTCAAATGCTCTATCGGGGAAACAGCACAGGCTGAGGTGGGCGGTCCTGGGTTCAAATCCTGCCTCTGCCGCTTACCAGCCATTTTTAATCATCTGAGCCTCCTTTTTCCTTACTGGCCGATGGGGTTTACCCTTTCAGGGTCTGCCACGAGGATTCAAGGGAACTGCCCGCCCCAGCACTCGCCACCGGGCGGGACACCGTGTTGTTAGCTGTGTTAATGGTCACTGCGGTTCTCAGACCCAACTGTACAGCTTATCCAGAGATGGGGCTTAATTCAGGAACTTTCTGCCCCATAAGTTCCATATGGAGATGTAACATGAAGGCAGCGGACGGAGTAGTGGAGGAGAGGGGGGCTCTCCAAGCACCTTCTCTGAAAGCGAGCCCCTGCCTCAAGGAGTGCCAGCGGGCAAAGGTACCCTTGGCACCCTTCAACCTGCTCAGGCCTCAAGATGGGAGTTTTAATGTTTATTTTATTTTTTGAGAGAGAGAGAGACAGACACACAGAGTGCGAGTGGGCGACGGGCAGAGAGAGAGAGGGAGACACAGAACCTGAAGCAGGCTCCGGGCTCTGAGTTGTCAGCACTGAGCCCAAAGTGGGGCTCGAACCCACAGACCGTGAGATTGGACACTTAACCGACTGAGCCACCCAGGCGCCCCTCCTCTCATCTGTTCAACAGAAAAGGAAACCATCTGGTTGGCAGGCCCATACACTAAACACAGCACAAACTCAAACTGCAGTGTTAAGAACTCAACTCTTACCCAAGTTCTCCCCGCAGTCCGGGGTGGTGGTGTCACCATGGAGTTAATGATGCCTCTGACACGCTACACACCATGCAAGGCCTCATCAGTAATGTTTCCTTTGCCCCCAGCGAGGGGCCACGTAGGAACCGTCTCCACTTTACAGATGGGCAAACCAAGGCTCAGGGATTCGTTTTCAGCCTATCATATGCCACGGAGGCACCAGAGGCAAGAGGACAGCAGGGTCACAGAGGGGCAGTCCCCTCCCAAGTAGGATCAGCTTCAAACCAAGTCATTCCTCACTTGTTTAATACACCAGAGCCGCTAGCTTTTCTCCTATTCAGCAATCGACATGCCTGCCCCACTTCAGCGGCCACGGCAACACCGTCTGTCCCCTCACTGGCAGAGGGACCGAGGCCAGGAGCCAAGCTTTCTGACGTACCATTTATCTAAGGCTTTGTTAGCAACCGTGGGGCTCGGAGCGGGGCTGTTCCACTAGGGAAAACCTTGCCACGAGTGGCCCATGGCACAGCACACGGGCGGGGTCCTGGCATGCGTTATGGTCTCTGAGCCCCGACCCGGAGGCCCAATGGAGGCGCCAAGTTTAGAAGCAGGTGCCGAACGTGGGAGAAGATAGATCATTCGTGGAGCATACTGTTACAGAGTGGCAGAGGGCTGGTGCTGTGTCGAGGGTCTGGGCTTTGAGGGAGAAGATCTAAAATGGACACCCCACCTTTTCCCATTACTAGTTGGGGCCCCGGAGCCTCGGTTTTCTCAACTTACAACGTGGACGTGCCCGCCACGCAGGGTGTGCATCTGGTGGCGGCATGGGTACACGGGCACGGTGGGGGGTGCGGGAGGTCACGGATATGCGGGGACGGCCGCGTGAGACCACACCCCAAACCAAAACCTCACGGCACCACCAGCTGAGGCAAAAATGCCTGGCAAGGCGACCTGGCTTCAAGTCAGCCCTCTCTCGAGGGGACAGCCTCCTTTCTGCTTGGGGCCTCAGCAAGTGCTGGTCTGGCTGCGTCTTCCCCTGGCCCTCAACCTGCCCCCTCGCTGTCCCGAGACCACACTCACCCTTCCAGGCCTCTTCCACATGCTTCCTCCCGGAGGCCCCAGTCCCTGCGCTCCGGCGAGCAGACACGGAGGGACCACAGACCCCCACGAGCCAAGCCGTTGTGCTCCCCTCTTTCCACCGCTAACCCCAAGCTGCCTTAAAGGACATGACCGTCCTGTGCTTCTCCTGAGCCTCTCGGGCTGCCAAGCCCAGAAGGAGTCCAATCCTGGCTGATGCACAGGAACCGGGAGTTCACACGAGGCAGTAAGAGAATTAATTTACAAACTTCACAGAATCATTCAGCGTGACAAGATCTTAACGCGAAAATAAGGTTATGAAATCCCTGCCTGTAGTTGGGGTCCCACTGAACGTCCCCCACCAAGCTGGGTCAAGAGAGATGCTCGCCCTCACCTTGGAACACCGGGCCACTTGTCCAGGCTCCAGCAGGTGGCAAGGCAGGAGCTGGGATGCTGCCTGTGCAAGCGGGCCACACCATGTCGTCCCCACATACCTTCCGAGCTGGGTGGAGAGACCAGGCGCACGGGGATGAAGGGTTTCCCCGACATGACATCGCCTACCCGTTACAGGACCGGGGGGCTCCCCGGCCGATTTCGGCCCTCTCCCCCATCCCCCTCCCTTACTGCCCTTCTGTTCAGTCTAGAGAGGGAAGCCTGAAATCCAGGGGTGGCCACCTGGAAAATGCAACAATGCTCAACGACGCGCCTTAGCCGGCCAGGGAGGGGGTGGCGGTGAGCCGGCCGGGGTCCTGTCGGGCAGGGCGGACACCCACACTACACTCGAAGCACGCGGGTTGTTGCAACAGGTAGTGGCAGGGCGGAGAGGGGCAGGGCAGCCTCCCTCCCTCCCGAGGAAGCAAACACCAGCTCTCCTGCAGCCAGCGGCCCACCTCTGTCTCAGAGGCCACCTGCCCTGTCTTCGGCATCCTCTTTACCCACTCATGCGTGTCCGGAGGAAGCAGCCCCAGGAATTCTGAAAGGCAAACCGTCACCCAGGCTGTAACGGGCACAAACCCAACTACAGGAATTTACTCTTGTGCTGCAATCCACTAAGAGACACTAAGGTAAAATGCGGAAAAAATGATACAGGACCTTGCCTGGCCTTGGGAACCCATTTCCGCTCATCTAGCTTTCCCTGCTCTTTGCCAAGGACCTCATTTCTTCCTGGGCCACCAGGGCGCTTGGGAGCAGGGCAGGGGTTCTAAATCTGGGGTCCTTGGAACTCCAAGGATGCACGGGGTCTGCAAATGCCCTGAAGCCACATGAAGTATCACAGTGCGTGTCAGTCCTGGGCCTTTTTCTGGAGGGACAGCTCCAACACTCAGATTCGGAGAAGGGCCCGCGATGCAAGGAATCTTGAGAGCCATGGGCACCTCTGCGGGCTCCCTATCTATCAGACCAAAAACTCTAAGCAGAAAGCAATGCTGGAGGGCTTACTGGGGTTCCCCACCGCACAGGTGAGCACGACAAGCCAGGCCGGGGCTCAGGGCTGCAGGGCGCGCTGCTGGGGGGCAGGCTCCAGCTTTACTGTGCCAGAGCCCTTCCTCCAGGTGGGCTGGGGAAGATCCCCTCCCTGCAGATGTTTAAGGCAAACCACAGACTCCTCTTTTTTTAATTTTCTTAATGTTTATTTATAATTGAGAGACAGACAGAGACAGAGCACGAGCATGGGAGGGGCAGAGAGAGGAGACACAGAATCCGAAGCCGGCTCCAGGCTCCGAGCTGTCAGCACAGAGCCCGACGCGGGGCTCGAACCCACCAACCACGAGATCATGACCTGAGCCGAAAAGTCAGTCGCTTACCCGACTGAGCCACCCAGGAGCCCCAAACCTGAGACTCTTAGAGCGGACAAAGGCTGTGGGGAGGAGACAGGCTCTGTGCCCAGTCAGCTGAGCTCGATCGGTGGCCCACTTACCACAGTGAGGACACACACTGTCGCGGCAACAGCTGGCAGGGCCTGGTTTGCTGAGCGAAAGGGGAGCGGGCAGAGCTTGGAGCCAAGATGGCGAGCGGCTGCAAACAGATGGCAGCCTCATCCCCAGGGTGTCAGCCAGGTCGTCCAGGGCAGGGAGCGTTTCCGCATACGACGCAGCCAGCAGGTACCATGGAAGCTTGCAGACTCCGAGCCCGGGACGGATTACAGCAGTGTTCCTGTCGTCACCGCTGTGGACTTGCTGAAGTGTTTCAAACCTTCCCATTCATCCAAGTGCGCGGCCCCAAAGCGTGCCAGATGCCCAAATGGAAGTATTTTAATTTTTAAAAAATGTTTTATTTATTTTTGAGACAGAGAGAGACAGAGCATGAGCAGGGGAGGGGCAGAGAGAGGGAGACACAGAATCCAAAGAAGGCTCCAGGCTCTTAGCTGTCAGCACAGAACCCGACGCGGGGCTCGGACTCACAAACCACGAGATCATGACCTGAGCCGAAGTCGGACGCTCAACCGACTGAGCCACCCAGGCGCCCCCCTCAAAAGGAAGTACTGGCAAGACCCAAGAGTCGGACATCTGGAAGGTTCTCTGGTGACCAGCAACCACAGGACTGTACCCCGCATCACCCCCACCTGGGTCCAATCTGAGGATGCAGACCCACTTAAAGCCAGTCTTCCTGGCCTTGGGAAGTCACCTCGGGAGACCTCAGGAGCCGGGGAACACCTGACCTGGTAGACAGGTACCAGCTGGCGCTCCAGATGAACTAAGGGGGAACTTTCTGTCTGCAGAAACAGCCCTGGTAATTGGCAGTCGGCTACAGGGACACCCTAACTAATTCCCCTCCTCAACTGATTAAGCGTGGGGATGAAACGATCGCTGCCAAGGGCCTCAATCGGTCCCCGAAGAGACTGAGGTACAGCTGTGGCTGCTGTGATGAACAGACAAAGGGCTCCGGGGAGAATTCTCCTCGCTGGCCCCCTACCAGGAGGAGATCTAAGGTGCGGGCACAGCTAAAGGGAAGAGGTGGTTCTTCCATATGGTGATGGGACAGTTGGTGGTTATAAAAGGCAAGACTCCGACGAGGTCATGCCCACAGTGGTCTGGGCAAAAGGAGACCATGTGGATTTCTGGCTACAGCCACCAGGCGGAACGAAGCCCGGCGTGCCCAGGGGAACTCACTGGGGCCACTTGCTAAGGGGCCTGGCGCTCTCTCAGCGAAAAGAAGAGCCCTGCGGATCACTAGCGGAAAGCCACGTGAAAACGAATGATTAGCCCGTACGGATTTGGCGAAAACAAACAGGCAGATCGAAGGCCAATGCACCGAGCTGTCGGTTAACCTAGCTCTCCCCATGTGCTACGACTTGCGTCGGGCCCTTCCTGCTTCTCGTGCATGGAGTCTTTGCAACAGCGGACGGTGAACGGCCGTGTCCAACGGGTACCACTGAGCAGACGGGAAGTGGGGACCCAGAGAAGTTAGGGGACTTGACCAAAGTCACCCAGCTAGGAAGCGGGAGGGCTGCAATTCAAACCTAGATTTATCAGCATACCAGATCCCCAAGCAGGTGCCTTCCTGGCACGAGCGTGGAAGCACCGGGCTCCCGATGGCTTTCCCGGGTGTGGCCTCATCGCCCTTCATGGGCTCAGAAAAGGGCTGTGCCGTCGTCTCGCACCTTCTGGAGGCTGGCACGGTCGGGTGTGGCATCTCCTCCCTCCCCCTGTGCGGACTGGCTCATCTGCTGAGAGTAATGCAGCCTTGTATACAACCACTGCCACCCACCCCCACCTTTTCTCCAGGGCGAAGGTCACCCTCCTTAGGTTGACATTCAAGGCTCTCGGCAACTTCACGCTATTTCGCTCTCCCACTGCACCGCTGTGTGAACCAACCCAAAGACCCGCTCTTGACACAGATTCTCAATGTTCTCATGCGGTGTCCCTTGCTGAGAACACCCATCGGCCCTCCTTTCTTCAATGGCTACCTTAAGTCACAGGTCCCACGTGTTGCCATTACCCACTTTCTCAACCAAAAGCCAGTGCTACCTCTGCTGAGCTCCCAGGAGCACTGAGCACCGGGCCGCTAGACTTGCTAACGTGACCTGTCTTCAGAAGCGGGTGGAAAAGAGCAGAGACACCTCTAACCCTGGAGGTGGCATTTGCTAGCCACGTGGCCAGTGGGGCAAGTCACTTCCTGTCTCTGGAGTGGAAAGGACGCCATACCCAGGACGCACGTGCGGTTTTAACAAGATAATAAACATAGTGGGAGAGTACGAAGTCTGGCCAACGGCATGTGCTCAGTAAGTGAGTGAGAGAGAGAGAGAGAGAGAGAGAGAGAGAGAGAGAGACAGAGCCCCCCACCCCCTGCCCTCACGCCTTACGATAATAATAAAGACTCCAGGCTGTACCAGGCCTGTTCCTATACAGAAACAAATACAGCAAAGGCAAGGCCACCAGTTAGCTGTGAAAGCTCTCAGGAAGCATGTGTAAAGGAGTAAAGAAATGGACGGTTCCAGGGAAGGAGATGTGAACAGGTGGGGCCAGCTTCTACCCTGTGCCCCACGTGTCTTCTACCCTGTGCCCCACATGTCTTGAAAACCAAGGCGTCTGGGGACAGCTGAAGGACTGACTTTGAAGCCTCTTTCCCCGTGGCAAGTTCAGGCCATGGGGCCGCCCCGCAGCTCTTGGTTCTTGCACAGACATGCCCGAAGGCAACTGAGAGCAGAGGACTCCCCCGCACCTTCTCCCCCTGTACTCCTGTCCTTAACCCAAAATAGAAAGTAGTTCCCAGTTTACAAATTAAAGTAGCTCTCAAAATCAATTTTATAGCCAGCAATCATGGTCCTGATGTTATATAACCACACACACACACACACACACACACACACACACACCCCACAAAGAGCGAGATGCCAGCGCTAGAAAGCTGCTCTCTGGCAGAACCAGCAGCCTGCCCATGTGACAGGACGCTGCACAGGTTTTCAGCTCTGAAAAAGCAAAAGTAAATACAAAAAACAACAAAACGCTATGTTCTTGGGACATAATTATAGCAGAGTGCATATGCAAATCAAGACAGAAGAGCCAGACACATCAGTCACCTAATGAGAAGCTGATTACAAAAGAACAGATCACAGGAAGGCACGGTGATCAAACGAGGGCTGCGAAGGCAGCCTCGGGTCTCAGGGGGGCTCTCGGGACTCAAGAAGGTTTCCCGTGTTTAGCCCCAAATTTGGGATCCAATGGCACCCCAAAAAAGACCCAGAAAATCACATACAACTTACCAGATGCCTGTCTAGAGGAGAGAGGATGGGTTTACGGCCACACCTCCAAGATATATCTGTGTATTTTCCACCCCCCAGAGCCCCTCTCCTCCTGCAGGTTCACGGTCTCGTACATGGCTCTGACCCCCAGCCCAGAGATTCACGGAGCCACCCCTACCTTCGTCTCCCTCATTCGGTCCACCTGCAAGCCTCCGGTGATTTCCAAATGCACCTTGAATTCACTCTTCCCCATCCCATGCACCATCCACCCTAACCTGGAAACTTGACTTCCCAGTTGCCCACCCTGTCCCACCCGAGTCTGGACTTGCCCTCTCCAACCCTGGGCACAGAGCCACAGTGCTCCTGTAAACATGGAAACCGATGGTTACCGGTGCAGGGACTTACAACCACCTCCAGAGCCTCACAGATCAGGCTCCTGTCTCCTTCACCTGCCCCTACCGATTCATTGCCCCCCTGCCTGGTAGACAGCTCATTCCTCAGGTCTCAGTTTCAATGTCACCTCCTCTACAAGACTTTCTCAGACCGCCTCGGGCAGGTCCCCTATCTTCTGCTATTTCCTCTACCCGTACATGCTTGAAATCGTAGCTCTAGTTTTCCTTTAGGACCTGACTTGTCTCTCAAACCATGGTCCAAGTACCTGGACGGTGGGGACCAGATCTGAGCTGTCCCCGATATACTGCAACACCTACAGGCTATCAAGGAATTTAACGGGGGGGGGGGGGCGCCTGGGTGGCTCAGTTGGTTGAACGTCTGACTCTTGACTTCGACTCAGGTCATGATCTCATGGTTCATGAGATCGAGCCCCCACATCAAGCCCATGCACTGACAGCACGGGGCCTGCTGGGGATTCTCGCTCTCTCTGCCCCCCCCACCCCCACCCCACATCTCTCTCCCTCTCAAAATAAGCAAACTTAAAAGAAATTAAAGAGCCCCTCTGGGGTGTGTGTTTTCTTTTTATTGGTGGGGGCAGGTGGGAAGCATGTGAACGCACACACATTCTGACACTGCTTCTAGCTGTTACCGGTGTGGCCAAGAATTAGTATGGAAAGACAACAGAACCCAACAGCTATGGAGTGGCTAACGCATGCCTAGCATTCCTAGGCTAGCTGTATATTAATTTTCCTTTTAATCCACATGCAAACCCTATAGGGGACGTGCTAGCAGGCCATCTTATAAATGAGGGCTCCAAGGCTCAGAGAGGTGCCGGAGGTTTAGCCAGACTGAGGTCAGGGATTAGCTTCATCTCCATGGCCCAAGCTGGGCACAGAGCAGGGGCTCCATGCGCGCCTGGGGGACGAACAAGTGAAGGTTTGGAGTCAGGATTCAAAGCCACGTCTAAGACTCCACTTAGACGTCTAAGCCCTCCCTGCATATTGTTGCTCCCCCATTCCCTCGGTCCAGCTGCCTCTCAAATTCCCCCCCTTTCTGGAAGGGCGATCGCCCGTCCTACCACAGAGACCTCACAGGGCGCCGTATTCCCCTGGCGGTACTTGCTGGGGATCCTCCCAAGAGGCCCACTGTATTATTATGGCTCAGCAGTCTAGTCTCCCAGGGCCACGGAAGCCCACGGAGAAGTTCAATTATTTCCTTTCTCCTCCCAGGAGCAGGTGGCTGCAGGAACTCAATCTCATCCTAAGGACACTTGCACAGAGGGAGAAACCGACAAAGAATCGGGAGTCTTGAGTCCTGGAAACTCCTCCACCTTGGAGCCCACGAGTGCGCCAGGGCTGAGGGAGCGGGAGAGGGGGGCCGCCAGCGGTCCTTCAGCTGCCCTGGTTTTCTGGATGAGGAAACCACGGCCCACAGAGAAGTGCCTTGCCTGAAGTCCCAATGCTAGGTAATTATGGAAGGCAGAGACAGGATCAGGACCTGGTGGGGTCCCTCCTCCTAGTGCTTAAGCCTAAATCTAAGCTTTTTGAGGGCAAAAGGTTAAGAGGCAAGGTGCAACAGACGGCAAGGTAGGCAGGCTGTGCTGTAGCCCTCTTTTGTGCGGCCCGCTCGCAATCCTGAGTGGGCATCAACTTCACCCAAAGGGCTTGCCCAATACCGCTCCCTGGCTTCCAGCTCCATAGGACCGAAGTGGGGCCAGAGATCCGCATTCTAACAAGTTCCCAGGGGATCCCGCCAGCCTCGGGACTACACTCTGAGAAGACTGGTCACTAATGCCGTGTGTGCTGGGGCGTGGGAGCTCGTGAGGGGTGGCGGGGAGGAGTGTGGCAACAGCTTGTCAATATCTTCAAGTCCACGGGATAGAATCTCGATCTATCAAGTAGGAGACTTCTTACTTATGTCATTCGCAGTTCCTGCCACTGCTGCAATGGAAGCAACCTTTCGGACCCTGGTTAAAGCCTACCCAAGGCCACGTAATCAGGCTGCAGACCCTGAAGACTCACATCTGGGTCTGCCTACGGCACCACCAGCTTACGCCCAACTCCAGGACACTCTAGGAGTGGGCGGGACGCCAGAGTTCCAGAACAGCTGTCCTACCTCCACAGGGCTTCCAAAACACTGGGCTGGAGCGAGGTGCTCTGCCGAGGTTCCTCGTGCTACACCTGGTTGGTGCCCCTGCCCTGAGCATCTGAGGGGCAGGGGAGAGGGGTGGATGTCTGGATCCCATCAGCGGGGACATCTGGATTTCAGCTTAGGCAACTGGCCTAACCTCCCAAACAATTTTTTTTTTTTTTCTAGAAGGTAAAAGCCACTCTGTTGTTTGTCTGGGGTGTGGTATACTCACCCTCATTTCTGTTGCCCCATGCGAACCAAGGGTTCCTTCCAAACATTCGTCAAACCGAGTATGCAATCTGGTTACTAACAACAAATGAGTCTTTACTTGTGACTTCCAGTTCTCCTTATGTCTGCGCGAGGCTGGGCTGGGCCGCGAAGGCCCACGTACTCTGCCAAGATCTGACTGCATCGTACTTCCAGCCCAGGCCTCAGATGTGCCCTAGACCAGAGCCTTCTGGAAGGACATGTCTGAGACATGTCTGAAAAAAGCAGAAAGGAAAAAACAGCAACAACAACAAAACCAAAAGGGTGCTGCCCATGAGATTTCAGGGTTTCCTTTTTCCAGAAGGATGGACGTAAACGCAGAACGAGTCCACTGGAACGAGTCCATCGTTCTGACTTTCCCATTGGAGCAGCTGGCCGATGCCAAAATCCCACATCATATACCAAAGCTGACCTGCTCTCCATCACTGCTACAGTACCAACCAGGCCTTGGAATGACGAAGAGCCAAGGTTTACCACGCGGCAGGTTACCTGCCCAGGTGCCTTCCAGGCTCCTTTTTTGCAGCCTAGGAAAATAGAGGCATTTTCATCTTCCTCACTATGCCCTATGGTGTGCCTGGGTGGCTCTAATCCATTCCTCCCGAGTCCCTAGACATCATTTTCTTTTACAAAGAAACAAAACACAGAAATCTGACCTGTGTATGATGCAGGCTGAGTTATAGCTTTCCCCTGGCACCTCTAACTGAAAGTGAAATTCCTTTAAAGTTGGGAAATTCATTGCAGTATTTTATGGTATTGATTTATTTTAAACTTGGCTGGCAGTTTTAAGGCCTGCCATGCCTCTGAATCCCAGAAATGCTGGAGGAGGTCTCCATTTCCTTTGATTCGGTAAGACCACAGAGGACTCACTAGTGGAAATGAAAGGAAGGGCTGCGATACTGTATGTTGCTGCCCTAGTTTATCAAGACAGCACCCTGGGCGTTCTCCCCAGGTCCTGGGTCCACAGCGCATCTCTGGTTGGGATTTCGCTACCAGAACCGTATCCTCTCTCCTCGCCAGCTGGGTCCTGTACCCAACAAAGCCTCGGTAAAGCTAAGGCGAGTTTCTGGCAAGCCCTGAGCTGTGACCTGCTCGCTTATCACCTGGTTTACAAGGTGCCTCTGAATTTGCCTTCGGGAACTAGCTCAAGGTACCACCTCCTCCGGGAAGCACCCCCTCCACTCTCTCCAGGCTTCCTATAGCTCTCCGGAGCCACAGTGACCACAACTAAGCACCCGTGTCTCATCCGCGCTGCCACACGGGTCAACTGCCAGGGGGCAACACTGGAGGCCATACGATCGACACCAAATGTGACGTGGCCCCATTGAGAGGCACCAAATGAGGACATCCTCTGCTTTAGTCAAGATTTAATAAATGCACTGGAAGTTTTGTCGGGGAGAAACCCAACAACCACTGCCATTTTGCCTCAACTGCCCAGGCTACTTCCACTTTTACTTGGGACGGGTTTCCACCAGGATACCTGGCAGATGGAACGGGCAACAGGTTGCTTCGGGTCATGTCGGAGCCCCTTCCGCACACTGATGCCACAGACGGTTCCAGCACTCCCTCAGCGCAAGCGCCCTCCTGGCGGCCATCAGCGGCAGTGGGCTTCGGGTCTCCCACGGTCCAACCTTTGGCTAATTCTCACTTCTGCCTGCTCATGTGGCCTCTGCCTACCGCTCCCCGACCCCTGGTTAGGTGGGTGCCTCCCGTCTCCCAGCCTCGCCTCCCCTGCCCACGTTGGAGGCCGCGGCGGTGTGATACAGGAGGCATCCACACACAGGTGAGGTCACCCGAAGGGGCGGGTGGCGTCCAAGATCGGCTGTCAGACTGAACGCTGCCCACGGGCGGCACCGTGCACGAATGCCTTAGGGGTCGCTGGTGCGGTGCTGCTTGGAGAGGGACCCTGTCATCTGCCTGAAAACGTCAACCCATCGAAAGCCGCTTTTGAAGAGGCTGCAGGAAGCAGAATGGAGCAGTGAAACCTCCGGTCGGACACCCTGCTTTGAATCCTGGCTCTCAACACTTAGTAAAAGTGGTTCTCTGCTTCCTCAACTGCAGAAGGACGGCCGCCCGGGACAGGTACGCAGGTGCTATGGGCTGATTATATACAGCGTCCACTATAGAAAAGATGTGGAAAGTATTTAATTCAGAGGTGAGGACAAAGGACAAAACCTCTGCTCAACACCAGTCAGGGGCCCCTCAGAGCAGGTTTTGATAACCAGGGGCTATGATCATTGGTAGGAGTGCCTGTGTCCTGGAGTGGGGGGCAGGAAATGGGACTTGGAAGGACCCCAACCATCAGGCAGGCCCGCTTACAGCTGGATGATTACAAAAGCGATTTTGCTGTGCGCTGCC
This sequence comes from Panthera uncia, assembly GCF_023721935.1. Classification (NCBI taxonomy): domain Eukaryota; kingdom Metazoa; phylum Chordata; class Mammalia; order Carnivora; family Felidae; genus Panthera; species Panthera uncia. The sequence continues at coordinate 28,318,737 of NW_026057578.1, read as the reverse complement.
CAAAGGGATGCCGTCTGGGCTCAGAGGAGCCAAGGATGCCAGGGAGGAGCAGAATGTGAGGAACAACAGCCCTGGGGCAGGCCTGTCCCCTCACTGAGGCTTTGATGTCCTGAGGAGCTTCAAGGGACAGATTATCCCTGGGGGCCACCAGCCCCATTACATAACCCACAGCTCAGCTTAGCTTCCTCCCGTTGATACAGCTGGAGCCGGAGCAGGGATGGCGACAGCAGGGGCAGAAGCCAGCCCCTCCCAGGGAACTGTCTGGTCTCACAAACACCAGCCTTTGTGACCTGGGGGAGCCTCCAGAAAACATGAGTGGACGGACCAGGCCCTGCGGCCTCCCTGTAAGCTGGTACCCAGGGCTGCCAGGTCCTCACAGTGAAGGCTGAGCTTTAATTTCCAGGGGAAAGGAGAAGCGAACCTTCTGGATCTTTGCTGCCGACCCCTGCACTCTTACGCAGCCCCACAGTCCCGTGGAGTGCGAGTGGGGAGATTTCCATTTTACAGACGGGGACTCAAGAGAGGCTCAAGACTACAGATCTCCTTGGATCAAAGGATTGATAAACACCCACTCAAATCTATTCCCCTTCCAGTGAGCTCTCAATTTTAATGTTTTTATTTATTTTTGAGACAGAGAGAGACAGAGCATGAGCAGGGGAGGGGCAGAGAGAGAGAGGGAGACACAGACTCTGAAGCAGGCTCCAGGTCCTGAGCTGTCAGCACAGAGCCTGACGCGGGGCTCGAACTCCCAGACCGTGAGATCATGACCTGAGCTGAAGTCGGACGCTTAACCGACTGAGCCACCCAGGCGCCCCTGAGCTCTCAATTTTAAATAAGACCCCCACTCTTTAAGGATCTAGGTCATCTACTTAGGGCAAGGATGGCGTCTCCCTCCTCCCATCCTCTCTTTGGAAGGGTCAAGGTTCCACCAGAGACTAAGTGGGATGAGCCTCTGGGGTGGGAGGAATCAAACGGACTCCAGTCCCCTCAGCAGCTAAGGCTTCACGGACAAAGTGTCCTTCTTACCCCTCTTTGGGCTACCTAGCTGTTCACCAGCACGCAGTGCTTTCCTGGAGAAGAAACTAGCTCCCAACTAGAAACCTACTAGGTGCTCCTGGAGTACCCATATTACTCAGCCTTCACTTGGTGCTCATGATTTCAGGGCGCCTAGGTGGCTCAGCTGGTTAAGCATCCGGCTTCGGCTCAGGTCACGATCTCACTGTTTGTGAGTTTGAGCCCCGTGTCGGGCTCTGTGCTGACAGCTCAGAGCCTGGAGCCTGCTTCCGATTCTGTGTCTCCCTCTCTCTCTGCCCCTCCCCCACTTGCATTGTCTCTCTCTCTCTCAAAAATAAACATTAAAATAAAGAAAAATGCAAAGACCCATGATTTCCATAGATGATTCAATGAGGCAATACCCCATATCGGCTGACACCAGGGACTTAGACCTGGGTTTAAGTCTAGACTCAGCTCCAGACCAGTGGTGACCTTTGGGAAGTTACATGAAAAGAAATAAATGAAATAATGGTCAAAAACACTTGGCCCACGGACGGCCAGTGACTACCCCCATCCTGGCCACCTTCGGAACTGTCGCCCTCCTTCAAAACCTACCCCCTTAACCTTAACCTCACATGCACAGGGTCTCCAGGTGGGGGTCCCATGGCCTGGAAGCTCAGTTTCATGTGTCTGCTTCCCACAGGGCCTGCAGTCCTGTGAGGGAAGGGCAGGGCTTATGTGCTCCTGGATTCACAGCTGGGGCAGGAAGTCACCCTCAACTGAGAGGGGACCCAAATGCCTATTTGTCCCAGGTTCCCAATTTCCCCCTGACAACCTGTGTTTTAATTTACCCTCCAGGGATCCTGTTTTGGAAATTCAGCTGTTTAAAACGAACCACGTTAAGCATTTCTTTCCCATCTTTTAGTCTCCAGCATCACCGTTGATTAACTGGACACTCAGAATGGGATACAATTTGGGTAGGATTCTGCCAAAAGCAAACAAATGATCTGAATAGATTTCTATAGCTCCGATGCGAACAAACATGCTGTTGCCTGTTGGATGATCTGAAAAAGGTTGGGAATCTGCAGAAGACCGTGAGGGGCCCCGCCAGAGGTTGGGGGACCGTCCTCTCAAATCTCACAAAACAAGAAAAATCTGAAGCCCGGGTCAAGGGGTCAACTCAGGTCATCCAGCATGCGAGCCCAGAGCCACGTCTTTGGACCACAGGCCAAGGATAAATATATCCTTTATTACTTCAACAATAACTTAAGCCGGATTCTTTTTTCTCCGATGTTAGGCAGCTACCAAGATCACATATGGAACAAAGAGTATTTTCTATGACCCTTCAGGTCACAGCAACATCTGATTTCCTTCAGCAGGCCTGAGCCACCCGCTCCAAGTAAATGTCACTCAAGGGCCCTGGCTTCGTCCGGCCCTAGTAACCGAGGCTTGTATAGGAGACAGCAAACTTGGACACGAATGTGGATTCCCTCGTCTTACAGCACCCTCCCTGGTAACATGGGCGGTGGCACGCAGAACACCAGTCTGGCTTACCCACTTTGGGTAAGGTTTGTGGCCGGCTGGGAGGAAACATTAGGAATTATTAAACATCTTTAAAAAATGACAAATAAGGGAGCGATAAGACCCACCATTGAGTAATCTTTAAAAATAGAGAAGTTTTCTGGAACAAGCAATTGGACAGAGTTGCCTCTGAGCCCAGCTTTGTTTAAAAAAAAAAAAAAAAAAAGCAATCTGGTAATCCTCTGAGGCAAGGCTACTAAAAACCATGGTCTTCGGAGAGGAACAGAAGACAATACTTTCGCCTTGAGCCAAAGTGTGTATCTAAAATTTAGCATTTCACTTACATAGTTCACACAGGGCACTTGCACAACCTCTTGTGATTCCAGCCACCTCAACAAGAAATATCTATCTCATTTTATGGACAGTAAAACCTCAATAAGATAATTATGATCTACCCCATTTAATGGAGGATAAAATCCAGAGAGGTAAAATAACTTGCCCGAGGTCACACAGTCAGCCAACCACGAAAACGGAACCACTTGGTCCCGGACGGTCCACCAGGCTCTTTTCAGAGAAGCCCTGTGTTGTCAACCCCAAGTGCATGCGTTCAGTGCTGCAGAGAGGTAAAGCCAGGGGGACCCTGACTTGGACATTACTCTGAAATCTACAACCCCAGATTACGGAGGCGGTTCTCCATCATGCCGGTACCGGGGACAAGAGTGTTGCCTACACGTGGTGGGAGTTTGAGCCACGACAACAGGTCTAATGGGAAAGCTGGCAAGGACTAAGGACACACGAGTTCCCTGTCTTCATTTGGGACCTTGAATAATTCCTTCTTTCTAGGTCTCCAGCTGCCCTCCACACAAAATTCCTCAGGGAGAGACATCTACACCCCCGGTTCTCCAAAGTGTGGTCTGGAGCGCGGGACTCCATGAAGCCAAAACTTTTCTTTTCATAGTAACACCGAGACACGTTTGCCTTTTTACTTTCCTCCTCTCTTGCATGTACCGTGGAGTTTTCTGGAGGTTATGTGAGGAGGGACGTGGCACCAGGTTAAACATCAGAAGCAGACAGGAGAACCCAGCTGACTGTTAAGGCAGATGGTAAAAAGACTTGCAAGAATAGATAGAAAGCACGGCCACTCTACTAAATTTTTTTTGAAAATATTTTTCATAAACTATGATGCTTACGTTAAAGTGTAGCTGATTTTTATTCATTTGAAAAGAACATTTAAAACGCTTCTCACTTTTAATTGTTAATTCTGCCAGTATCCACAGATAGAACCCAAACCAGGACCTCTTTGGAGTCCTCAATTTCATGAGTGAAACCGAGCCTTTAAACCAAAAACTTGGAGAATCAATGGTCTCTTCTCTCACTGTCTCCAACTCCTCTCCTTTCATTTCCTCTCAAACCCACCCTCATCAGGGGTTCTCCCCATTATGCGCCACCAAAATTGCTGGTGAGCGCTAATGTCTTTCTTCCTGATCGCTGAAGCCCAAGGTCAATCCTCGGTCCGCCTCTCCCTCAACCCGCCTCTCCCTCAACCCACCGCCACAAGGACCACAGCTGATTACTTCCCCCTCCTGATGGCTCATCTTCATCTGGCTTCCAGGACACCAGACCCAGGTCTTCTCTCTCTCTGGCTCCTTTCCTTCTCCCCAACCTCACTGTGGGATGGCCCAGAGCTCGGTCCCTCTTGGAAATCACTATGCTCGCTGCGGTGCCTTGGCAATCTCTAAATTTGTTATCTCTAGACCAGATCTCACCCCTGAACCCCAGACTCCTCTAGCTACCTGTCCCACCTCTGTGCCTGGATTCCACTTAGGCATTCCAAACTTTCACACGACAGCAAAGCCTAACTTTCTCCAGCCAAACCTCTTCCTCTCGATGCCCCTCCCATCTCATTTGGTGGCAACTCCATCCTTCCAAAGGCTTCCAAGGCCAGAAACCTCTAAGTCATCCTGGATCCCTTTCTCTTGTACCATTCGCTCCAGCAGGAAATTGTTGGCTGACTCCAAAACTCATCCCCAATCCAATCTCCCCTCCCTGGCTCCATGGTTCCAAGAAGGACATACCCAGGACTTCCCATCTTACCCAGGCACAAAACCCCAAATCCTTACAATGGCCTCCAAGGCCTATCCTAGTTGACTCCCAGTCACCTTTCTTGCTTCTTTTCGTACATTCCCCTCCCTGCTCTGTCCAGCTTCTGAGCCTTTATACTGACTGCTCCCTGTCTGGGATGCTTCCCCCCCCCCAGAAATCCTCATGACTCACTCCCTCCACTCCTAACCTTTACTCAAATGTCACTGTCTCGAGAGGCCCACCCCGATCTCTTCCACTGAAAAGTACACCTCTACCCTCCACCTCTCAGTAGTCTGATCTCCCTTGTCCTGCTCTAAGGCCCCCAGAGTACTGAGTATTTTTGAACATATTACTTATAAGTCCATCTCCCCAACAGAATATAAGCTCCACGACTGCCGAGAATATTTGTCTAGTTTATCTACTGACGTATCTTTTGTGCCAAAGAGTCCTGGGCAAATAGTTTCCCAACAGTATGTTGAATATGTGGAATTAGCTTCTCCGTCTATAAAACTTAAGTGGGGAGCAGGGGGAGGCTGCACAATAGTTCATCCCAACTCAAGCCTCTGATCCCTGAACTGGCCAGATACAGCTCACAACTATTGTCACTAGCAGTCAGAGCCTGGGTCACTTTGCAGGGCTACATGCCCCATCTTATCTTATGTCAAGGTCATCTATTTCTCCTACCTGAAGGAATCACCCCTATAGGAGCTAAAACTGTGCCCTGCAAAATAGCACAAATCCCAACCGTGGCTGTGCAAATGGAGCCCCGATCTCAATCAGTTGCGACAACCCCACGATTCTAACCCACATTCAGGTCTCTCTTCCAATGACAACCGTCATCTTACTCCAGGGCAAACTTGAATTCTAAGAGGTCTTTTATAAGCGGAAGGGAGGAGATGTGACGGCGTGAAATACGACGAAACCTGGTCTAGCCAACCCTTTCTGGGCTCTGACCCGGCACTGTCTCCTACTGAGCTTTAGGGAGCACTCTTTCTCGGTGGGCAGTGGGGACGAACTGGCCTGGCATCTGGAAAGTGCTCAGGGGTTTTGGAAAGGATTAACCTGGTGACTCAATCCAGAAGTTCACGGAGAACACTACAGATGTGACCAGGCTCAACTCGGGACTCACCGCCACCAACTAGCACTCTGAGGGTGATGAAGGGGAAGGAAGGGACTAAGAACCAAGCCGGGTGACCGACGGCTCTGTGCCCAATGTGACCCCTGGGATTAGCACCACCCCTCATCGCCTCATCTCAAGGATTCAGCGAATTTAAGAGGAGCTCGTTTCCAACCTGCCCTCGTAAGAAAAAGAAGGTAGGAGGGAGGGAGAAATACACCTGCAACTTAAATTAGGACAGTGGAGAAATGACTTAACCCCCTGCGGAGTCGCAAAGGTGAACCAAAATGCTACTGTGTCCCCCTGGCGTATCTGGCGGTCGACGTTCTTTTCCCTTCCCACAAAAGTAGGCTGGACGATGTGAGCTTAATTCACATCTGACCAAAGGAGCCCCTTGTGCTTCCACATCCGGCCAGCTGTCCTGCCAACCGCCTGCCCTGAAGACCCAGGCACCGTTCCATCCTCACGGCTACTCAATTTCAGGTTCACCGACATCCCTCATGGTGGGAATAAACTAATTGGTCCGTCTGGTCTCCCAGGCTCCAGTTCAACTCAACTCGCACGTGCCAGAAGTTCTTAATTGCTGCACTGCTCTGCTCCGCGGGTGGCTCCCAGATGCCTACTAAGTCAAGGTCAAATTCCAGGGTCCCTGGTGCCACCTGATTTCTGATTTCATTTCCCTTGCTCACACCTCAGCCTCTGGTCCAGGTGAACTCCCACTGCCACTGCTGGTACCCTGGGATTTGCCACCTCAGCTCCATCTGCTCTCCTGGCAGGTCAGTCTCTCTGGTTACCACCGGTCTGCTGTCTCCGCGACCCCAAACCAGGGGAGGTACTCAAAGGCGCTAGGCTGCCTGTCTTCAGGTTCTCTGCAGAGGCTAGTCCTTTTCCCTGCAATGCTCCCCTGACCCCCAATTCCCCAACTCCCCTAAAAGGCTCATTTCCCTTCCTATCAGTTCTCCTTTGTGGAAAAGCAACTATGGTAAGTACCGATCAATGTTTCTCTCCCCAACTAAGCTGCAGAATTCATGGGGATGGGGCCATTTTCTGAATTTGCTGACCACTGCTACCCAGGGCCCAGCACAGCACTCAAACGAAAGCCCGAATCAATCTCCTTAAATAAGCAAAGACTTCCACATAAGACTATTCACTCGCACGTCATTTACAGTTATCTAAAATGGAGAAAACCCATCAGATGCCTAAAGCAGGGGAAAGGTTACGTTATGGCACATGTAACGGAATGCCAATGTTGGAAAACTGTACTTTCAAAGGATCACATGGGGAAATGGTCAGATTAGCGCCGAAAGGGCAGGAAACAAAGCGGTGCCTAAATATAGCACGCTCTAAACCGTGCAGAATTGCACGTGTGACCAGGAGGGATACCATCAGGGGTAGCGTGTATTCTCTGAAAAAAACTGTCCGTACCTCTTTTGCACATTTATTGATCAATGGATGAGGAAAAGGGATTTCTAAAAACCTCGAGACTCCGCTCAAATGCAACGTCCACTCGGAAAACCTCGCTAGACTTTCGGGCTCTTTCTTCCTCCACCCCACAGATCTCCTCCTCGTGACCTGTGGGGGGTGGGGGCGGGGAGTCTCTGATCACAAGCACTTTGTGGTCTTTAACCCTACAATCTGCCCCCCCCCCCCCAATGCCACAGGGCTCCCTCAAGGGCCCAGGATGAAGGATCCAGTCCAGGAAGTGTGCATGCAGAGCAAAAAGAGTACACTCACCTAGTTTAAAAACACTCAAGATGCTTTGCCCTGAATTTTAAGCAGCACATGTGACCTGGTCCATTCTGGTTTCAAGTTCAAAGGCATCAGGCCGGTCCTGTGGGTTAGCAGCTAACATATCTTTCAAGAGCTGCTTGATCCCCTCAGACATGGAAGTCCTGCGTTTCTGGGGGATGTGCAACTCCATCTTTGGGTTTTCTAGCAGCGCCTCGCCAACAGGGACGATTTCGGTCCCCTGTTTGATATAGGTCCCCAGGAGCTCCTTCTTGGTCTCAGAGTCAATAAAAGTGATTCTTTCTATCATTGCCCAGATGATAATGCCCAGGGCAAAGATGTCGGCCTTGGCTGTGTAGTGTCCCTCCCAGACTTCGGGGGCCATGTAGAAGTCTGAGCCGCAGGCTGAGGACAGCCAGTATTTATTCACATTCACATTTTTGTTGTCTTGATGGCCCTCTTTTCCTCGGGGGGCTAACCCAGCACAGACCTTGCTTAGTCCAAAGTCTGCCACCTTGAGGATGGGGGTGCCAGACCGCTCCGTGATGAGGATGTTGTCTGGCTTTAGGTCCCTGTGCACGATGTGGTTTTTGTGCAGGAAGGCAATGGCGCTCGTGAGCTGTAGCATGAAGCTTTTGTTGGTAGCTGGGTCCGGCCTCCGGGACAGGACGTACTGATTCAGGTCTCCACCTTCACAGAACTCCATGACAAACCAGAGATAGCAGGGCTCCTCAGCGTAACCCAGGATCCTTTCTCCTAAATCAAAGAAGACCGGAAAGAACTTGAGTGCCATGGACACATTCGCGTCACCGGTAAGGCGACAGGCACGCGGCTCGGTAAGAGTGACACTGGTGACAACGCTCCGGTCCAAGAGGACCCGCCAAACTGGCACTGAGCCAACACCGCACAAGCAGGCCCATCTCTAAGCACGCAGGAGGAAATCAGGGTCAACAAGGTAGGAGTGGCACGGGCTGCAGGGGCGGGTGTTAGACACCTGGCTCTGGAATCACCCGGCGCCTGGGTACCAAGGGGCTTACTGCTGGCTGGTTGGATGAATAACCAGGAGGCAACTGCCCTCGGTCCACTTGTCCAAGTTTGCTTCCGCTGCTTCACCTGTAAACGGCCACATGTAATCACTCGCAGAATACCTATACCGGCACCTGCCATTCAATTCGGTATTTACCACCGCCCAGGAGGTGGGAGGAAATAGCCCCATCTTACAAGATGAAGCATCTGAGGCTCACAGAGACTTAAGAGTCCAGGGACTCAAATGCGTGACTAGGAAGCCACGGTATCTCATTACCGTGCCTCCAGACAGCAGCACGCCCCCACAGCTTGCAGGGCTGTGGGCCAGACAAGGGCAAGTGTGCACGGAGGCCATCAACGGTCTGCTCATCCACTCCAAGCGAAGGACCTTTCCCCCCACCCCGCTCTCCTATAACCTGTGAGTCTCTTGTCAATGCACTTAGAATGGCACCACGATTTCATTTCAGAGGCATACTCCAACCAGAGTTTCCTGCTCACCCACATCTGCCCAGCACAAGCTAGTTATAGAACAGGCCCCTGTCTCCATAAAGTTTAGCTTCAGGGAGATAACAGGTATCTAGAACGGCAAGCATCTTAAGCATCTGCATCGAGGTCAGCTTTTACGAACAGGGAAGGGTGGGTGGGAGTTGCCAGATCTGGGAGTCAGGAGGGAGGCGGAAGACTGGAGTTACACCTAAAGGACAGGCAGATCAGTGGGGATAAGCAAGAGAATTCTAGGCTATGAGACGGGATGGATAATGGAACACAGGAACAAACGGACCAGAGGCGTAAACAGGAAGTCTGGAGGAACAGTGGGGTCCAAAGTAGACGTAGGGGTTAGAATCAAACTGTGTCGGCCGGAAACTCCGGCTCTGCCTTTCCAGAAGTCTTTCCTTTGGACCCAAAGAAACTCCAGGAAAGTTGGTGATTGGCATCTACCAACAAATCCCAATGTTCTTTATAAAGCAATAAATGGCACATGGGAGTCCTTTGGTGGAAGTTACTTGAGGACTGGAACTGCCCCCAGAGTCTAAAGAGGCAGATGGCTTATGCTGCTGATGAAAAGGCTGGGCCCACCGGGGGTGGGCATATGGGTCATTCATGATTGAGCCAATGCCCGAAGATAGTTCTCAGATCCCTACCAGTGTCCCCATTCCCCCGGAAAGCAAGAGTCACACCTCTTCATGCAGGCTCCACCAAGGCAGAGTCCTCCAGAAGCTGCCACTCTGGGACCTCTAGGGTGAGGCAAGACCGATAGATGAACAAGGCAAAAGCTCTAGGTTTTTGACCACGATCTGTCAGACCACACTTCCCCTGTAATTATATAATTTGTTTAGATTACTCACAATCAAAGCAATACAGGTAGAACCAGTTTAGGGCAGATGGGTGTTGTTGTTGTTATTATTTTTTTTAATTAGCTTGTTCCCACCTCCTCATCCTCTTTCTAGGTCACTGGCTCTGGTGGGCTGAGGTTCTTTATCTGAAAACATTGCAAGATGATGCAGTGATCTGAAGCCCAAATCAATCCAGGCTCCAGAGTAAAGACTCATAAAAAGGAGGGCAAGAAAGGTTTACTGGTGGTACAGCCAGAAAGGAAGCGATTAAAAAGCCATCAAATTCCCTCGGCAAGGGCGACCATCAGAAAACAGTGAAACTTTTTCACTGAAAGTGGGGAAATAGAGGGTGGGGAATGGTGATTACTTTATATACAAAGTTGGTAACCATGGAAACTAAAGGCAAAAGAAAACAAGTCGGCAAAACAGACTACACTGTAGGTCCAGGTTGGAAGAACCCGGGGCGGGGGGGGGGGGGGGGGGGGGGCGGAGGCGGAGGAGCGCGGGGGGGGGGGGGGGGGGGGGGGGGGGGGGGAGGGGTACGTAAGTGCCCTAAGCAGGGAATGGGGGGTGGGGGAGGGGGGTAGACGGGCCCCAGGACTGAAGAGCTAGCACTGGGGGAATGATCGAAGCCCAGAAGGTGCTACAGGGGGGCTGTTGGATGAGAGGTCAGGACGAAGCAGTTTCAGAATCAGACACAGACAGCATCAGTGAGCATGACAGAATGGAAAACTGGGGAAGGCGGCTACTTGTCCCAGACGCAAGAAGCCATTTCCCTGCACAGGCACGGGGCCGTGGGCTCCTTTCGTAAGAAAACCACAGCATGTGTTTTCATGCAGGAATCCCCAGCTACCTACTCATAAACATAAGACAGGCATGTGAGAATTCCAGTCCTTTCCTCCGAGAAGACTGCCTACCTGAGCCCCTACCTACCTCACAGCAAGAGGGAGGAGGGAGGGCACAGGGCACTTGATGCATTTTTGTGGAGATGCAAGGCCGGGCAAAGAAATGGGAAGGGTTAGGAGGGGAGACTTAGAAGATGAGGAGTCTGGTTTAGACACCAGCTCTGCCCACTGGTTAACTAGGTGGTTCATTAGCTCAATGGAAAACAAGGAGGGCCGGAGATACCATGGAAAGATGGCTAGAACCGTGGGCAAAGGTTGGGAGAGATGGCCGAACCCCTCTGAGCCTCTGCCTCATCTGCCAAACGAGAGGGACACCTACACCACATATTCCTGGGAGTTAAGTCTCAGGCAAAAAATACACTTCGCAGAACCTAAGATACTTTGGGGAAAGGACATCCTAACCATCAGTAACATCCCTCCTGGGCCTCAGCCAAGTCCGAGGAAGCCACCGATTCCAACAACCCCGGTGCTGTAGGCCAGAGTGAAGCTCCCACATGTTAGGACCCTGGAATCAGAAAATGAAAAGTGGAAGATTCTGTCGTGTTGCTCAGGTTCTTACGAGCCAAACCCATGTTCTAGCCAGACCAGACGGTTTTGAGGTGCTCTCTCCCTATAAGACCTCCCCTCTTCCCAGGTCTCTGCAGGTGCATCTGAATGCGTACCTTTGGGTCCTGCCTGAATGCCAACCGACTGGATGCCTGCCTGATCCCCCAGTAACTTCCTTCTTCCCACCGGCCACCGCCCTAGCCTTGTAATTTACCAAGGTGACCGCACACCGGGAAGGAAAAAGGCTCAAACCTCCAGGGATTACCAAGCACGGATTCCCAGAGACACATTGCTGGGGTCCACCAGTCAGCAGGGGGCTCATGAAGGTCAGGTGATCCAAGGGAGCTTCGGCGCCCGTCCATCTCCCGGCGGGCCCAGCGGTCACCAAGCCACCCCATGCTTATCCCCAATTTCAAGATGTATAAGTGGAATACACATGCGCCGTCTAGCAGAAACCCCACATGAAGCTTACAGCTCTTTGAATGGATAGAAACGAAAGTAAATTTTATAATTCCTTTGGTGCAGCCTGACAGTTCTGTAAGGTGAGGAGTTAAAAATTTAGCTTCCCCAAAGCGGGAGAAAAGACTGGTACCTGGAACTGTTCGGGATTTGGGAGAGGCCACTGGCCTCTGGGTCCCAGGCACCATTTAAACGTCTACGTGGGAGCGGTCTCATCTCTCCGACACTGTTTTATAAGGTGGGGAAACTAAGAGGAAGGTTAAGTAACTTGCCCAAGATCCCCGAAATGACTGGTTGGGTAAGATGTGAACCTCCATTGCCAACTCCTTCCACCACCCAAGGCTGTCGCCTGGGTCCCAAGAAATGCAGCTTGATTAAAGCGAGACAGGCCCACTTTCAGGATAGTTTGGTTACCTTCCCCTCAAGGCCAACAGCCAGGTGACCACAACATAAACTCTACGTCAAAACGTATGCTAAGCCACAGCTCACGGGTGAGAAAATGGGAGGGGGAAAAAAAAGTCAAGCAGGTGTCTCCTATCTCATTACTCAGGGGAATAGGTACTGTTGGCCTCTCCCAACAAAAATGGGGCCTGCTTTGTTCAGAGACTTGAGGCCAGTAGGCTCAGCATAAGGATAAGTCAGCGTGAGCTTTGGGACAGCAGCAACCTTCTAGAAAGGGACACAAAATCCCCAGGGATTTAGAAGCCTCTACCCAAAGCTGCCTCCAGAAGTTGGATCTCCTTGCTCTAGTCCATTCCATTTAAACATTTCCTGGGCACACACTGCTGGTCAGACACCGGCCCTGAGATAACCAGTGGTCTCTGCCCTCGCAAGGGATTCTGGTCTTTCGATGCAGAATGACCAACCGCAGCTAAGAGAGCAAGGAATAGGCCACAGTTGTGCCCGGGGAAGCGGGAAGCGTGGTTAGGAGAGAAGAAAGGCAGGCTGCAATCACTCAAGAGCGACCCCTGAGCTGGGTCTCCAAGGATGCAGAATGAACACACCGCACAGGGCGGGTGTGAGCTTGCAGCGAGGGACCCAAGGAATCTGGGGGTCAACGCAGAAAACGGAGGAGGAGGTGGGCAGCAATGAGGCTGGGAAGGATGCCTGAGTTGGGTCAGAAGAACCGGTGTCTGGCCGACTGAAGGATTTGAACTTCGGCTCTAAGAAACAGGCAGTAAAGGGGCGTCTGGGTGGCTCAGTCGGTCGGGCGACTGACTTCGGCTCAGGTCATGATCTCGCAGTCTGTGAGTTCGAGCCCCGCGTCGGGCTCTGTGCTGACAGCTCGGAGCCCGGAGCCTGCTTCGGATTCTGTGTCTCCCTCTCTCTCTGCCCCTCCCCTGCTCTGTCTCAAAAATAAATAAAAACATTAAAAAAAAAAAAAAAAAAAAAAGAAACGGGCCATAAAAGTTGTTGGCATATTTTAGAAGGATATACTGCTTCCTGAATCTTAAGTCATTAATTTGGAGACATACTGTTTACGTTAAGACGTACAGGCTGCTGACAACCCTACCACACGCGACTGTTGAAGCTGGGTTCTGACCGCCAAGGTGGCAGGGGAGGGGAGAGAAGGGCACGGAGGGGGAGGTCTCGGGAGGTTTAGAATCAACAGAACTTAGGAACATCACCCGTCCTCCGTGATGGAAAGGAAGAACTGAGAGAGAGCTCTGGCCAACCCTCTTCTTACTCCGAACCCCTATCTACTTAGACCATAACTGTATCCCTATTTCCGGGTGAGGACACTAAGGCTCACGATTACATTACTTGCCTGTGGTCTCACAGCTAGTAAGAGGCAGGGCCCAGTCTCTACAGCCTGGATTCCTTTTTAAGTTTAGTTTTGAGGGAGAGAGAAAGACAGAGTACGCGTGGGGGAGGGGCAGAGAGAGAAAGAGAAAGAGAGAGAGAGAGAGAGACAGACAGACGGACACAGAATCCGAAGCAGGCTCCGGGGTCCAAGCTGAATGGAACCCCTAGCCGTTTTACACCCCCTGTGACACAAGGTCCCTGTTAAGTTCAGGAACGTATGCCCCCAAGGAGTTTAACGTTCACCAAGTCCCCAGTGTCGATAGACCAACCACGCAATTTTCAGCGGAGCACTAATTAGGATTTTGACAAGTCTTCAAGATGCTCCATCCATGCGACATAAAAAAATCTCACTCTAGGAATTTATTCTAAGAATACCAAAAAGACAAAAAAAAAAAAAAAAAAAAAAAAAAATCCTACGGCCGACAGCAACAAGAAGGGCACAGCAAGCGCCCAAAGCACCAGAACTGGTATTTGATACAACAAAGTAAAAGTGAAGGACCGGATGGGGCGCCAGGGGTGGCCCAGCCGGTTGCGCGTGTCCCACTTCGGTTCAGGTCGTGATCTCGCAATCCGTGGGTTCGAGCCCCACTTTGGGCTCTGTGCTGACAGCTCAGAGCCTGGAGCCTGCTTCGGATTCTGTGTCCCCCCCCCCACCCCCCCAATCACAAAAAAATGAATAAATGTTAAAAAAAAAAAAAAAAGTGAAGGACTGGAAACAAGAGCCCAAGAAGGGTTAGTGGATGATTATGGTATTGCCGCTTGGCTGAATGCTTTCAAGCGTCGTGTTATACTTCTAATTTACTTAAATAAGTCAAAAGAGGAGGTCACATACCATGTCCGATGCCAAGTTTAATACAAAATTTTAAAAATAGAAAATTATAATTTTTTCTAAGAAAAAGGGTTAGGAAAAAAAATCGAGAAAGATGAACTCCCAGTCTCAATGACCTTGGGCTGTGTCAGGTTACTATAAGGAGGCTGGGTCCAGTATCAACACACAGGGTGTGTTCCAAGTACTCCACAAGATTAGTCAAATGTCATTGTGCTCTGGACAATCAACCCCTGATGGTGGCTGCCAAGACAAGACACAGCATCCTACAGAGGCCAAGAACCCAAGAAGCCGCAGGCCTAACAGAAAAGGACAAGGGCTGTGGAGCCAGCCAGGCCCAGGGTCGACGCCCCCACTCTTCCACTTACATGGCTATGTGACCTCTGGGCGAGTGTTCTAAGACCCTATGGGTTGGTTTCATTTCCATCAACTGGGAGACCTCTACCTCCTGAGGCTATTGGAAGGCTTAACTGTGACACAGGAAGCATTCTGCATGGTACCCGGATGCCAGAACAGACAACTACTGGGCGTTAATTATGTTCCTGTGTCTGGACACCACTGGTGGCCCTCTGACAGTCATAAGGCAGCGTGTCAAGGATGCGGAGATTGGAAAGAGCATCTGGATGTAAATCTACAGCTGACCCTTCGCTGGTAGTACTAGACGAGTTACTTGGCCTTCACAGATCCGGATTTTTCCACGTAGGAGACCCGGCTACAAACACACACACTTGCAAGTGGGAGGATTAAAGGAGACAAGGAGCATGAAAATACTGAGGCCGGCTCTTAGTTCTAGAACATTAGAGGGGTCTTGTTAGAATGCAGACTCCACCAGCCAGGCAGGGAGTGGGAAATAACCCTTGGCGGCCAACTCCTTCCTCTCTCCACCCGTGAGGGCCTTACCGCTTCCCCATGCCTCACCTCTTGCCAAGATTGCTTCTGTTTACCCTTTCACAGCTCCTCCTTCCCTCCCCTAAACCCAGTCCACCTTCCTGGCCGCCACTCAGCTAGAGCACCTCTCACAGGCCATCCTGAGGTAACCTCTGCTGTGCTCTGTTTATCTCCTCCATTAGACTGGGCACTCATGGCGGAAGGAAACCAAGCCTCTGGCCTCCTCACGGTGCGCCTCACACACAGTAGGTGCTCAGTAATTGGGCGAAATGAAGCCAGATGAGAACTGTGAGAGGCTTACAACAACAGCAAGGAAAGTTCCAGTAGGAAGCATGCAGAATATGTACATTAAAGACAACTAGGTAAGGGTCCAGAATTCTGGAGTCACTAAGGACTCTACCAAAGGCCAAATCGGAGTTGAAAGTGAACGGATGTTTTATAGGGGGTTGAGCAATTCTTAGGAATTTCCACTATAAAAAGCCTACCCAGTGCAACTCAGTTAGCCAAAACTCTCGATTAAGCAAGGGCTGTTCCCGTCTCCCGAGGCCGATATCTACAATTCCCAGTGCACACCGAAGGCAGTCAGTAGTGAGGGAAGTCTGCGTGGTTGTCTCCGGACATTCAAGAGCAGACCAGAAGGGAGGTAACAGGGTCCCCGGCAGCTGAGACACAGGGGAGGCCCCAGTAGAAATCAGCAGTGCCAAGTACTGATCAGTACATAATTAAAAACAAACAGTAGCCATTAGTTTCGGAGTAAAATGTGATCATGCCCATTTAACCACCAAGAAAAACAGAAGCGCACCCAGAACTTAAGCCACCTGTCCCAAGAGCGCGGCACAGCTGGTCAGGAGAATGGAGTCGAGCCCTAACGCCTGTGCTTGGTTATTTGCTTGGCTGTTTTTTTTTTTTTTTTACACTGCGCAAGTTCACAAACTTCAGTCTCCCCACTGGTAAAACAGGGGTAATTGCAGGACTCACTTCTACACTAGAGAATTCAGAGTTGCTTTCTAGGGGTCTGGCCTAAGGTTTTCCTAGGCACTCAACAGACTGGGGCGGGGGCGGCTAAGACCCTGGCTTCCCATCGCACAGGAACTCTGGCCTCATCTTACTTACTCTAGTCTACCTTCTCTGTTTCCCCCGTGTCTCCCCACTCCAGAGGGAACCTCTGCCGTTTGCTAGGCTACCCATCACTCATGACCTTGAATTGCGGTCACTTGGGCCTGTGTCTTCTGCACGCCCCATGGAGGGAACTTTGCAAAGCCTCTCCCAATGCAGTGCCTGACTCACCGTCACCACTGGGCATAGATGCACAGCCAAGACTTCCCAAGGACCTAGGTTCCCGCCCCTGGGAAGCCACCTAAAGATCTCTTGATACAGTAAACATGAAAGTTGGTGAAGCAGAACTTGTGTCTTACCAAGACGGGATAAGCCAGACCCCCAGCTTTTCCAAACTTATTTGGTTTAACAAGCCTTGGGTTCGTCCTGGAGATTATATATTATATATATAAATTTATATATGTAAATATATATATTTATATATACATCACTTGTTGCTGTTTGTCAGAAGGATCAGCATGTGCATTAGAGTGTGCCAGAATTTGAGTTTAGGTTGACAGTGAGTCTTAAGTCTTAGACTTGTCTGCCGTCTTCTAAGCGGCAGCCACCTTGAACTTAGTTTTAGGTGCATTTGGGACAGGGTCCTTTGGCAATGGAAACAGGGGATAAAAGCAAGCTGTTGATGTTTTAACTCCTGTTTTTTGTGAAAAGTACTAAAAAAGCTAAACAAAGACATCAACTCATCAGCCAAATAATTTACAGGATTGTTAATCTGGTTTAAAAAAGCCTAGGAGGCTGGTTTGAATGCTACCACTAACTCTGTAGGGGGGAAAATCCTCATTTCTAGGCTTGTTTCCGTCCACTGACTCTGAAACTTCTGTTCTCTACTTAACACAGAGACTTGTTTGGTCCATGTTCAGAGAGAAGGGAACGACATAAGACATAGAAGCTACCAAAAAAAGTTGGACAGAACCAAGAACTACATTAAGTTTCTCTTTTCGACATTGGATTTATAGGTCAAATGATTAAGACTATAGAGATGGCTACTGTGTATTCACGAGACAGCAGATACTGAAGAGGGAAAAAACCCAAACTATTCTCTATTTGGCCCAACTGTGAAATAAATCCCCTTTCTTTACCTATCTACACGGTCCTACGCATCCTTCTTTCAAGCCTACCTTCTCTGCCAACTCCTGGCTAACTCTAGATTATCATTCCTGTTAATCCTGTGCAACACTCTGTAGAAAGCCCTCGTTAACCAACTTACCTTTTCCTCAGGTGACCCTGATTAGCACTTAAAGTCTCCTACAGGTCCTCAAACTTTCCCAATTTAGGTTGCTTTGGGGGCAAAGACTGTCCTTCCCCCACCCCCCCACCCCCCCCCAATCCCCAGAAATGCTACTATGGGGGCTAAGTAAAATTATGTAGATTTGGTTCAATTGAGGCTTTAAAATCAGATTAACACTTTTTTGGCCTATTTCAAAATTAGTCTAAATTGCAGGAGACTGGGCAAAAGGTGACCGCAGAAGAGTTTGTTTAATGACAGGGTTGAACCAGATTATCTGTAAGATTCCTTCCAGCTCGGACATTTCTGAGTGATAACAGCATACTGCAGCGCCCCAGGGCAGTTTAAGACTGCAAATTTTGGAAGCTGAAGGCAAGGAAAGCTTAACCTAGAGTAAAGTGGGCCTTTTTGTTCTTTACTTTAATACTAATAGCAGAAAACAATGCCTATTTACAGCTTGCTAAATTTACATTTGACATGTAAATGTCAATGTTAGTTTCAACAGCTAGGTTGTCTACATTTCCTTTATTGCTCTGAGCCCAGAGGGTTACCCGACCCACAGTAGAGGCTCCCACACTTTATAGAAGACTCCCTACAACTGAAAGGGACAATTAAAGTGTGTGCCCTAAAGCAAAATTAATTTCCTTTCTCTAGACCGGTTTTAATTCACACAAAGAGGTAGAAAATACCAGTTTTTCCCTCCACCTGGTGTTGTGGACAATGCAGACAACAGGATGGGTTCCATGGTCAGACAAGTTTTTCAGAAACTTGAACAAGAACACAGTGAATCTCGGGGCGCCTGGGTGGCTCAGTCGGTTAAGACTCCGACTTCGGCTCAGGTCACGATCTCTCGGTCTGTGAGTTCGAGCCCCGCATCGGGCTCTGTGCTGACAGCTCAGAGCCTGGAGCCTGTTTCAGATTCTGTGTCTCCCTCTCTCTGTGACCCTCCCCCGTTCATGCTCTGTCTCTCTCTGTCTCAAAAAAAAAAAAAAAAAAAAAAAAAAAATTAATAAAAAAAAAAAGAACACAGTGAATCTCAAAAGGGATGATGACAGAGAATTCAAAGTGTGGACTGAACTTGCTGAGGCTGCTGGTTCCTCCTGACCTGAGCACTTAGGGACATTCCCAGAGTGCACCGCAAGCTTCAGGACATAGGCACACTTATCTTACGGATAGAGGAATGCTCCCCACAGGTTTTAAACAACTTGTTGTAGGTCTCATGTAGTCAGTTCAGACAAGCCAGGACTGAAAGTGAGCCTAACGCCAAAGCCTATGGTATTAACCACCAGACTAGGCTGCGGCCGTTTACCATGGAGTTTCGACAAATCCGACACACGAGAGAATTCGAACAGTATCTATAGGCAAGGAGAGGAAGTCAAGACTCCACACCCAGGTGGAAACTTCGAGATTGGCGTCGCCGAACTGAGGGTAGAAGGGGACCACTGGCAAAGTGTGAAATCCCACATCCCAAGGCAGTCCTGTATTATGGAAATCCAGACTATCCAGGGGAGAAGACAGCCTCAGAACGGAAGTGAAAAGGGAGCAGAACACAGGTAAGCTCAAATCTCCTGGAAAGTCCTTTCAAAACAAATGTCTTTACCCTGGGGAGACAGGGTGGGCTTTTTAAGGTGGGAGGCAGGGCTGGGCATAAAAAGTAAAAACCTGTTTTGAAAAATAGGACCCCAGGTGATCCGGATCGTGTCCCTCAACCCACTGTCAAACAACTGACACGGAACAGAGTTCTCTTGGGATGGGCTGTAGGAGATTAAAATCAGGCAAAAGCTTCAAAGAAAATGCCCTCTCCAGCCCCACCCCAAATCCTACCCATTCTTAAAGGTCACTTCCACCTTCTTCTCTGGGGAAGTGAGGGCATCATTACCCATTTCAAAGAATCTAGGCCTTGAATCAAGACACATCTGGGTTCACTGTCACTTAAGCTCTGAAAAACTGTAAAGAAACCCAACTTTCCTGTACAAGCTGATTAACCTCATCAACTTCTATTTGTTCACCTCTAATCGTTAGTTTCTTCATTTATAGAAAGAGGAAAGGGTTTACCTTTAAAATAACCCAAAGTCTAGGACCTAGCTAGGACTCAGATTGGTGACCTCTCCCTTGAGAAGGTCTCCTAAGACCTTTCTAGCCCAGCTGCCCTCTCCTCTCTGAAGAGATCCTTGGCTACTTGTAGTCTGAACAAAACTGAACACTCAGCATGAACTCACTCCCTAAAAGCAGCTAAAACCCAAAATTTTGGACTAGCCCTCCCATGACTGCAAAGTTCCCTTGCCTCCCGGGGGGCCCCATCTTCACTATGAAGAAAAATACCCCACACAGCCAGTCTTAGGGAGTTAAGAAAAAGATTAAGTATGTAAAACAGAGAAAAGGAGGAAAAAGGTGTTACAAGTTAGGTGACAGCTCTAGGCCCTCCTGGGGGGTTATTATTCTGCAGGCCCCAGAGGATTTAGCCAGGGAAACCCACCAGTGTGTTTGACTGTCCTGGGATGGGCTGGGGGGTCCCCAAGGAAAATGAACACTAGAAAGAGTTTGCGGGTGGAGCTGGAGGGTGTCAGGACATTTGGAACCAGACAGGGAGGAGGTGTGGGTGGGTCCAGTAAAGTTCTTTTTGTTTGCTTTGGGAGGGAAAGAGAAGAGGCCCTAGAGAGGGGGCTGTGAAGTTCTTGCACCAACTCTGAACCCAATCCCCTTCTGGCCCTGTGGAACTTCCAAGTGCTAGAAGTTTAATAACAGTTCGCCTTTACTGAGCACTAAGATAATAGTTAGCACTTAAGGGGCCCTTTTTACGAAAATACCAGCTAACGTGTGCACCAGGGGCTGATCCTGGGTCCTGAGAGGAGAAGAGGGCCCAAATGCCTGGGCCCTGGGAAGGAGGGTGTGTCTGGGCCCAGGGTGACAGGACCAGGACCAGGGCCTAGGGGCCTAGGGGTCAGCCTGGGCCGAGCCATCCAGGGGAGCGGGTTCAGGCCCCATGGGGGCGGGACAGCCGGCGGCGCTCCTACCTTTGAGCGAGGTCTCCACCAGGCGCAGGTAAAGCTGCGAGCTCTTGTTGCCGTGGCTCATGCGCTGGGCTAGCCCGTTGCGCTGCAGGACGCACTCCTCAAACTGCACGACGTTCTGGTGGCGCCGTTTGAGGCTGGTCAGGGCCCAGAATTCGGCCAGCGCCAGCTCCACGTTCTCGGGGGCGTCGCAGCGGATCTTCTTGACCGCCACCCGGGCCCCGCTGCGCCCGGCCACTGCCTCGTAAACCACGCCGTAGCTGCCGCGCCCGATCTCTGCCAACAGGCTGTACCGCGGCCGCGCCGACCCGCCGCCGCCCTCTGGCCGCCGCCGCGCCAGGTAGGCCTCGCCCGGGGCCTCCGCTGCCACCGGATCCATGGCCTGGGCCGCTGCCGGCCTCAGCTTCGCGCTGGGCGCCCGCGGCACAGGGCTTCGCCTTTTCCGCTCGGGGCTTTGTGTACCTCTGCGGGCGCCGTCCTCCTCCCCCGTTTCCATGGCTGCGGGCGGCGGGGGGAGCAGCAACGGCGCTGCCCGGGTCCCCCCTGCCTCATCCCTCCGTCCGGCCCCGGGACGTGGAGGAGCGGGACCTTGGATTGTGACCTGCGGACGAAAGGATTGGTTAACCAACTAGGCCGAAGCAGGGAGGCTAGGAGCGCAGGCCGCAGGGCGTCCCACCTCCTCCTTCTCCTCCTGCGGCCGCCACGGCCCCTTTAAGACGGAAGCGGCCGCTGATGACTGAACAGGGGAGGGGAGGGGAAAGCGGGAAAGACGAAACCACTAAGACTATGGCTCAGAGGGGGAACCGGAAAGAAAAGCAAAACATCCCCGTCTTCTCAGCTAAACTGTCGCCTAAAAACAGAAAAAACAAGGACCAGCAGTCTTTACAATTTAAGAAAATTGCCTTAAGAAGCAATTCTGACTGTGGAAATCTTCTTCCCTGCCTGGTCTCCTCTGGGATACCCCTCCCCGCATCCCGCTTTAGGTTCTCCCGGGTGTAAACAGTCCATTGAATTAAGCCAGAGCTGAGCCCGGCGGACCGACCCAAGTCCCCGAAGGCGGCGGGTTGGGTTAAGAATTCCGCGTCCCTGAGCCCGCCAAACTGGGGGCCCGATTGCCCTCCCCAAGCGCCCGAGGTGATGGGGGTGGCTCCAGCCTCGGCGCCTGCTGTGACTCCGCAAACTGCGCCCTTACCTGGCCGGCGCCCCTCCACTTCCGGGCGGCCCGTTTCCCCCCTGGTGTCCCGGGCTGGGGATGGTCCGCTCCCGGCCAGGGCTGCCTTCTGTACAGAGCGGCGCCAGAGGCGGCGGTCCGGGCCGGGTGTGCTCCGAATTCTGCTGCCGCGCGGGGGGTGGCAGCGGCGCTGGCGGGGGAGAACCGGGTGTCCGGGCTCCCGCGGCTCTCCACGTGTTCGCGCCAGCTGAGCCCTTTACATAACCTGTTTATATAAGCCGCACCTCCCGCCCGTACTCGGGCCAGCGGGGGCTCTTGGTGGCCCATCCCCCGGGAGGCCGGTCGAGTACCGCGCCGCCTGGGTCTTGCCAAGGTCGACAGAGCAGCCGCAGCCAGGCGCACCGGGCACGCCGCGCCGGGGCCCAATCATAGGCGAGAACACCCAGCCGACAAAAAATAGGCGCCAAATTCCGCGATCCGCTGCGTCCTCCTGGCCTCCGCGGCAGACTGCGCGCCGCAGCCCCCTCCCTCCTCGCCCTCGCTTGGTGAAGTGGGGCTGCGCGCAGTAGGCGCCTAATAAATACTGATTGGTTGATTGGATTGGTCGGTTTGATTGATTCATAGGTAGTGCCTGGGAACCGCCCGGCCTGGGTTGGAATCCACACCCTGCCCCCCATAGCCCCTTGACTCTGGGTGAATCATCGGCCCGTTCCGTGCCTCAGTTTTCTGTTCTGCAAAATGGGTGATTGGACCTTACCTTGCCAGTGTTGATAGCGCCAAATGAAATATATATAATTTAAATGCATATATTAAGAGTAGCAATATATATATATATAAGGTGGCTAATAGGATGCAAGGCTGAAAGTGCTAGTTTGTTCACTGCTTTGTACTCCAGTGCCTAGTAGGTGCTCGTTATTTTTAAGCTGAACCTGTACTAATTGAACTCCTGTAATGTGCTAGGCACTGTTGTAAGTCGCTGCGGAAAGAGCAGTGAACAAGTCAATCTCTACCTTAGTTGAGGTTCTAGGCCCCTGGAGGAGACAAACGATATGGGTGACCTTGTGCAAGTTAATTAACTTTCTTGTGTCTTTAGTTCTCATCTGTAAGATGGGAGGAACCGTAGTTGGAGGAATCACTGTAGTTATACAGTTAAAACAACAGGACAGGGCCTTACACGCAGTAAATGTTAGATATTATTAACTAAACAATAGAATAATTTTTGACATTGGTAAGTATGATGGGGAATGTGAAAGAGTGCCTTGGGTTTGGGAATAGGCCACTTCTGATTATGTGGGCATCCATCGAAAAGACTAATTGTGTGTGTGTGTGGGGGGGGGATTTCAAATTTACATGTAAATTGCAAGAATAGTAAAGAATTCTCATATACTTTTAACCAGAATAACAAATTGTTATATTTTGCTACATTTGCATTACCATATTCTCTCCTGTGTTTGTGTGTATAATATGCACATACACTTTTTTTCCCCACAAATCATTTTAGAGTGGGTTTCAGACATTATGCCTCTTTCTCCCACATACTTCTGTGTGTATTTCCTAGAAACATGGACATTCTCTTGCATAATCTCTGTATAATTATCAAAATCAGGAATTTCAACAATGGTATGATTCTTTTAACACCCCTTTAATATTTAAATTTTGCCAATTGGCCCAATAATGTAGCCATTCCCCCGGAACCAGTTCAGGATCACAGGTTTCCTTTAGTTGTCCCCTCTTTTTAGTTTCCTTTAATCTGGAGAAGCAGTCAATTACTCAGCCTTTCTTTGTCTTTCATGACTTTGACATTTTTGAAGAGTACTGGGGGGTTATTTTGTAGATGTCCTTAATTTGTATTTGTCTGATATGTTCTCATGATTAGATTCAGATTATGCATTTTTGGCAGGAATGCCACTGAAAGAAAGTTGTGTCCTGAGTGTATCACATCAGAAGGCACAGGACATTGGTTTGTCCCAATATTAGTGATATTACTATCAACTAATATCAAAGTTCAACGTATGAATTTAGGGAGCAGACCTGAAGTCAGCCATGCTAAAAACTAGTGGTAAGGCATTTAAGGAAGAAGGAAAAAGTATAGAAGCCAAAAGACAGGAAGGAACAAGCTTGATGTTCAACTTTAGCCGGTTGGTGAGTGTGTAAGGTGGTACAACCACTTTGGGGTGAAAAAAAAGTTCGGCAATGTCTTAGGAAGTTGAATACAGATCTACCCGATGGCCCAGCAACTTCATGCCTAGGCATTTACCCAAGATACATGAGAGTTTATGTTCACAAATGCACTTTCATAAAAATGTTTATAGTGGCTTTTGCCATAAGAGTCCCAAACTAGAAAACACTCACTCTAATGTTCATCAGTAAGTGAATGGATAACTAGACTGTGGTCTTCCTATACCATGAGATGCTGCTGGGGGTGGGGGTGGGGCGGTGGGGAGGCCTGAAGTATTGATATAAGAACATGCATGAATTAGAGTAATTATGCTGAATGAAAGATGCCAGGCACAAAAGAATACATACTGCATGATTCTGTATACGGTTCTTGAAAATGCAAACTAATATACAGTGACAGCAGATTAGTAGTTGGGGTGGGGAGGGAGGTACACGAGGAAACTTTTGGGGGTGATGGATATGTTTATTATCTTGAAATTATCTTGTGGTAGAGGTACCTGGGTGGCTCAGTTGGTTAAGTTTTCCACTTCAGCTCGGGTCATGATCTCTCTGTCTGTGAGTTCGAGCCCTGCGTCAGGCTCTGGGCCGACAGCTCAGAGTCTGGAGCCTGCTTCAGATTCTGTGTCTCCCTCTCTCTCTTTCCCTGGCTCAACGCTCTGTCTCACTCTCAAAAAGAAATAAACATTAGGGGCACCTGGGTGGCTCAGTCGGTTGGGCGTCCGACTTCGGCTCAGGTCATGATCTCACGGTTTGTGAGTTCGAGCCCCACGTCGGGCTCTGTATTGTCAGTTCAGAGCCTGTAGCCTGCTTCGGATTCTGTGTGTCCCTCTCTCTCTGCCCCTCACCCACTCACGCTCTGTCTCTATCAAAAAATGAATAAATGGGGGCGCCTGGGTGGCTCAGTCGGTCAAGCATCCAACCTCAGCTCAGGTCATGATCTCGCGGTTTGTGAGTTTGAGCCCCCCGTCGGGCTCTGTGCTGACAGCTCAGAGCCTGGAGCCTGCTTCAGATTCTGTGTCTCCCTGTCTCTCAGCCCCTCCCCTGCTCATGCTATCTCTGTCTCTCAATAATAAATAAACATTAAAAAAAAAAGTTAAGAAAATTTAAAAAAATGAATAAACGTTTTAAAAAATAAATAAACATTAAAAAAAAAAAGTTATCTTGTGGTAGTTTCAGGGGAGGGATATGTTAACATCACTTCAAATTGTACACTTTGAATAAGTGCGGTTTTTGTACATCAGTTTTACAGCTTAACCTCATTAAAGCTGTAAAAAAAATGAATTAAAAAGAGCACACTAGATGATCCCATTAATATACAGGCAAGCAGCACTGATCCACGGCAGCAGAAAACCTATCGGTGGTTATCCTTGGGGTGGGAGTGGGACTGCTGAAGGGCGCAAGGGAATTTTCTGGGTGATGGACTTTTATGGGATGTAAATTATATGGCAATGAAGTTGGTTTAAAATGTGAATACACAAACCCAAATCCCGCCAGGCCATGAACACCAGTGTCCTTACTTAGCACTTCTCAGGACCGAAGGCTGTGTAGTGCTGAGGCAGGGCTGGCCCTGTTTGTGCTGTTCCTGGCCCCAGAAGCTGAACAAGGCCAATGGAGTCTTTCTTCCAGCTAGTTTCCCAACTGAGCCTTTTTATTTTTGTTTGTTTGTTTATTTGAATGTTTTATTTATTTTTGAGAGCGAAAGAGAGAGAGTGCAAGCAGGGGAGGGACAGAGAAAGAGGGAGACAACCCAAGGCAGGCTCCAGGCTCCGAGCTGTCAGCACAGAGCCCGAATGCGGGGCTCGAACCCATGAACCGGGAGATCATGGCCTAAGCCGAAGTCAGAGGCTCAACCGGCTGAGCTACCCAGGTGCCCCAAGCAGGTGCTATATTCGAATGGCGGCTTGGGAAACCCTCTCTAAGGAGGTACCCGTTGAGCAGAGACCTGCTAGAATCCACCAAATGCGTATCTATTGGAAGAGCATTTGTGTCCGAGGGAAACAGCAGGTGCAAAGGAGGCCAGCGTGGCTGGAACGCAGGGAACGGGGCAGGAGAAGCCGGAAATGGAGAGAGAGAGATGTGGTAGGTGGGTCGTGAGGCAGGGATGCATGGGCCCTATGAGGACTTGGGATTTATTGAGTCTTTGTGATATACGGAACCTCAAGGAAAGCGAGGGAGCGGGAGGGGAGAGCTGAGGCTCTCACAGATGGTTACTCTGAGTACTGCCCAGGGGGAGAAGGCAGAGTGGTGATGCTCCCGCCCATCCTGCAGTATTTCAGGGGGAGGAGAACGCCCCAGGGGCCACCCTAGGGGTGACTCCCTGGGACAGTGGAGAGCTCTGGCCCTGGAGGGGAGAGTTGGGTGGAGTGGAGGGGTGTGGAAGGAATGGTGGGGAAGGGGGAGAGCTGGCTCTGGTGGGCTAGGAGGGAAGGGGGAAGCGGAGGGAGGGTAGGGCCAGGCAGCAGAGGCAGAGAACGGTATGAAATGGTGGCTGTCGTAGGGGGAGGGGAGGATGGGAGGTGTTAAAAAGAGGAGAGGCTCCTACAGGGGTGCCGGAGGGGGCTTTCACTTTGGAGGTGCTGACAGACAGAGGCTTGAGGTGTGTGCTCAGAGGAGGGCTGGTTCTGAGCGGGAGACCCTGGAAGACTGGGGGAGGCTTTGCAGCTGGCTTGCACTCCCCTCCCATAATGGAACTGGTTCTACTGGGCTCCAGGAGGGGTGTCTACAAGAAAAGCTAGACCCTGTGGCACCTACCTGCCTGCCTCAGTGGGTTAAGCCTCCGACCCTTGATTTAGGCTCAGGTCATGATCTCACAGTTCGTGAGTTCAAGCCCCACATGGGGTTCTGTGCTGACAAAAGCATGGAGCCCGTTTGGGATTCTCTCTCTCTCTCTCTCTCTCTCTCTCTCTCTCTCTCTCTGCCCCTCCCTGCTTGCACTCCATCTCAAAAGGAAAAAAGCAATGCTGAAGCCGGTTATGCTGCCCAGCTATGTGGGAGGGACGCTTTGGCCCCATTTTATGGATGGGAAGATTGGGCCCTGGAAGCTGTTCCATCACAAACGGGTGCAGTAGTTGGGATCCGAACCCCAGTGGCCTTGGGTTTGGGTATCCGAACTCGTAACCATTGTCCTGGTGCTCTCGAGCGTGAGTGCGCGTCGGCATCCCTTGGAGGTGGAGGGCTGGTCAAAAAACCAGATTGCTGGGCCCCAGCCCCAGAGTGGTGGCTCATCAGTAAGTCTTTGGGTAGGGCTTGGTAATTTGCATCTCTAGCTAGGTCCCAGGTGATGCTGTTCCTGTTGCTGGTCCAGGGACCACACGTGAAGAACCACATTACATTACGCTGCCCCTAGACTGAGCACAAAGCTGAGACAATTATAAAGGATTGGAGTTCTGGCAAAGAAGTTGGAGATGGATTGGAGCTATTATAGAGAAAACTAAGCAAATAAGACACACAGTGATTATTAAAGCCAAGAAAACAAAAGCGATTCATAAGAAAAACGTTGTAATTATCATAAGCATCAACACTTAGCTGGAGATAATATTACATTGTCATTATAATGTGAAAACAGCACATTGATTTAACCAAAAATTATGATGTAATTATTTGGGGAAAATTGGAGAGGGTGTGTGTGTGTGTGTGTGTGTGTAGAGAAAGAGAGAGTGAGAGAGAGCGAGAGAGAGGAAAACGAAATTCTTTTTCTCCGTAGCCGCAGATCAATACAAAAAGCCTAAAATGAAAAGATCTTGGAAGTGACCCCATAATCAGGTTTGAAGAGATAACTACAGAATGAGTTATTGCTTCATGGCTGTGACTGGGGGTAGCACGGGAGGTTCTTCTTATAAGCCTTGTAGTAGGGTCCAGTCTGCAGTAGTAACTAACTCTTCGACATTATATATATTTACTACTTGGATTAAAATGAAATTAAAAATAAACATGGGCATGGGATTTAGCTACCACTGAAGCAGCCTGTCAGCTTGGTGGCGCTGTTCAGCTTCTGGCTCTGACATCCACCTGTTGTCCTGGTATTACCTAAAAGCATCAGAAGACCTACAAGTAAGTTAGGTACTCAAATCACACCCGGGGACGCTGCACTGGAGACATCGCACCTCCAGTAAGACTCGACAAAGAGGGCCTCTGGTCTCTCCAAAGAGGGTCCGAGTCACGGAAAATAAAGATGGAAGCAGTTAGAGGCACCTGTTTCCCAAACTTAATGGATTGTTGTAATTTCGAATGGTCTTCCTATTGGCCGCAGAAGAGGCTCAGAAATTCCAACCTTTTCTCTTCTCCCATCTGAGAATAGCGTAAACATTCTTTGTCAGGCTATGTGTCCACAGAACACTGGTTGCTAGGTTCTTAGGAGTTGTTTATGATTTTTGGAAAGATGAGGGAATATAACGCAGAAGTAACAGGGCGAAGTCCCTGATTCTGGTTAACTACTGGGACGGTCCAAATAAATGGTTGGGGGAACCCGGTTAAAACATCCACAGGCACAAGGCAACAAAGTACACTCGTTGATCAAAGTGTAAAGGATACAGCCTTTGGGGGAGGCAATTTGATAACTCATTGTTTATTAATATAGTTAAAAATTCATACACTTGGATCCAGCGATCCCATTTCTAGAACTTATCCTATAGAAATACCCAAGGATAAAGCAATATATAGGCAATGAGGATTTTTATTGTGGTTGTTTGTAATGGTAAAATATTAGAAATACTCAGGTGGCAGAGACAGGAGATTACTTATATACACATTTGAATATAATGTAGGCATCAGAAAGAAGGAATTGGCTCCCGTATGTACTGCCACAGAACGAGTGTTTGCAACATATTGTTACATTAAAAAAAGCAAATGCAAACTAGGATCTATAGTGTGACTTCAAATTTTGTTTAAATATATGTACATACATAATCGCTAACCTTCACCGAGTTGTTTCTCTGTATTTGTTGCTATCCTAAGTGCTCTATTTAGACTTATAGCCTATAAGCCCATAGGGTAGGTTTCATTATCTTCATTTTCCATAGAACATGAGGCACGGGGAGGTTATGTGACTTTCTCAAGACCATGCCACTAAAGAGGTGGAGCTTGATTTTTAAAAAAATTTTTTTTTAATGTTTATTTATTTTTTGAGAGAGAGAGAGAGAGAGTGAGCAGAGGAGGGGCAGAGAGAGAGAGAGGGAGACACAGACTCCGAAGCAGTCTCCAGTCTCCGAGCTGTCAGCATAGAGCCCGATGCTGGGCTTGAACTCACAAGCTGTGAGATCATGACCTGAGCTGTAGTCAGACGCTTAACTGACTGAGGCACCCAGGTGCCCCAAGGTAAAGCCTGATTTTAAACCCCAGCATATCTGATTCCAAAGCTCGTGGTCTTAAACCAGTACATGATATAGCCTTGGTACTTACATGTTAGATTATGCATACATAAAGGAAACATTTTGATAAAGAATACTCTAGATGCCGAGAAGCATTCTCTCCAGGTGGTCCTTCTACTCTCAACATTTTTGTATGATTTGAACTTTTAATGTATGCCTTTTTGGGATTAATTTTTAAGTACTTTTTTATAGATGTGAAAAAAAACAATACAATTCAGTGAAAAATAATGTGCAGTAACGTAGACTGCACCTCATTCTCACTTGCTCAATGAATACTGATTAAGCACCTACTGTTTGTCATTTGGGGACTGAGATGAATAAAATTCAGTTCCTGTTGTGAAGAACTCACTGTAGGGACGTAAAGAAATATCCAGTCTAGGCTTTTTTTTTTTCTTCTTTAATGGAGGTGTAACTGACACATAACATATTAGTTTCAGGGGTAAGACATAAGGATTCACTATTTGCATGTATTATGAAATGATCACCTCAGTAAGTCTAGTTAATATCTATCACCACGCATGGTTACACAATTATTTTTCTTGTCATGAGAACTTCTTAAAATTGTTTTTTTAACATTTATTTATTTTTGAGACAGAGAGACAGAGCATGAACAGGGGAGGGTCAGAGAAAGAGGGAGACACAGAATCTGAAACAGGCTCCAGGCTCTGAGCTGTCGGCACGGAGCCCAACGTGGGGCTCGAACCCACGGACCACGAGATCATGACCTGAGCTGAAGTTGGCCACTTAACCGACTGAGCCACCCAGGCACCCGGATGAGAACTTTTTTTAAATAACTGTTTTAAGTTTACTTGTTTATTTTGAGAGATAGAGAGAGAGAGAGAGAGAGAGAGAGAGAGAGAGATGCAGTGGGGAAAGAGAGAATCCCAAGCAGTCTCTGCACTGTCAGTGAGGAGGAGGAACCCCACTCAGGGCTGGAACTCACGAACCACGAGATCAAATCAAGAGTTGATCGCTCAGCTGAAATCAAGAGTGGGTCACTTAACTGACTGAGCCACTCAGGCGCCCCTGTGATGAGAACTTTGAAGATCTCCTTTCTTACCGACTTTCAAATATGCAACAGACTATCATTAACTATAGTCACCATCCTGTATATTACATCCCCACGTTATTTTCTAACTTCAAATTGTACCTTCGACCCCCTTTACCCGTTTCCCCCACCCCCTGCTTCTGAAAGTGACCACTAATTTGTCCTCTGTATCTGAGAGCTTGGGTTGTTGGAATATTTTTTGGTTTTGTTTTTGTTTTGTTTTGTTTCTTTTCGTAGGGTCTGCATATAAGTGAGATTATACAGTATTTGTCTTAGTCTGGCCTCTTTCACTTCCCATAACGCCCTCAAAGTCCATCCCCGTTGTCACAAATGGCAAGATCTCCTTCCTTTTTAGGACTGAGTGATATTCCTATACATGTATCACATTTTCTTTACCAGTTTATCCACTGACAGACGCTTAGGTTGTTTCTATCTTGTGGCTGTTGTAAATAATGGTGCCATGAACCTAGGGGTGCACGGATCTTTTCCGGTTAGTGTTTCCATTTTCTTCAGATCAACACACAGAAATGGAATTGCTGGATCCTATGGTAGGATCTATATTGAGTTTTTTGAGGAATCTTTGTCCTGTTTTCCAGAGTGGTTCCACCAATTCCGGTCTACAGCTCTGCCTGTGTGTGAGTTGGGAATCCTGATGAGCAAGACGGGTTCCCTGTTGATGATGAAATCTCGCTGCATTGTGAAGAAAGCTGCCGTGTTCATCAATAGAGTTCTCCGTTGCTGAATGTCATGGTAATAACTAACATTGAAGAAACACTTACCAGGTACTGGTTCAAACACTTCTTACATATACCGATCTGTTGAAGTTCTAACCACGGGAGATACTCTTATGATCTCTAGTTTACGGATGAGGCACAGAGAGGTTAGGCAACTTGCCCAAGATCACAC
The DNA here is from genome assembly GCF_023721935.1 of Panthera uncia. Taxonomy (NCBI): domain Eukaryota; kingdom Metazoa; phylum Chordata; class Mammalia; order Carnivora; family Felidae; genus Panthera; species Panthera uncia. Next base: position 28,287,485 of record NW_026057578.1, on the reverse strand, counting down.
AGCTAGGAAGTAGCTTGGGGAATTTCAGTCCAGGTGAGTGCTTTGAGGAGCACCGCCAAAGATCCCAGCTGGTGGTGGAACATTCAGAATAAAAATAGCATTAACCGTAATAGTTCTTGTTACAGATCACACAGGGCTATGTTGAGTTTTAAGTGCTTGCACATTCTTATCTCAGTATTTGGTAGTTGTAAATATAAGGCGACCCTCCCATTTTTCACAATGAGAAGATTGCAAAAAAGAAACCATTTGGGGGGGGGTCAACTTGAATATACAAATTCCTTTTTTTTAAGTTTATTTATTTATTTTGAGAGAGAGAGAGCGAGTGTGCACGTGGGCATGGGTGGGGGAGGGGCAGAAAGGGAGGGAGAGAGACAATTCCAAGCAGGCTCTGTGCTGTCAGCACAGAGCCTAACACGGGGCTTGATCCCACGAACTGCGAGCTCATGACCTGAGCTGAAATCAGGAGCCGGACGCTAAATAACTCCACTGAACCACCCAGGTGCTCCTTGAATACATAAATTCTTAAGGCCGTAGATGAAATAATCAAATGTCCATGTGCGATATTTAATTTATTATTTTAGGTATGCACGTACTTTCAAGTTTATTAATATATTATTTAAATAATATTTAAATATATATTAAGAAATAATGTGTTAATTGAGACATACTGGGTTTTTTTCCACTCTCACATTTTACACAATGATTTTTTTTTAAATATAATTTACTCTCAAATTGGCTAACATACAGTGTATACAGTGTGCTCTTGATTTTGGGGCTAGATTCCCCCCAAAGTGAATCATTCATCACTTACAGGCAACACCCAGTGCTCATCCCAACAAGTGCCCTCCTCAATGCCCATCACCCATTTTCCCCTCTCCCCTATGCCCCCATCAACCCTCAGTTTGTTCTCTTTATTTAAGAGTATCTTATGGCTTGCCTCCCTCTCTCTCCGTTTGTAATTATTTTTTCCCCTTCCCTTCCCCCATGGTCTTCTGTTAGGTTTCTCAAGTTCCACATATGAGTGAAAACATATGATATCTATCTTTCTCTGCCCGGTTTCTTTCACTTAGCATAGACCCTCCAGTTCCATCCACATTGCTGCAAATGGCCAGATTTCATTCTTTCTCATTGCCAACTAGTATTCTGTTGTATATATAAACCACAACTTCTTTATCCATTCGTTAGTTGATGGACATTTAGGCTCTTTCCATAATTTGGTTATTGTTGAAAGCGCTGCTATAAACACTGGGGTACATGTGCCCCTATGCATCAGCACTCCTGTATCCCTTGGGTAAATTCCTAGCAGTGCTACTGCTGGATCATAGGGTAGATCTATTTTTAATTTTTTGAGGAACCTCCATACTGTTTTCCAGAGCGGCTGCACCAGTTTGCGTTCCCACCAACAGTGCAGGAGGGTTCCCATTTCTCCACATCCTCCCCAGCATCTGTTGTTTCCTGAGTTGTTAACTTTAGCCATTCTGACAAGTGTGAGGTGGTATCTCAGTGTGTTTTGATTTGTATTTCCCTGATGAGGGGTGATGTTGAGCATCTTTTCATGTGTCTGCTGGCCACCTGGATGTCTTCCTTGGAGAAGTGTCTATTCATGTCTTTTGGCCATTTCTTCACTGGATTATTTGTTTTTCGGGTGTTGAGTTTGGTAAATTCTTTATTGATTTTGGATACTAACCCTTTATCTGATATGTCATTTGCAAATATCTTCTCCCATTCCGTCGGTTGCCTTTTAGTTTTGTTGATTGTTTCCTTTGCAGTGTAGAAGCTTTTTATCTTGATGAGGTCCCAATAGTTCATTTTTGCTTTTAATTCCCTTGCCTTTGGAGACGTGTTGAGCAAGAAATTGCTGGGGCTGAGGTCAAAGAGGTTGTTTCCTGTTTTCTCCTCTTGGGTTTTGATGGTTTCCTGTCTCACATTTAGGTCTCCCATCCATTTTGAGGTTATTTTTGTGTATGGTATAAGAAAGTGGTCTAGTTTCATTCTACATGTTGCTGTCCAGTTCTCCCAGCAACATTTGCTAAAGAGGCTTTTTTCCAATGGATCCTCTTTCCTGCTTTGTCAAAGATTAGTTGGCCATACATTTGTGGGTCCAATTCTGGGGTCTCTATTCTATTCCATCAGTCTATGTGTCTGTTTTTGTGCCAGTACCACACCCCGCCTTGGTGATTACAGCTACAAAATGATTTTATTCCATCTCTTTCTGTGCGTCTTATATCTCAGGATCTTTATTATTGCTGGGGATGGTTTCTGAATTGCCTGGATTGCTTCCTGGATCGCATAAATTTCCCTCCTATTTAAATTGTGTGTGATGCAGCACTTTTTTGAGCCTTTATTGATTCTCTTGCCGAAAGATTTTAATCTCAAAGTCCTGACTCACTTAATCTTAGGACACTATTGTTTTTCTGTTTGTTCTATTGGTTTCTGTTTGCAATCACAGCATCTTAACATTTAATTTATTGCTTTCAAAGTCATTTTATAAGGCTTGCTTCATTATAGGAGGTATGAGGCCAACCGCAGTATAATGTATCAAAAATTGTTTTTAATTTTTTTTAATGTTTATTCATTTTTGAGAGACAGAGCGTGAGTGAGGGGAGGGGCAGAGAGAGAAGGAGACACAGAATCCAAAGCAGGCTCTAGGCTCTGAGCTGTCAGCACAGAGCGCGATGCTGGGCTTGAACCCACAGACCGTGAGATCATGACCTGAGCCAAAGTCACTTAACAGACTGAGGCACCCATGCGCCCCTGTTTGCTTTTTTTTTTTTTTAAAAAAAAACTTCTTTCATCAGGTGACTTCTATAAATGGGTCTTCCTGGAAGAATACTTTGTTGTTTAAAAGCAAGTAATTGAGAGTCTAGGGAACATGGAACATTCTATGAGCCTTCATAAGATCCTAAATATGAGACAGCTCTCACTTTTTGCTGTGGGGTGATTTTTTAGGGAGGAACACCCTGCCTCATCTCTAAGTATACACCACGTGTTAACCTCATCTATTAAATGTGGTGAACGTGTCTGCTCAAATCTGTGATGCCACTGTCCTCACGTAGCCCATGTGCAAACTGGGAGTCAGAAGGTAAGGTGACTTACCCAAGGTGCCTAGCAGACGGCAAAGCCAGGACACCACACAAATCCAAGTCTGTCTGGTCCTCTCGCCCCCACCTCTGCCATTAAAGCCCTGGGAAAGTTTCTACGCCAACTTCCTAATGTAGATTGCTGGCCCTGGTAAGTCTGTGGGGCTGTGTTGACAGAATGCTAACACTGATTAATTTATTATTCTTTTATTGCCTTCTGCTGGTATGGCTGTGGCAGTATTTCATAAAGAGAATGGCAGAGCAATTTGCAACTATAAAACCCAGATGCTTAATTTTAATTTCGGGGTGTCTGTTTCAAATCCGTTGCAGAACAAGCCAGGCTATTTACACTACAAATAAATGCTCCAGCATCTATGTCTAAAGATCCCTGGAAGCTGCCCTTAGGTCCTGAAGTGGTGTATTTTACTTACATTTGTTTTGCTCTTGAAAAGCAGCCCTTTCAGGTGTGAAGCGGGAAGCCACGGGTGCCTTCCTTGGCAAGATCCCCGACAGACGTGTGCTGGAACTGGTTCCGCCAGGCCCATTAGAGCTGATCGTGTGCGTGTCTTCCCAGCTCTGCTCAGTGGTGTCCCATTGGCAGCTTGAAATTAGCCACGGTGGGAGAAGTTACCTCATGGGAACTGGCAAACCCTACCCATCAAGGCTCCTTCCGCCGCCTCCCCACCCCCATCCTTCCCCCAAATGAGTGAACGTCCTTGTGCCTTGGAAATAGTAAGAGTACTTCCCTTCTAGGTTATTCAGTTCGATAAAGTATGTAAAGCATATGGCATTGTTTGTATGTTTATTTATTTAAATAAATAATGCATACCGAGGGTTGAAAAAAAAAAACATACAAAAAAATGTTGCAGTGAAAAGTAAGTTTCTTTCTCACCCTGGACCTCCGTTCCAATTCCTGTCTTGAACAGGCAAGCTGTTTCTCCAAATCCTTCCAGAGATAGGTAAGCATATATATATATATATATATATATATATATATATAT